>NW_026778236.1:1995000-2334991 GCF_025265405.1 Mesoplodon densirostris | reverse complement strand
AACAGAGCTAATGGTTGCATAACACTGTTAAGTGTGCTAAATGTTACTGAATTGTTCACTTTTAAATGTTCAATTTTGTGTTAGGTAAATTTCAACAAGAACAACAAAACTAACCATGACTTAATTCATATACTGTGCTTTCTATTACCTATCTTTAGTAGCATAACCACCATCTCTGTGACATATAGCCAACTCTCCGAAAAGAGACTGGCTCTCTATGAGCAGGACCTCCATAATTTTGTCTTCCATGTGATACTGAACCTTTAATTTAAAAATGCTTATGTAAGTATCTCAAAATTGACAGTAATGTTTCAAAGAAAAATCCAAAAGACTGATAGCCTTCCACTCTCTAAAATCATTTAAAAAAACTACTCCTTCTAAAATTCCATTTATGCACATTTTCGTTTCCCTTTCAATGTTACCACTGAACATTGTATTTTCTGACATCTCCTGTTCCCCATACATTTTGCATACCCTTTAAATTACCAGCAGTAGGGAACACTTCTCAAACTTGGAGCAAAACATTAATTTTTGGTAACTACTGTCACATATTCAATCACCAAGTGGTTGGCTCTCTCCTTTAAGTGCACAACCTTAATTATTGACCTTGTATGATGATAGCAACAGTGACTTCTATTGTTTATTAGCAATAAAGGGCTCATTTGAAAAACACTGTACCGCTTTCAAAATATGAAACTATCTCCCATAAATAATGTTCTCTTCATGTGTTAATTCTTATTCCTCACTCCTGGAGGTCACTAGGACCTTGTTTGTTCTCTTCTCTTGTTTGTTCCCTAGGCTAACCATCTAATAATGGAAAGGGTAGGCTTCTTAGCTTCTGTTGTGTTTTGAAGTCAATATCGTGCTACATTTGGCTTCATTCATCGTCTACACGTAAAATGGCAATTTGATAATGGCTGTTTCAAGTCTGTACCATATTAAGGATCAGAAAACAGTGCTAAAAAAGTTAAGAGCACCAACTACAGTTCATATGGCAAGTTTCAATTATTGTTTATAATAATTAATAAAACCAGGTAGCCAATATACATAGCTAAACTAGTCTACAGACCAGAACATTCTCTCACAGGACATAGTTTTCATGAAAATTCTGATACTGAAGCTATGTGATAAAGAAGCCTACTAACCAAAAAGTGTTAGCAGCAACTTAAATTAAGAGGAATTCTATAGCAAACATGGCCTTACAAGCAATGTTTTCCCCACAGCAGTGCTAATCACCTATTACATCTATAATCAAAAACTGAAAAATTGGGCCTCCCTGGTGGCGCAGTGGTTGAGAGTCCGCCTGCCGATGCGGGGGATACGGGTTCGTGCCCCGGTCTGGGAGGATCCCATATGCCGCGGAGCGGCTGGGCCCGTGAGCCATGGCCGCTGGGCCTGCGCATCCGGAGCCTGTGCTCCGCAACGGGAGAGGCCACAACAGTGAGAGGCCCACATAACGCAAAAAGGGAAAAAAAAAAAAAAAAAAAAACTGAAAAATTATTTCCCAACCACAAATCAATAAATAAATTAGTGATTGGTTAACATGTTCATATACTTCTCACTTTCCATTCTGCTTAAACATTCTGTTTAAAAATAGCTCACTTTCATTAATGAGAAACAACTGTCTCTGCATTATATAGCATTTACCTTGTCTTCCCACCCCACTGCTGCTTCGTCTCTGAGCACATCTCTTAGGAGGAGGACCTCCACTTCTCGAAGATGGTCCTCTTTTAACTGGAAAGGCTCCCCTGGAAGAACTCGCGTTGGGACTAGGAGTATGCCCACCACGACCTGTGTTTAAATGAAATCTTTTTAGTTAAGTAGAATCAACATTTTTTCATTGGGCTAGTTTCACTTATTGTTATAAATTTTCACTCAACAATTACTCCAGTCTTCAGCTTTCCTATCTGTCTAAACCAATATGATTGTTTCCTCATATGACACATAAGTTAGTAGAGTTCAAAGACTTACCGTAAAAGTCAGTTTGGAAAATCGAGGAAAAAGCTAAAGAACCACTGGTATGAAAGCGGTTTGGGGAGAAGAGAGAGAGTACAGGAAAACCTGGATAAATTAAATGTAAAACTGAATTGTTCATCATTTTAGGAGGAAGATGGTAAGTTATTAGTTATATAATTCTGGTGTCAAGGAAGCTTTTAAAAAACACAACATCCTAGGTATAAATCAAAACATTAAAAAGAAAAAAAGATGAATAAAAAATGCATTACCTAAAAGTTAAGTATATACATACAAATAACTCCCTTTGCAGGAGAATATCTGCTTATAACTTTACACTTGGTCCAGTATCCCTAGTTCTGCATCCATGGATTCAACCAACCTTGGATCATGCAGTGATCTTATATGTAGTTATTGAAAAAAAAATCTGCTTGTAAGTTGATCAACAGTTCAAGCCTGTGTTATTCACAGATCAACTCTTAATGTTAATTTCTCAGTGAAAAGGGCTACGTTCTGTTCAATTTTAATAGTATTTAAGAAATGCACACTAAATACTGAAAATTTATGTGTTACCTTTCTAACCAGAAAGATGTTTAGGTATATTCCAATTCCCCTGTATTGCCACAGGCAAGAAAAAAATGAGTATTCTTACACATGGCAGAATATGAACTGGTCAACTTTTCTCAAGGTCAAGATAGTGGGAAAAGAACAAAACTGTGTTATCTTAAAATGGGCACACCCTTTAACTGAACTTTCCAAAAACATTTCCTAAAATTCACACATGTAATTATCACAAAAAGAAACTAAATGTTTTATTTCTGAAGACTGGTTATGGTTAATAGATGAAGCAAAGGTTGTTAAATATATGCAAGTTTTTGAAATGCAAAGTGCTTTTCCTCCTTTTCTTACTAAGTAGAAAACTTCTCTGAAAAAATCCAAAAAAAAGGCATTTTCAACGACTTTCTCCTCTAATACACACACACAAAGAAAACATACATATGTCTGAAGCAGAGCTTTTTACTCTTTTCCTGGATCAAAGACACCTTTTAGAATCTAAAGCTCTATTTATTTCCCTCAGGTATTTTCCCAAATGCATACCAGAGACCCAGGTAGAAAAGCCTCATATCAAAATGACAATGGAGATTTGCTTAGATGTCTGAACACATATACTTAAGACAAATACTGCAAGGTGAAACCTAAAATATGAAGTGTTTAGCCCTGAATTGTGGATATTCTGAGTGACTTTTATTTTCTGTTGTGGAGTTTTCAAGATTCTCTAGGATGTTTATGATGCAATAAGGCTACTCTCAGAATAAAATTAACCAATGTATTTTTAATAGATTATGAATGAATCATTGATTTAAACTCATATCAAGTTATTGGTCCTAAAGTGAAAAATTCTAATGTATGATCGACAGTAGGAAACTCTGTAGAAAAATCCTCGAAGAAAAGAGGCAATTAGTAATAATGGTAAAAGAGACTGAATTTACTTTAAAATTTATGCTATTCCCCTGTAAGGTGATTAACTTTTTGCACATTACCTAGTTAAGTCATTTTATAACTACAATAATTCTTCACCACTTAGAAATACTTCTGACTATCAATGTGATTCATCATCTGATAGTTCTTACACACTACTTTGCTCATAAAGGATGGAATAAAAACTGAGAGGTTTCTATACAGTTAAACCTACTATTTTTCGGTCCTCTGGTTGCAGCCTTGTATTTGAAAACATCACCCAGGTGTCCTCCAGGTGAGGGATGCTCTCTTGCGCTCCCACTTCCTCCTCTTCCATTTCCTCCTCTTCCATTTCCTCCTCTTCGATTTCTTCCTCTTCCATGTCTCGGATTTCTCAGATGGCCCCTGTTTCTTGCAGGAGGTTGTGGTCTCTGTGTACCACCGCTTTCAAAAGATGGTTTGTTGGCTTGCTCTACTTTAATTGCCTTTCCATCCAAAGACTAAACAGATTAAGTATAACATTAATAACATCACATCAAATTTATTTACTACTGCACTAGTCCAAGATCAGTCTTTTTTCCCCAAAGCAAACATTTTCTTCTGAAATGATGGTGTCCTTCACCATGCCAGATAAATGAGACTTAATTAGTAACTGCCTTTCATTAAGTCATCCAACACAAAGTGTACGTATTGGCAATTGGAGCTCCCTGAAATGTCCTCTGGTATTAAAAGAAGATTAATACCTCTCACTTATCATGAGAGAATATACCCTTTTATTTTCTATAATGGAGAACTAAACTCACTTCATTTCTCTACTTCTACCATTCAAAGTTTTCAGTGTCCCAAGGGTAAATAAAAGTATACGTGTCATTTAAAAAAATAAAATTATTCAGTTATTTATTCAAAATGGTTATCCCTACTCTAATCGTTTTTAGCATTTATTAAATATTAAGGGAAAGAAAATTTTCCAAGATGATTGCTCTTCTGTATTTACTTCTAATAATCTCCTTGATTTATTTTTAAATAGAGCACTTACTTGGTCCTCAACATTTCTTGCCTTATTCAATTGTTTAAACATGTCCCCAAAGAGTAACTTCTTATAATAGTACTTCATATTCTTATGTTTCAGAAATGCTTACACTTCTTAATCTTCCAACAACTTCCTACATTAACCTTCTATAGATGCCAAAGTGTTTTTGAAAACTGTATTCAAATCATAATATAATTGCTCTACGTAAAACAACCTAGCTGTTTCATGTTATCCTTGGAAGACAATTTTAAATGCTGAATTCCTACTAAGACTTCTGGTGGATATGGATGGGCCCTGGCCCAATACAAACAGCCTCAACAGCCATGTGCTCCCACGTTAGGGCCTCCTTTTCTGTTTCTGGGTCCAAAATATTTCCCACAGACTTATGAAGGGCTGCCTCCCTTCCAACATTCAGGATTTAACATTCTTAGATCTATATGTATAGAAAACCACTCCCCTTAAGCTCTAATGAAATTACCTACTTTACTTTCCTCAATATTTTTCATATGAAATTGTATTTAGTTTTACTTGTACGTTTCTCATCTTTCACCCTAGAACACAAGTGTCCAAGAAAATAGGTATTTTGTATTCCCCACAACCATTAATCAATTGCTAAAGCAATGCCTGGCAATAAAATATCTGTTGAATAAAGAATTGAAGAATAATGTCTACACAGACTACACGTTCTTGTGCTGAAAACAAACCAAAAATGGGGGTCAACTATACTTCATGACACAAATTTACCTCTGCACCCAAAATAAAATCATGAGTCAAGATCAACTTCTAGGTACTATCATACCTTAAAATATGAAAGTAAAGTAAAAGGGTCAACATGTGCCAAGTGCCTGCAGCATACCAGAAACCAAGCTATAGGAAAAAGGGAATTAATGTATGTGTTCCCCACTATGAGAACTGAGATGCACTGGAAGTACTTTTAACAATGAACAATTCACAGGATGATGAATATAAAAAGATATTACCTGCAATATAAAATGGGAAAAATATTACCTACAATATAAAAATATTCTTTGAGCAAATATGCAATTAAAAGTACAGTTTTAAGGGACAAATGATTATTTGTAACAGTGACACAAGGAAGACTGACTCTGAAGTACAAAAAAGTCGAGACTGAAAAATGACATTACGGGATATTGCGGAGAGCTCTACAGGCTAAAACTTATTTACTTTTACATTTGAATGCTAAAACAGGTTTAAAATATATTGTTAAAGCTAATGTTAATGTCAATCTCCTTCCAACCGGACAATCCAGTACTTATGTGACAAAATGGAGAGTGAAGGCTTATATGGCATCATGTTACTTCAAAAAATTAGAAAAAAAAATGTAGAAATAGTAATAAATGGAGAACACAAAATATTATTAAAGTCTCTTACTTTTCCATTCATATCTTGGACAGCATCCTTTGCATCTGCAGGATTCTCAAAAGTAATAAAAGCAAAGCCTCTAGACTTGTTTTTTTTCTGATCCTTCATCAACATAACTGTAATATACATAAATATTTTTAATTTAAATTTCACATAAAATTGAACGTTTCATATTTTCAAAATAATCAATCCTTTGACAATTTCTCATAAGGCCTCCTTAATTTCATGTTATGGACACAGTGCAGTAACAGCCTCCCGGAAGTTACTTGAAAACAAAACAAAAACCAAAAACAAATAAAGCAAAAAAACCCTTTCCATTTTATATCATTTCTAGTATTTTAAAAATAGAGTCAATAATTTCAACCATTCTACAGCTAGCCTATCTCATCCCATTTCATGTCCTATGACCCCAGCATGTGTACAAAGCCCTGGGACTTCCCTGGTGGTCCAGTGGATAAGACTCCACATTCCCAATGAAGGGGACACGGGTCTGATCCCTCGTCAGGCAACTAAGATCCACATGCCGCATGCCACTGTGCATGGGCTTGATCCCTGGTCAGGTAAGTAAAACCCAGCATGCTGCAAAGCGTGGCTGGGGTGAAGAAAGAAACGCTGCTTTTTGCCCTTCTCAGTAGTAGGAGCCCCTAAGTTATACAATTTCACTCATTGCCCAGTGCTTTCCTAATAACAAACAGAAACTTTAAATAAAAGTGCTCATGTGTTACAAATAGAAAAAGCACTTTAACTTAGCTGTTCAATGGTGTGTGTTTAATACACATTTGCTTCGAACATATATATATCTATATATATATATATATATAGGTTTTAAAAATTACCTTCCATAATGTGACCATATTTCCCAAATACCACTTCAAGAGAATTTTCATTGGTGTCAGCATGGAGGCCTCCTATGAACAGTTTCCCAGCCTGATCTGCTTCCGCCATTTTTCTGTAAGTAATGAAAAATATATCTTTATACATATAGCAAAAAATAAATTATAAGCAAAAACTATTACACCTGTTTATAACTCAACTGAAGTACCCTTTAGCAGTGAAAATATTTGCCGTTTCTTACTTAAAAGAGAGGAAACTTGTAACACAAAGCCAAACAAGCACTGGCGTAACAAATGCTCCATTCTTTATAGATATCTTACAAAAACCTGTATGTAAAAACTAGATTAGAAGGCAACTGTAAATTATTTTACCTGCAGGGTTCAAGGCTTCTTTTCCAAAACACAACAAAAAAATAAGCAATAATAAATGGTCCTGGATTCTACACATCTAACAGTTAATATGTTTTATGAACTGTGCAGAATATACCTTAAACATATTTTTAAATTGTTCACATCTACTCACATTTTTCTTGTCTATGCATCAAATAATGTTTAAAATAATTTTTTCCCACAAACTTTAAAAGTGGTAAGTCATAAAGGAAAAGGAGGGAGTTACTTCCTTTATTGAGGAAAATGTAAAGTGTGTTTACTTAGATTGAGAGACTTTAAGAAACACTGGTCAAAAGAGAGTACCATTCTTTATATGCCAAATTAAATCAGACGCTGTTTGTCAAGTGAATCAACATTTTGACATTTGATAACTAAAATTACAAGTTTTAAATCATTTAAGTTAAAATAGGTATCTTGCTTGTATTGCTCAGAACCTCTGCTTTCACAAAGAAAACCCGAGGAAACAAAAAAGAAAAAATCAAAACTGCACGAGAGGGCTTCCCTGGTGGCGCAGTGGTTGACAGTCCGCCTGCCGATGCAGGGGATACGGGTTCGTGCCCCGGTCTGGGAGGATCCCACGAGCCGCGGAGCGGCTGGGCCCGTGAGCCATGGCCGCTGGGCCTGCGCGTCTGGAGCCTCTGGGTACCGAGCCCGTGCTCCGCGGTGGGAGGGGCCACAGCAGTGAGAGGCCCGCATACCGCAAAAAACAAAAGTGCAAGCGGAACAAACTGGCGCCCGGCATACGCTCCACTACCCGCAAGTGAGAGTCAACAGCAAAGAGGGTACGCCGCTAATCACAGTTAAGTTATCTACTCAATATATTCCCTCCCGCAGCATTTCAAACCTAGCTCCACCCTCACCCCCAACTTCTCAATTCACGGACAAATTCCAGGAACTTCACTGGCTTTTCATCGCTGCCTTGGCAACTGATTCTCCAGGAGAACAAACATTAAACGTACTGTTCAAGAACAACTGATAGACTTCTCGAGACACTGTCTATTCAGACATATTTATACAAACACCACTTACTCGGCTCTTATCTCTTACAGAAAAAGCCTGAGAGAAAAATCAAAATCTGAATTACCATGCTTTCTCTGGTAACAGGAGAACATATAGGTGTCAACTCTTTCTCCTGAGGTATAAATTATTCTCTCCTCCCTAAAATGCCGAATTTCTTACCTTATTTTGTCCTCCTCTTCAGAAGTCCTCCTTCCGCGTCTCTTCAGACGACTGTTAACTAAACTAAGGATCGAGAGCAAGCGCTCTACTTCTAGAAAGAGGCTAAGGAACCAGATGTAGCGGTGGGGGGGGGGGCGGGGGGGGGAAGTGATGAGCCACAGGGGAGGTAGGGAAGATGGAAGATGTGGAGGTGGGGGAGGGGTGAACAGAGAAAGTCGCGAGAGAATCTCGCAGGAGAAACTCTAAAGAAAACTGCAACAGCAGAATGTGTTCTCTACTTTTTACTGCATACCTTTTCCAGTTGCTTTAATTTAATCAATATAAAGGAGAAGGGCTTCCCAGGTGGCGCAATGGTTGAGAGTACCCCTGCCCATGCAGGGGACGCGGGTTCGTGCCCCGTTCCGGGAGGATCCCACATGCCCCTGAGCTTCTGGGCCCCTGAGCCATAGCCGCTGAGCCTGCGCGTCTGGAGCTTGTGCTCCACAACCGGAGAGGCCACAACGGTGAGATGCCCGCGTACCGTAAAAAAAAAAAAAAAAAAAAAAGGAAAGGCATTTTGGGGTAATAACGTGAAGCTCCAGGTAATCAGTAGGGAGAGTGCAGGGATTTCTTGATAGATGAAAAATGGGGAGGACCAGATCATGAAGCATTTTGCTTGCTATGCAGATATGCTACTTACTTAATTTTTTTAGAGGAACTGTTAGAATAATCTGAAACAGAAAGATGAATGTCTAGAAGATATAATGCATCTGGTGATTTCATATGATACGAAGTCAGGCAGACAGAAAATAATCTAAACTTCAAAATTTAGTAGTTATATGAAACTGGGTAAGCTACCTAAACTCTTAAATTTACCCAGTCTACGAAAACAAGATGATAAAGAATTATCAGATAGGGTTATTGTGAGGTTAAATGATGTACTGAGCACATATATTGAGCACAACGCCGAAAACATAATTCAGGGTTCAAAACAAAATATTGTAATTACTTTTATATGAAGTGGGAGCCTGAGGTTAATTTGTAATCCTGCCTTTTTTGGAGACTGGTCAAAATCATAAAACTGTTTTGGTTTTTGGTGTTTTTTTTTGCGGTATGACGGCCTCTCACCGTTGTGGCCCCTCCCATTGCAAAGCACAGGCTCCAAAAGCCAGTCTCAGCGGCCATGGCTCACGGGCCTAACCGCTCCGCGGCATGTGGGATCCTCCCGGACTGGGGCACGAACCCGTGTCCCCTGCATCGGCAGCCGGACTCTCAACCACTGGGCCACTAGGGAAGCCCAGACCTGTGGTGTTAATGCTTTGCATTGGTAGTGTCTTAATCGTATATTAACCATTATTGAGCACTTGAGAAAACAATGCAATGAAATGTGTTCATGTAAACACCAGTTGATCAGTTGATGGTGATCAGTTAGTATTTCTTGGGACACTTTCCATAGTCTAGATAGATAACAGCTGTATGCATTATACAAAAGCTGATCTTTTTTTTTTTTTTTTTTTTTTTTTTTGCGGTATGCGGGCCTCTCAGTGCTGCGGCCTCCCCCGTTGCGGAGCACAGGCACCGGACGCGCAGGCTCCGGACGCGCAGGCTCAGCGGCCATGGCCCACGGGCCCAGCCGCTCCGCGGCACATGGGATCCTCCCACACCGGGGCACGAACCCGTATCCCCTGCATCGGCAGGCGGACTCTCAACCACTTGCGCCACCAGGGAGGCCCAAAAGCTGAACTTTAAATCAGGCAAAGTTATAACTGTTCCCTAATTTAGGGGTTTTATGGTTTCTACCTAATATGTAGGCCAACCGGCAGCTTCCAAGCAACTCTACTGGAAGGGACAAGTTCAGTATATAGTAGGAAATCAAAGAATTGTTGGTATTTCAATAATGATTGTTTAATATTTTAGTCCTCTGCTTGACAGGAAAGAAACACGAGAGGAAAAACAATTGATATGAAATCTCAGATGGTGTCTGAGAAAATCATCTTACAGAGGTTTGGATATCACTCATTCATGAACAAAATTAAATCTGGATGTTAAGCATGTTTTTCAGTGACTGCAATGCAATTAAAGGACTGTGAGGTTAAGATTACTGTAATTGCTACAGCAGGCGAGTAGCTAGATATGAGCAGAGTAATGGAAGAGGGGCCAGGTGGCAGGAAATCAAGCACCTGGTAAAGAGCAGAGGTCCATGGGCAGAGAAAGAAAAACAAGGACCCCCAGACTGACAGGAAACTGCACATTTTCGGTGGTAAGTGTCCTGAAGGCAGACAAAGAGAGATGAGGAATGACAGGACTCTCCTACTTCCAAATGTAACCTGTTGCTCATTATGCTCTCCTTACAATAAAATTAGCCTTGCAGACAAGCAGCACACACCATGCAGTGAGGCCATGACACTTCTGACTAAGCTAAATAAGGACAAAAATCCCTTCTGGAGCTGCAAAGAAGCAGGGAATGTGACCCCCAAACTCCTGCTTCCCCAATGAGTATGCCACCCCTTCCTCTGTATGCCCCTCATAACCGGCTTGCCAGTGGAACCCAGGGCAGCAGCTCCTCACCTAACTGCCTGCTCTCCCTGAGGGCATATTCTTGCTTAAATAAATCCTCACTTTACTTGCTTAACCGCCTGTCTCATGCCCAACTCTTGGCATGAAGAGCAAGCACCTTCAATTCACTGGGAACACAATGAGAATTTACACATGAGGAAGAAAGGAACAAACACATTTCTCTTAAAAACTAGTGGAGAGGGCCTCCCTGGTGGAGCAGTGGTTGAGAGTCCGCCTGCCGATGCAGGGGATACGGGTTCGTGCCCCGGTCTGGGAGGATCCCATATGCCGCGGAGCGGCTGGGCCCGTGAGCCATGGCCGCTGGACCTGCGCGTCTGGAGCCTCTGGGTACCGAGCCCGTGCTCCGCGGTGGGAGGGGCCACAGCAGTGAGAGGCCCGCATACCGCAAAAAACAAAAGTGCAAGCGGAACAAACTGGCGCCCGGCATACGCTCCACTACCCGCAAGTGAGAGTCAACAGCAAAGAGGGTACGCCGCTAATCACAGTTAAGTTATCTACTCAATATTCCCTCCCGCAGCATTTCAAACCTAGCTCCACCCCCACCCCCAACTTCTCAATTCACGGACAAATTCCAGGAACTTCACTGCCTTTTCATCGCTGCCTTGGCAACTGATTCTCCAGGAGAACAAACATTAAACGTACTGTTCAAGAACAACTGATAGACTTCTCGAGACACTGTCTATTCAGACATATTTATACAAACACCACTTACTCGGCTCTTATCTCTTACAGTAAAAGCCTGAGAGAAAAATCAAAATCTGAATTACCACGCTTTCTCTGGTAACAGGAGAACATATAGGTGTCAACTCTTTCTCCTGAGGTATAAATTATTCTCTCCTCCCTAAAATGCCGAATTTCTTACCTTATTTTGTCCTCCTCTTCAGAAGTCCTCCTTCCGCGTCTCTTCAGACGACCTTTAACTAAACTAAGGCTCGAGAGCAAGCGTTCTACTTCTAGAAAGAGGCTAAGGAACCAGGTGTAGCGGTGGGTGGGGGAAGGGATGAGCCGCAGGGGAGGTAGGGAAGATGGAAGATGTGGAGGTGGGGGAGGGGTGAACAGAGAAACTCGCAAGAGAAACAAGCAAGAGAATCTCGAGCGAGAACTCGCGGGAGAAACTCTAAAGAAAACTGCAACAGCAGAATGTGTTCTCTACTTTTTACTGCATACTTTTCCCAGTTGCTTTAATTTAATCAATATAAAGGAGAAGGGCTTCCCAGGTGGCGCAGTGGTTGAGAGTCCGCCTGCCGATACAGGGGACACGGGTTCGTGCCCCGGTCCGGGAGGATCCCACATGCCCCTGACCTGCTGGGCCCCTGAGCCATGGCCGCTGAGCCTGCCCGTCCGGAGCTTGTGCTCCACAACGGGAGAGGCCACTACGGTGAGATGCCCGCGTACCGTAAAAAAAAAAAAAAAAGGAAAAGGCATTTTGGGGTAATAACGTGAAGCTCCAGGTAATCAGTAGGGAGAGTTCAGGGATTTCTTGATAGACGTAAAATGGGGAGGACCAGATCATGAAGCATTCTGCTTGCTATGCAGATATGCTACTTACTTAATTTTTTTAGTGGAACTGTTAAAATAATCTGAAACAGAAAGATGAATGTCTAGAAGACATAATGCATCTGGTGATTTCATATGATACGAAGTCAGGCAGACAGAAAATAATCTAAACTTCAAAATTTAGTAGTTATATGAAACTGGGTAAGCTACCTACACTCTTAAATTTACCTAGTCTACAAAAACAAGATGATAAAGAATTATCAGATAGGGTTATTGTGAGGTTAAATGACGTACTGAGCACATTGAGCTGAAAACATAATTCAGGGTTCAAAACAAAAGTGTGAAAATATTGTAATTACTTTTATATGAAGTGGGAGCCTGAGGTTAATTTGTAATTCTGCCTTTTTTAGAGACTGGTCAAAATCATGAAACTGTTTTTTTTGTTGTTGTTGTTGCGGTATGCCGGCCTCTCACCGCTGGGGCCCCTCCCGTTGCGAAGCACAGGCTCCGGACCCGCAGGCTCAGAGGCTATGGCTCACGGGGCCAGCCGCTCCGCGGCATGTGGGATCCTCCCGGACCGGGGCACGAACCCGTGTCCCCTGCATCGGCAGCCGGACTCTCAACCACTGGGCCACTAGGGAAGCCCAGACCTGTGGTGTTAATGCTTTGCATTGGTAGTGTCTTAATCGTATATTAACCATTATTGAGCACTTGAGAAAACTATGCAATGAAATGTGTTCATGTAAACACCAGTTGATCAGTTGATGGTGATCAGTTAGTATTTCTTGGGACACTTTCCATAGTCTAGGTAGATAACAGCTGTATGCATTATACAAAAGCTGATCTTTAAATCAGGCAAAGTTATAACTGTTCCCTAATTTAGGGGTTTTATGGTTTCTACCTAATATGTAGGCCAACCGGCAGCTTCCAAGCAACTCTACTGGAAGGGACAAGTTCAGTATATAGTAGGAAATCAAAGAATTGTTGGTATTTCAATAATGATTGTTTAATATTTTAGTCCTCTGCTTGACAGGAAAGAAACACGAGAGGAAAAACAATTGATATGAAATCTCAGATGGTGTCTGAGAAAATCATCTTACAGAGGTTTGGATATCACTCATTCATGAACAAAATTAAATCTGGATGTTAAGCATGTTTTTCAGTGACTGCAATGCAATTAAAGGACTGTGAGGTTAAGATTACTGTAATTGCTACAGCAGGCGAGTAGCTAGATATGAGCAGAGTAATGGAAGAGGGGCCAGGTGGCAGGAAATCAAGCACCTGGTAAAGAGCAGAGGTCCATGGGCAGAGAAAGAAAAACAAGAACCTCCAGACTGACAGGAAACTGCACATTTTCGGTGGTAAGTGTCCTGAAGGCAGACAAAGAGAGATGAGGAAAGACAGGACTCTCCTACTTCCAAATGTAACCTGTTGCTCATTATGCTCTCCTTACAATAAAATTAGCCTTGCAGACAAGCAGCACACACCATGCAGTGAGGCCATGACA
Organism: Mesoplodon densirostris; assembly: GCF_025265405.1. NCBI lineage: Eukaryota > Metazoa > Chordata > Mammalia > Artiodactyla > Ziphiidae > Mesoplodon > Mesoplodon densirostris. Next base: position 2,321,205 of record NW_026778236.1, on the reverse strand, counting down.
CTTCTGACTAAGCTAAATAAGGACAAAAATCCCTTCTGGAGCTGCAAAGAAGCAGGGAATGTGACCCCCACACTCCTGCTTCCCCAATGAGTATGCCACCCCTTCCTCTGTATGCCCCTCATAACCGGCTTGCCAGTGGAACCCAGGGCAGCAGCTCCTCACCTAACTGCCTGCTCTCCCTGAGGGCATATTCTTGCTTAAATAAATCCTCACTTTACTTGCTTAACCGCCTGTCTCATGCCCAACTCTTGGCATGAAGAGCAAGCACCTTCAATTCACTGGGAACACAATGAGAATTTACACATGAGGAAGAAAGGAACAAACACATTTCTCTTAAAAACTAGTGGAGAGGGCCTCCCTGGTGGCGCAGTGGTTGAGAGTCCGCCTGCCGATGCAGGGGATACGGGTTCGTGCCCCGGTCTGGGAGGATCCCATATGCCGCGGAGCGGCTGGGCCCGTGAGCCATGGCCGCTGGGCCTGCGCGTCTGGAGCCTCTGGGTACCGAGCCCGTGCTCCGCGGTGGGAGGGGCCACAGCAGTGAGAGGCCCGCATACCGCAAAAAACAAAAGTGCAAGCGGAACAAACTGGCGCCCGGCATACGCTCCACTACCCGCAAGTGAGAGTCAACAGCAAAGAGGGTACGCCGCTAATCACAGTTAAGTTATCTACTCAATATTCCCTCCCGCAGCATTTCAAACCTAGCTCCACCCCCACCCCCAACTTCTCAATTCACGGACAAATTCCAGGAACTTCACTGGCTTTTCATCGCTGCCTTGGCAACTGATTCTCCAGGAGAACAAACATTAAACGTACTGTTCAAGAACAACTGATAGACTTCTCGAGACACTGTCTATTCAGACATATTTATACAAACACCACTTACTCGGCTCTTATCTCTTACAGTAAAAGCCTGAGAGAAAAATCAAAATCTGAATTACCACGCTTTCTCTGGTAACAGGAGAACATATAGGTGTCAACTCTTTCTCCTGAGGTATAAATTATTCTCTCCTCCCTAAAATGCCGAATTTCTTACCTTATTTTGTCCTCCTCTTCAGAAGTCCTCCTTCCGCGTCTCTTCAGACGACCGTTAACTAAACTAAGGCTCGAGAGCAAGCGCTCTACTTCTAGAAAGAGGCTAAGGAACCAGATGTAGCGGTGGGTGGGGGAAGGGATGAGCCGCAGGGGAGGTAGGGAAGATGGAAGATGTGGAGGTGGGGGAGGGGTGAACAGAGAAACTCGCGAGAGAATCTCGAGGGAGAACTCGCGGGAGAAACTCTAAAGAAAACTGCAACAGCAGAATGTGTTCTCTACTTTTTACTGCATACTTTTCCCAGTTGCTTTAATTTAATCAATATAAAGGAGAAGGGCTTCCCAGGTGGCGCAGTGGTTGAGAGTCCGCCTGCCGATACAGGGGACACGGGTTCGTGCCCCGGTCCGGGAGGATCCCACATGCCCCTGAGCTGCTGGGCCCCTGAGCCATGGCCGCTGAGCCTGCCCGTCCGGAGCTTGTGCTCCACAACGGGAGAGGCCACAACGGTGAGATGCCCGCGTACCGTAAAAAAAAAAAAAAAAGGAAAAGGCATTTTGGGGTAATAACGTGAAGCTCCAGGTAATCAGTAGGGAGAGTTCAGGGATTTCTTGATAGACGTAAAATGGGGAGGACCAGATCATGAAGCATTCTGCTTGCTATGCAGATATGCTACTTACTTAATTTTTTTAGTGGAACTGTTAAAATAATCTGAAACAGAAAGATGAATGTCTAGAAGACATAATGCATCTGGTGATTTCATATGATACGAAGTCAGGCAGACAGAAAATAATCTAAACTTCAAAATTTAGTAGTTATATGAAACTGGGTAAGCTACCTACACTCTTAAATTTACCTAGTCTACAAAAACAAGATGATAAAGAATTATCAGATAGGGTTATTGTGAGGTTAAATGACGTACTGAGCACATTGAGCTGAAAACATAATTCAGGGTTCAAAACAAAAGTGTGAAAATATTGTAATTACTTTTATATGAAGTGGGAGCCTGAGGTTAATTTGTAATTCTGCCTTTTTTAGAGACTGGTCAAAATCATGAAACTGTTTTTTTTGTTGTTGTTGTTGCGGTATGCCGGCCTCTCACCGCTGGGGCCCCTCCCGTTGCGAAGCACAGGCTCCGGACGCGCAGGCTCAGAGGCTATGGCTCACGGGGCCAGCCGCTCCGCGGCATGTGGGATCCTCCCGGACCGGGGCACGAACCCGTGTCCCCTGCATCGGCAGCCGGACTCTCAACCACTGGGCCACTAGGGAAGCCCAGACCTGTGGTGTTAATGCTTTGCATTGGTAGTGTCTTAATCGTATATTAACCATTATTGAGCACTTGAGAAAACTATGCAATGAAATGTGTTCATGTAAACACCAGTTGATCAGTTGATGGTGATCAGTTAGTATTTCTTGGGACACTTTCCATAGTCTAGATAGATAACAACTCTATGAATTATACAAAAGCTGATCTTTAAATCGGGCAAAGTTATAACTGTTCCCTAATTTAGGGGTTTTATGGTTTCTACCTAATATGTAGGCCAACCGGCAGCTTCCAAGCAAGTCTACTGGAAGGGACAAGTTCAGTATATAGTAGGAAATCAAAGAATTGTTAGTATTTCAATAATGATTGTTTAATATTTTAGTCCTCTGCTTGACAGGAAAGAAACACGAGAGGAAAAACAATTGATATGAAATCTCAGATGGTGTCTGAGAAAATCATCTTACAGAGGTTTGGATATCACTCATTCATGAACAAAATTAAATCTGGATGTTAAGCATGTTTTTCAGTGACTGCCATGCAATTAAAGGACTGTGAGGTTAAGATTACTGTAATTGCTACAGCAGGCGAGTAGCTAGATATGAGCAGAGTAATGGAAGAGGGGCCAGGTGGCAGGAAATCAAGCACCTGGTAAAGAGCAGAGGTCCATGGGCAGACAAAGAAAAACAAGGACCCCCAGACTGACAGGAAACTGCACATTTTCGGTGGTAAGTGTCCTGAAGGCAGACAAAGAGAGATGAGGAAAGACAGGACTCTCCTACTTCCAAATGTAACCTGTTGCTCATTATGCTCTCCTTACAATAAAATTAGCCTTGCAGACAAGCAGCACACACCATGCAGTGAGGCCATGACACTTCTGACTAAGCTAAATAAGGACAAAAATCCCTTCTGGAGCTGCAAAGAAGCAGGGAATGTGACCCCCAAACTCCTGCTTCCCCAATGAGTATGCCACCCCTTCCTCTGTATGCCCCTCATAACCGGCTTGCCAGTGGAACCCAGGGCAGCAGCTCCTCACCTAACTGCCTGCTCTCCCTGAGGGCATATTCTTGCTTAAATAAATCCTCACTTTACTTGCTTAACCGCCTGTCTCATGCCCAACTCTTGGCATGAAGAGCAAGCACCTTCAATTCACTGGGAACACAATGAGAATTTACACATGAGGAAGAAAGGAACAAACACAGTTCTCTTAAAAACTAGTGGAGAGGGCCTCCCTGGTGGCGCAGTGGTTGAGAGTCCGCCTGCCGATGCAGGGGATACGGGTTCGTGCCCCGGTCTGGGAGGATCCCATATGCCGCGGAGCGGCTGGGCCCGTGGGCCATGGCCGCTGGGCCTGCGCGTCTGGAGCCTCTGGGTACCGAGCCCGTGCTCCGCGGTGGGAGGGGCCACAGCAGTGAGAGGCCCGCATACCGCAAAAAACAAAAGTGCAAGCGGAACAAACTGGCGCCCGGCATACGCTCCACTACCCGCAAGTGAGAGTCAACAGCAAAGAGGGTACGCCGCTAATCACAGTTAAGTTATCTACTCAATATTCCCTCCCGCAGCATTTCAAACCTAGCTCCACCCCCACCCCCAACTTCTCAATTCACGGACAAATTCCAGGAACTTCACTGCCTTTTCATCGCTGCCTTGGCAACTGATTCTCCAGGAGAACAAACATTAAACGTACTGTTCAAGAACAACTGATAGACTTCTCGAGACACTGTCTATTCAGACATATTTATACAAACACCACTTACTCGGCTCTTATCTCTTACAGTAAAAGCCTGAGAGAAAAATCAAAATCTGAATTACCACGCTTTCTCTGGTAACAGGAGAACATATAGGTGTCAACTCTTTCTCCTGAGGTATAAATTATTCTCTCCTCCCTAAAATGCCGAATTTCTTACCTTATTTTGTCCTCCTCTTCAGAAGTCCTCCTTCCGCGTCTCTTCAGACGACCGTTAACTAAACTAAGGCTCGAGAGCAAGCGCTCTACTTCTAGAAAGAGGCTAAGGAACCAGATGTAGCGGTGGGTGGGGGAAGGGATGAGCCGCAGGGGAGGTAGGGAAGATGGAAGATGTGGAGGTGGGGGAGGGGTGAACAGAGAAACTCGCGAGAGAATCTCGAGGGAGAACTCGCGGGAGAAACTCTAAAGAAAACTGCAACAGCAGAATGTGTTCTCTACTTTTTACTGCATACTTTTCCCAGTTGCTTTAATTTAATCAATATAAAGGAGAAGGGCTTCCCAGGTGGCGCAGTGGTTGAGAGTCCGCCTGCCGATACAGGGGACACGGGTTCGTGCCCCGGTCCGGGAGGATCCCACATGCCCCTGACCTGCTGGGCCCCTGAGCCATGGCCGCTGAGCCTGCCCGTCCGGAGCTTGTGCTCCACAACGGGAGAGGCCACAACGGTGAGATGCCCGCGTACCGTAAAAAAAAAAAAAAAAGGAAAAGGCATTTTGGGGTAATAACGTGAAGCTCCAGGTAATCAGTAGGGAGAGTTCAGGGATTTCTTGATAGACGTAAAAGGGGGAGGACCAGATCATGAAGCATTCTGCTTGCTATGCAGATATGCTACTTACTTAATTTTTTTAGTGGAACTGTTAAAATAATCTGAAACAGAAAGATGAATGTCTAGAAGACATAATGCATCTGGTGATTTCATATGATACGAAGTCAGGCAGACAGAAAATAATCTAAACTTCAAAATTTAGTAGTTATATGAAACTGGGTAAGCTACCTACACTCTTAAATTTACCTAGTCTACAAAAACAAGATGATAAAGAATTATCAGATAGGGTTATTGTGAGGTTAAATGACGTACTGAGCACATTGAGCTGAAAACATAATTCAGGGTTCAAAACAAAAGTGTGAAAATATTGTAATTACTTTTATATGAAGTGGGAGCCTGAGGTTAATTTGTAATTCTGCCTTTTTTAGAGACTGGTCAAAATCATGAAACTGTTTTTTTTGTTGTTGTTGTTGCGGTATGCCGGCCTCTCACCGCTGGGGCCCCTCCCGTTGCGAAGCACAGGCTCCGGACGCGCAGGCTCAGAGGCTATGGCTCACGGGGCCAGCCGCTCCGCGGCATGTGGGATCCTCCCGGACCGGGGCACAAACCCGTGTCCCCTGCATCGGCAGCCGGACTCTCAACCACTGGGCCACTAGGGAAGCCCAGACCTGTGGTGTTAATGCTTTGCATTGGTAGTGTCTTAATCGTATATTAACCATTATTGAGCACTTGAGAAAACTATGCAATGAAATGTGTTCATGTAAACACCAGTTGATCAGTTGATGGTGATCAGTTAGTATTTCTTGGGACACTTTCCATAGTCTAGATAGATAACAACTCTATGAATTATACAAAAGCTGATCTTTAAATCGGGCAAAGTTATAACTGTTCCCTAATTTAGGGGTTTTATGGTTTCTACCTAATATGTAGGCCAACCGGCAGCTTCCAAGCAAGTCTACTGGAAGGGACAAGTTCAGTATATAGTAGGAAATCAAAGAATTGTTAGTATTTCAATAATGATTGTTTAATATTTTAGTCCTCTGCTTGACAGGAAAGAAACACGAGAGGAAAAACAATTGATATTAAATCTCAGATGGTGTCTGAGAAAATCATCTTACAGAGGTTTGGATATCACTCATTCATGAACAAAATTAAATCTGGATGTTAAGCATGTTTTTCAGTGACTGCCATGCAATTAAAGGACTGTGAGGTTAAGATTACTGTAATTGCTACAGCAGGCGAGTAGCTAGATATGAGCAGAGTAATGGAAGAGGGGCCAGGTGGCAGGAAATCAAGCACCTGGTAAAGAGCAGAGGTCCATGGGCAGACAAAGAAAAACAAGGACCCCCAGACTGACAGGAAACTGCACATTTTCGGTGGTAAGTGTCCTGAAGGCAGACAAAGAGAGATGAGGAAAGACAGGACTCTCCTACTTCCAAATGTAACCTGTTGCTCATTATGCTCTCCTTACAATAAAATTAGCCTTGCAGACAAGCAGCACACACCATGCAGTGAGGCCATGACACTTCTGACTAAGCTAAATAAGGACAAAAATCCCTTCTGGAGCTGCAAAGAAGCAGGGAATGTGACCCCCAAACTCCTGCTTCCCCAATGAGTATGCCACCCCTTCCTCTGTATGCCCCTCATAACCGGCTTGCCAGTGGAACCCAGGGCAGCAGCTCCTCACCTAACTGCCTGCTCTCCCTGAGGGCATATTCTTGCTTAAATAAATCCTCACTTTACTTGCTTAACCGCCTGTCTCATGCCCAACTCTTGGCATGAAGAGCAAGCACCTTCAATTCACTGGGAACCCAATGAGAATTTACACATGAGGAAGAAAGGAACAAACACAGTTCTCTTAAAAACTAGTGGAGAAATACATGTTTTCTGTTAATAGGAAAGACTGGGTTACATAAGAAGCCGTGAAATTGAGAAAAACCATGACTTGCTTTACTGTTCTGGAACCAAACCCACAGTATCCCTGTATTTTGAAGATCACCCAACTGTTAAACACTTAAGAGTTTTATGGGTTTTTCATGAACATGTACTCAGGAAAAAGTAATCGGTTCAGTTTTGGGTTCGAAACTTCGTTTGCTTTACCCTTCCTTTTAAGGATTTGATTCATCAATCTGATATGTTAGATACTAAAAGCAAGCCTTTCATGCCCCGTAGGATTTTATGAAATACAGTACTTTAAGGCCAGCCAAGAAAAATTAAACATAAAATGCTGTGGTCATTGAGACATCCTCGCTCCCTCCCTAATATCTGCACTACACATTAACCAGAGTTCCTCAAAGACAGATTGCCTTCCTGATCATAAAGGTCAATTATTTTACCTTCCTCTGACACTTATGCTGCAACTTCTTAAAAAGAATACTGTTCTTTCCCAGCTCTGTACTGGGATCATGTTGACTTGCTGCTCACTTTGTACCTGCTTACCCAGACTACGTATCCCTGCTGATCTTCATGTAAAATATCTGTATGTCACTTTGATGTGATATACTGTCCTTTCTCTTCAAAATGGATGTAACCATGCCTTTGACTTCTAACAGGTAGAACAGTCCTCAGAACTTTCTGAGTCTGTCTCCTGAGTTATAATCCTCAGTTTGGCTCAAATAATACTCTCCTTCCCCTTAACTTCATTTTTGCTGTTCCCTTAAAAGGATATTGCAGATTTCTGTACTAGTTTTGCAGATTCCAATTTGGCTTAAAGTTTTTACACTCAAGTTTCTTCCCAAATTTTAAGCATTACTAATTAAATGTCACCTGAGGTCACTGACAAAAAACCCTTAACCCTCCAGATAACTCTATACTTATGAGTATATTACGAAACCCTTTGTGTTACATCAAGCACACCAAAATAAAGTTGAAATCAGTATTACTTAAAATGTTTCCCAATGTTTTAAAATCTAGGGGTACTAACATTCACTAAGATATATACTCAGAAAAGTTAACTGGTTCCATTTACAATTAGTGGAAAATTGGTTTTATAACCATTATTCCCACGTTGGTCATCTGCCACTTGAATATGGATCAGAAAATAGATACTTAACCTCAAGATTTCTTAACTCTTTACAGTCACATGTCTAAATTTTCCTTTCATTTATACTATTGCTTTAAAGGGATAAAGACATATAGAATTTCACTAATAATGCAAGCATTGTTTCTCAGCCTTTTTGGAGACTTCTCAAACCTTTTATATGTTTAAGCTTTCAAAGAGGAACTTATAATTTCTTTAGCTTAACTGGAAAGCAGTCACAGCTTGCGATGGAGAAATAACAGATTGCTTAATTTTGAATACATACATGTACAAAGGAAAAGTTTAGGCAAACAGCACTATTCAACCTCCAAACAAAAGTTTTATGCTTGTTTAACTCAGCAGTATAATTAACAAGACGTATTTCATGAAACTTTATTACTCTGAAAATTTTGAACATTTTAAACACAAATTCTACGTTTCAATTAATATTAACAAATATGCAAGTACCTTGAATAATTCCAAGTTTTCACTTTGCCTGAAAATCCATAGAGGAAAACTTAATATATGCCTCTTTCCCGCAAACCAACATTTTTCTTTTACTAGTATTCAAGCATCAATTAAAGAAAACAACTTAAAGTTTTCCTTTGTAAGGAACATTTGGTACATAACTGAGTGTTATTTTAATATCTGCTTCGGCCCTCTCTTTCAGTTTGGCTTCCCGCATAACCTCGTCTGGAAGCCCCACAACCTGAGCTACTGTATGAGAGTCACAGGGAGCAAGGTACTCCCTATTCACGGAGGGTGGAAACCCTCGTTGTTCCTGTCTTCCACGCTCACGACCACTTGAATAAGTATTACTTTGGATGCTTGAGAAACCTTCCGGACCTCCTCCATATCCATCTCTCGTATTGCTCTCACAGCAACTGCTTCCAGCGTTGTGTCAGCGGGACCCTTCGTGCTGCTGGTGTAACACGGGAGTCAACAGGAAAGTTAATGATTGATAAACAAACTTTACACATTACAAATTTTTCTGGTATCATATAACATGACTTAAAGTGCTAAATATTTGAAAAGATAAGCTTTATCTGTCTCTGCTATGAAAATATAAAGTATGTAGCAATGGTGCAGAGCTTTCACATTTATTTAAAAGAGCGAGCAATATTTTTCAGCCTAAGTAGTTTCTTTAAAAGTAAAAGCCCCTATTTTAGCATTTTTAAATAATCAGTAGAGTGGCAACGTATAACAAGATTTAGTGGGGCTTCCCTGGTGGTGCAGTAGTTGACAGTCCGCCTGCCGATGCAGGGGACACGGGTTCGTGACCCGGTCCGGGAGGATCCCACATGCCAGGGAGCGGTTGGGACCATGGGCCACGTCCACTGGGCCTGCGCGTCAGGAGCCTGTGCTCCGCAATAGGAGAGGGCACAAGGGTGAGAGGCCCGTATGCTGAAAATAAATAAATAAATAAAATAAGAATACTAATGTTAAAATAATTTTTCGGTAATGAGAAAAAAAGATGAGACGGCCCATTTACCCTTCATAGCATTTTATTTTAAATGAGCTATTAACAAAACAATTCAAATGTCTTTAACTTACAAAAAAGGCTATGCTAATCATAGTTTTACCTTTAAGAAACTGAAGTAAATGTAGAGTAAACAACGATCTGGTTAAGTCTAATTCTATGATTTACAAGTTGTAACTGGACTCTTACCGTAACGCCCATATGAATCCCTGTAAGAGCTTCCACTTCGATATGCAGAATAATCTGTATCAGGATTTCCACCATAGCCATCACGATCACTAAATTTAAAAGAATGATATAAATTATGTCATCAATTTAAATTATGTGTCACGGTCACATAATTTAAAAGAATGTTTTTATTTGATATAAACACAAAATTTTATATTACCTGTATCCTCTAGAGGGATGATCAATCCGAGAACTTGAATGTCCATAATAACCGTGTGCATAGACTCTACGTGGCGGAATATAATCCTTCCTGGCTCGGAAGCTTGGATAATTTCTCCGTGAATAACTTAAATAAAGCAGATAAAGTTTTAAAGGCAACTTATCATATCCAGAATATATAAAGAATTCAGACAGCAAAAAGACAAAAAATTTTAAACGGGCAAAGGACTTGAATATACTTTTGTTCAAAGAAGATATACAATGACCAACAAGGACATGAAAAGATGCTCAACATATTTATTAGGGAAATGAAATTCAAAACCAAAATGGAATATCTACTTTGCACCTCTCAGACTGGCTATAATTAAAAATAAACAAACTGAATATATCAAGTGTTGGTGCAGATGCAGAGAAACAAATCAAGTATATGTGCGTGGCAGAAATGTAAAATACTACCGGCTCTGTGGAACAGATCAGCAGTTCCTTAAAAAATTAAAGAATTACTATATGTCCCAGGAATTCCACTCCTAAGTATATATACACTCAAAAAGAATTGAAAACAGGTACCCAAATGCTTGTACAGGAGTATTCATGACAGCACAATGATGGGAATAACTCACACAGATGGATAAAGAAACCATGTTAATCGCACATAAAATGGAATATTTAGTCAGCCAAAAAAAAAAACAAGGTCTGAAGTACTGATTCATGCTAGAGCATGAATGATCTTTGAAAACATTTATGCTAAGGGAAAGCTGGATAATAAAGGTCACATATTGTTTGCTTCCATTAGTATGGTATATTCAGGATTAGATAAATTCATAGATAAGGACACAGGTGGGTACCTACCAGGGACAAGCGGGGAGAAAATGGGAGTGACTGCTTACTAATTTTATTTTGGGGTAATGAAATGTTTTGGAACTGAACAGAGCTGGTGGTTGCATAACACTGTTAAGTGTACTAAATGTTACTGACTTGTTCACTTTTAAAGGTTCAATTTTGTGTTAGGTAAATTTCAACAAGAACAACAAAATTAACCATGACTTAATTCATATACTGTGTTTTCTCTTACCTGTCTCTAGTAGCATAACCACCATCTCTTTGTGACATATAGCCAACTCTCTGAAAAGAGACTGGCTCTCTACGAGGAGGACCTCCATAATTTTCTCTTCCATGTGATACTGAACCTTTAATTTAAGAATGCTTATGTAAGTATCTCAAAATTGACAGTAATGTTTCAAAGAAAAATCCCAAAGTCTGATATCCTTCCACTCTCCAAAATCATTTAAAAAAACTACTCCTTCTAAAATTCCATTTATGCACATTTTCGTTTCCCTTTCAATGTTACCACTGAACATTGTATTTTCTGACATCTCCTGTTCCCCATACATTTGGCATAACCTTTAAATTACCAGCAGTAGGGAACACTTCTCAAACTTGGAACAAAACATTAATTTTTGGTAACTACTGTCACATATTCAACCACCAAGTGGTTGGCTCTCTCCTTTAAGTGTACAACCTTAATTATTGACCTTGTATGATGATAGCAGTAGTGACTTCTCTTGTTTATTAGCAATAAAGGGCTCATTTGATAAACACTGTACCGCTTCCAAAATATGAAACTATCTCCCATAAATATCGTTCTCTTCATGTGTTAATTCTTATTCCTCACTCCTGGAGGTCACTAGGACCTTGTTTGTTCTCTTCTCTTGTTTGTTCACTAGGCTAACCATCTAATAATGGAAAGGGTAGGCTTCTTAGCTTCTGTTGTGTTTTGAAGTCAATATCGTGGGACATTTGGCTTCATTCATATTCTACACGTAAAATGGCAATTTGATAATGGCTGTTTCAAGTCTGTACCATATTAAGGATCAGAAAACAGTGCTAAAAAAGTTAAGAGCACAAACTACAGTTCATATGGCAAGTTTCAATTATTGTTTATAATAATTAAATAAAAAAACAGGTAGCCAATATACATAGCTAAACTAGTCTACAGACCAGAACATTCTCTCACAGGACATAGGTTTCAAGAAAATTCTGATTTTTTTATTCTGAAAATTTTGAACATTTTAAACACAAATTCTATATTTCAATTAATATTAACAACTATGCAAGTACTTTGAATAATTCCATGTTTTCACTTTGTCTGAAAATTCATAGAGGAAAAGGTAATATATGCCTCGTCCCCGCAAACCAACGTTTTTCTTTTAGTGGTATTCAAGCATCAATTAAAGAAAAGAACTTAAACTTTTCCTTTGTAAAGAACATTTGGTACATAACTGAGTGTTATTTTTAATATCTGCTTCGGCCCTCTCTTTCAGATTGGCTTCCCACATAACCTCATCTGGATGCCCCACAACCTGAGCTACTGTATGAGAGTCACAGGGAGCAAGGTACTCCCTATTCACAGAGGGTGGAAACCCTCATTGTTCCTGTCTTCCACGCTCACAACCACTTGAATAAGTATTGCTTTGGCTGCTTGAGTAACCTTCCGGACCTCCTCCATATACATCTCTCGTATTGCTATCACAGCAACTGATTCCTCCATATGTCAGCGGGACCCTTCGTGCTGCTGGTGCAACACGGTAGTCAACTGGGAAGTTAATGATTGATAAACAAACTTTAAACATTACAAATTTTTCTGGTATCATATAACATGACTCAAAGTGCTAAATATTGGAAAAGATAAGCTTTATCTGTCACTGCTATGAAAATATAAACTATGTAGCAAGGGTGAAGGGCTTTCATATTTATTTAAAAGAGAGAGCAATATTTTTCAGCCTAAGGAGTTTGACAATAAAAGCCAATATTTTAGAATTTTTAAATAATCAGTAGAGTGGCAACGTTTAACAAGATTTAGTGGGGCTTCCCTGGTGGCGCAGTAGTTGACAGTCCGCCTGCCGATGCAGGGGACACGGGTTCGTGCCCCGGTCCGGGAGGATCCCACATGCCAGGGAGCGGTTGGGACCATGGGCCACGGCCGCTGGGCCTGCGCGTGAGGAGCCTGTGCTCTGCAATGGGAGAGGGCACAACGCTGAGAGGCCCATGTGCTGCAAAAAAATAAATAAATAAAATAATAATACTAATGTTAAAATAGTTTTTCGGTAATGAGAAAAAAAGATGAGACTGCCCATTTACCCTTCATAGCATTTTATTTTAAGTGAGCTATTAACAAAACAATTCAAAGGTCTTTAACTTATAAAAAAGGCTATGCTAATCATAGTTTTACCTTTAAGGAACTGAAGTAAAAGTAGAGTAAACAACGATCTGGTTAAGTCTAATTCTATGATTTACAAGTTGTAACTGGACTCTTACCGTAACTCCCATATGAATCCCTGTAAGAGCTTCCACTTCGATATGCAGAATAATCTGTATCAGGATTTCCACCATAGCCATCACGATCACTAAATTTAAAAGAATGATATAAATTATGTCATCAATTTAAATTATGTGTCACGGTCACATAATTTAAAAGAATGTTTTTATTTGATATAAACACAAAATTTTATATTACCTATATCCTCTAGAGGGATGATCAATCCGAGAACTTGAATGTCCATAATAACCGTGTGCATAGACTCTACATGGCGGAATATAATCCTTCCTGGCTCGGAAGCTTGGATAATTTCTCCGTGAATAACTTAAATAAAGCAGATAAAGTTTTAAAGGCAACTTATCATATCCAGAATATATAAAGAATTCAGACAGCAAAAAGACAAAAAATTTTAAACGGGCAAAGGACTTGAATATACTTTTGTTCAAAGAAGATATACAATGAGCAACAAGGACCTGAAAACCTGCTCAACATATTTATTAGAGAAATGAAATTCAAAACCAAAATGGAATATCTACTTTGCACCTCTCAGACTGGCTATAATTAAAAATAAAGAAACTTAATATATCACGTGTTGGTGCAGATGCAGAGAAACAAATCAAGTATATGTGCGTGGCAGAATTGTAAAATAGTACCGGCTCTATGGAACAGATCAGCAGTTCCTTAAAAAATTAAAGAATTACTATATGTCCCAGGAATTCCACTCCTAAGTATATATACACTCAAAAAGAATTGAAAACAGGTACCCAAATGCTTGTACAGGAGTATTCATGACAGCACCATGATGGGAATAAATCACACAGATGGATAAACAAACCATGTTAATCGCACATAAAATGGAATATTTAGTCAGCCAAAAAAAAAAAAAACAAGGTCTGAAGTACTGATTCATGCTAGAGCATGAATGATCTTTGAAAACATTTATGCTAAGGGAAAGCTGGATAATAAAGGTCACATATTGTTTGCTTCCATTAGTATGGTATATTCAGGATTAGATAAATTCATAGATAAGGACACAGGTGGGTACCTACCAGGGACAAGGGGGGAGAAAATGGGAGTGACTGCTTATTAATTTTATTTTGGGGTAATGAAATGTTTTGGAACTGAACAGAGCTGGTGGTTGCATAACACTGTTAAGTGTACTAAATGTTACTGACTTGTTCACTTTTAAAGGTTCAATTTTGTGTTAGGTAAATTTCAACAAGAACAACAAAATTAACCATGACTTAATTCATATACTGTGTTTTCTCTTACCTGTCTCTAGTAGCATAACCACCATCTCTTTGTGACATATAGCCAACTCTCTGAAAAGAGACTGGCTCTCTATGAGGAGGACCTCCATAATTTTCTCTTCCATGTGATACTGAACCTTTAATTTAAGAATGCTTATGTAAGTATCTCAAAATTGACAGTAATGTTTCAAAGAAAAATCCCAAAGTCTGATATCCTTCCACTCTCCAAAATCATTTAAAAAAACTACTCCTTCTAAAATTCCATTTACGCACATTTTCGTTTCCCTTTCAATGTTACCACTGAACATTGTATTTTCTGACATCTCCCGTTCCCCATACATTTGGCATAACCTTTAAATTACCAGCAGTAGGGAACACTTCTCAAACTTGGAGCAAAACATTAATTTTTGGTAACTACTGTCACATATTCAATCACCAAGTGGTTGGCTCTCTCCTTTAAGTGTACAACCTTAATTATTGACCTTGTATGATGATAGCAGTAGTGACTTCTCTTGTTTATTAGCAATAAAGGGCTCATTTGAAAAACACTGTACCGCTTCCAAAATATGAAACTATCTCCCATAAATAACATTCTCTTCATGTGTTAATTCTTATTCCTCACTCCTGGAGCTCACTAGGACCTTGTTTGTTCTCTTCTCTTGTTTGTTCCCTAGGCTAACCATCTAATAATGGAAAGGGTAGGTTTCTTAGCTTCTGTTGTATTTTGAAGTCAATATCGTGCTACATTTGGCTTCATTCATATTCTACAGGTAAAATGGCAATTTGATAATGGCTGTTTCAAGTCTGTACCATATTAAGGATCAGAAAACAGTTCCAAAAATGTTAAGAGCACAAACTACAGTTCATATGGCAAGTTTCAATTATTGTTTATAATAATTAATAAAACCAGGTAGCCAATATACATAGCTAAACTAGTCTACAGACCAGAACATTCTCTCACAGGACATAGTTTTCATGAAAATTCTGATACTGAAACTATGTGATGAAGAAGCCTACTAACCAAAAAGTGTTAGCAGCAACTTAAATTAAGAGGAATTCTATAGCAAACATGGACTTACAAGCAATGTTTTCCCCACAGCAGTGCTAATCACCTATTACATCTATAATCAAAAACTGAAAAATTATTTCCCAACCACAAATCAATAAATAAATTAGTGATTGGTTAACATGTTCATATACTTCTCACTTTCCATTCTGCTTAAACATTCTGTTTAAAAATAGCTCACTTTCATTAATCAGAAACAACTCTCTCTGCATTATATAGCATTTACCTTGTCTTCCCACCCCACTGCTGCTTCGTCTCTGAGCACATCTCTTAGGAGGAGGACCTCCACTTCTCGAAGATGGTCCTCTTTTAACTGGAAAGGCTCCCCTGGAAAAACTCGCGTTGGGACTAGGAGTATGCCCACCATGACCTGTGTTTAAATGAAATCTTTTTAGTTAAGTAGAATCAACATTTTTTCATTGGGCAAGTTTCACTTATTGTTATAAATTTTCACTCAACAATTACTCCAGTCTTCAGCTTTCCTATCTGTCTAAACCAATATGATTGTTTCCTCATATGACACATAAGTTAGTAGAGTTCAAAGACTTACCGTAAAAGTCAGTTTTGAAAATCTAGGAAAAAACTAAAGAACCACTGGTATGAAAGCGGTTTGGGGAGAAGAGAGAGAGTACAGGAAAACCTGGATAAATTAAATGTAAAACTGAATTTTTCATCATGTTAGGAGGAAGATGATAAGTTATTAGTTATATAATTCTGGTGTCAAGGAAGCTTTTGAAAAACACAACATCCTAGGTATAAATCAAAACATTAAAAATAAAAAAAGATGAATAAAAAATGCATTACCTAAAAGTTAAGTATATACATACAAATAACTCCCTTTGCAGGAGAATATCTGCTTATAACTTTACACTTGGTCCAGTATCCCTAGTTCTGCATCCATGGATTCAACCAACCTTGGATCATGTAGTGATCTTATATGTAGTTATTGAAAAAAAAAATCTGCTTGTAAGTTGATCAACAGTTCAAGCCTGTGTTATTCACAGATCAACTCTTAATGTTAATTTCTCAGTGAAAAGGGCTACGTTCTGTTCAATTTTAATAGTATTTAAGAAATGCACACTAAATACTGAAAATTTATGTGTTACCTTTCTAACCAGAAAGATGTT
Source organism: Mesoplodon densirostris (assembly GCF_025265405.1). NCBI lineage: Eukaryota > Metazoa > Chordata > Mammalia > Artiodactyla > Ziphiidae > Mesoplodon > Mesoplodon densirostris. The sequence goes on along the minus strand of NW_026778236.1, from coordinate 2,304,761 downwards.
TAGGTATATTCCAATTCCCCTGTATTGCCACAGGCAAGAAAAAAATGAGTATTCTTACACATGGCAGAATATGAACTGGTCAACTTTTCTCAAGGTCAAGATAGTGGGAAAAGAGCAAAACTGTGTTTTCTTAAAATGGGTTACCCTTTAACTGAACTTTCCAAAAACATTTCCTAAAATTCACACATGTAATTATCACAAAAAGAAACTAAATGTTTTATTTCTGAAGACTGGTTATGGTTAATAGATGAAGCAAAGGTTGTTAAATATATGCAAGTTTTTGAAATGCAAAGTGCTTTTCCTCCTTTTCTTACTAAGTAGAAAACTTCTCTGAAAAAATCCAAAAAAAGGCATTTTCAACGACTTTCTCCTCTAATACACACACACAAAGAAAACATACATATGTCTGAAGCAGAGCTTTTTACTCTTTTCCTGGATCAAAGACACCTTTTAGAATCTAAAGCTCTATTTATTTCCCTCAGGTATTTTCCCAAATGCATACCAGAGACCCAGGTAGAAAAGCCTCATATCAAAATGACAATGGAGATTTGCTTAGATGTCTGAACACATATACTTAAGACAAATACTGCAAGGTGAAACCTAAAATATGAAGTGTTTAGCCCTGAATTGTGGATATTCTGAGTGACTTTTATTTTCTGTTGTGGAGTTTTCAAGATTCTCTAGGATGTTTATGATGCAATAAGGCTACTCTCAGAATAAAATTAACCAATGTATTTTTAATAGATTATGAATGAATCATTGATTTAAACTCATATCAAGATATTGGTCCTAAAGTGAAAAATTCTAATATATGATCGACAGTAGGAAACTCTGTAGAAAAATTCTCGAAGAAAAGAGGCAATTAGTAATAATGGTAAAAGAGACTGAATTTACTTTAAAATTTATGCTATTCCCCTGTACGGTGATTAACTTTTTGCACATTACCTAGTTAAGTCATTTTATACCTACAATAATTCTTCACCACTTAGAAATACTTCTGACTATCAATGTGATTCATCATCTGATAGTACTTACACACTACTTTGCTCATAAAGGATGGAATAAAAACTGAGAGGTTTCTATACAGTTAAACCTACTATTTTTCGGTCCTATGGTTGCAGCCTTGTATTTGAAAACATTACCCAGGTGTCCTCCAGGGGAGGGATGCTCTCTTGCGCTCCCACTTCCTCCTCTTCCATTTCCTCCTCTTCCATTTCCTCCTCTTCGAATTCTTCCTCTTCCATGTCTCGGATTTCTCAGATGGCCCCTGTTTCTTGCAGGAGGTTGTGGTCTCTGTGTACCACCGCTTTCAAAAGATGGTTTGTTGGCTTGCTCTACCTTAATTGCCTTTCCATCCAAAGACTAAACAGATTAAGTATAACATTAATAACATCGCATCAAATTTATTTCCTACTGCTCTAGTTCAAGATCAATATTTTTTCCCCAAAGCAAACATTTTCTTCTGAAATGATGGTGTCCTTCACCATGCCAGATAAATGAGACTTAATTAGTAACTGCCTTTCATTAAGTCATCCAACACAAAGTGTACGTATTGGCAATTAGAGCTCCCTGAAATGTCCTCTGGTATTAAAAGAAGATTAATACCTCTCACTTATCATGAGAGAATATACCCTTTTATTTTCTATAATGGAGAACTAAACTCACTTCCTTTCTCTACTTCTACCATTCAAAGTTTTCAGTGTCCCAAGGGTATATAAAAGTATGCGTGTCATTTAAAAAATAAAATTATTCAGTTATTTATTCAAAATGGTTATTCCTACTCTAATTGTTTTTACCATTTATTAAATATTAAGGGAAAGAAAATTTTCCAACATGATTGTTCTTCTGTATTTACTTCTAATAATTTCTTTGATTTTTTTTTTAAATAGAGCACTTATTTGGTCCTTAACATTTCTTGCCTTATTCAGTTGTTTGAACATGTCCCCCAAGAGTAACTTCTTATAATGGTACTTCATATTCTTATGTTTCAGAAATGCTTACACTTCTTAATCTCCCAACAACTTCCTACATTAACCTTCTATAGATGCCAATGTGATTTTTGATAACATAATTTAAATCATAATATAATTGCTCTAAGTAAAACACTCTAGCTGTTTCATGTTATCCTTGGAAAACGATTTTAAATGCTGAATTCCTACTAAGACTTCTGGTGGATATGGATGGGCCCTGGCCCAATACAAACAGCCTCAACAGCCATGTGCTCCCATGTTAGGGCCTCCTTTTCTGTTTCTGGGTCCAAACTATTTCCCATACACTTATGAATGGCTGCCTCCCTCCCAACATTCAGGATTTAACATTCTTAGATGTATATGTATAGAAATCCACTCCCCTTAAACTCTAATGAAATTACCTACTTTATTTTCCTTAATATTTTTGCATATGAAATTGTATTTAGTTTTACTTGTACGTTTCTCATCGTTCACCCTAGAACACAAGTGTCCAAGAAAATAGGTATTTTGTATTCCCCACAACCATTAATCAATTGCTAAAGCAATGCCTGGCAATAAAATATCTGTTGAATAAAGAATTGAAGAATAATGTCTATACAGACTACACGTTCTTGTGCTTGAAAACAAACAGATAATGGGGGTCTACTATCCTTCATGACACAAATTTACCTCTGCACCCAAAATAAAATCATGCATGAGTCAAGATCAACTTTTAGGTACTACCATACCTTAAAATATGAAAGTAAAGTAAAAGGGTCAACATGTGCCAAGTGCCTGCAGCATACCAGAAACCAAGCTATAGGACAAAGGGAATTAATGTATGTGTTCCACACTATGAGAACTGAGATGCGCTGGAAGTACTTTTAACAATGAACAATTCACAGGATGATGAATATAAAAAGATATGACCTGCAATATAAAATGGGAAAAATACTACCTACAATATAAAAAAATTCTTTGAGCAAATATGCAATTAAAAGTACAGTTGTAAGGGACAAGTGATTATTTGTAACAGTGACACAAGGAAGACTGACTCTGAAGTACAAAAAAGTCGAGACTTAAAAATAACAGTACGGGATATTGGGGAGAGCTCTACAGGCTAAAACTCATTTACTTTTACATTTGAATGCTAAAACAGGTTTAAAATATATTGTTAAAGCTCATGTTAATGTCAATCTCCTTCCAACCGGACAATCCAATACTTATGTGACAAAATGGAGAGTGAAGCCTTATATGGCATCATGTTACTTTAAAAAATTAGAAAAAAAAATCTTGAAATAGTAATAAATGGAGAACACAAAATATTATTAAAGTCTCTTACTTTTCCATTCATATCTTGGACAGCATCCTTTGCATCTGCAGGATTCTCAAAAGTAATAAAAGCAAAGCCTCTAGACTTGTTTTTTTTCTGATTCTTCATCAACGTAACTGTAATATACATAAATATTTTTAATTTAAATTTCACATAAAATTGAACGTTTCATATTTTCAAAATAATCAATCCTTTGACACTTTCTCATAAGGCCTCCTTAATTTCATGTTATGGACACAGTGCAGTAACAGCCTCCCGGAAGTTACTTAAAAACAAAACAAAAACCAAAAACAAATAAAGCAAAAAAACCCTTTCCATTTTATATCATTTCTAGTATTTTAAAAATTGAGTCAATAATTGCAACCGTTCTACAGCTAGCATATCTCATCCCATTTCATGTCCTATGACGACAGTATGTTTAAAAAGCCCTGGGACTTCCCTGGTGGTCCAGTGGATAAGACTCCACGTTCCCAATGAAGGGGACACGGGTCTGATCCCTCGTCAGGCAACTAAGATCCACATGCTGCATGCCACTGTGCATGGGCTTGATCCCTGGTCAGGTAAGTAAAACCCAGCATGCTGCAAAGCGTGGCTGGGGTGAAGAAAGAAACACTGCTTTTTGCCCTTCTCAGTAGTAGGAGCCCCTAAGGTGTACACTTTCCCTCATTGCCCAGTGCTTTCCTAATAAAAAACAGAAACTTTAAAAAAAAGTGCTCATGTGTTACAAACAGAAAAAGCACTTTAACTTAGCTGTTCAATGGTGTGTGTTTAATACACTTTTGCTTCGAACATATATATATATATGTGTGTATATGTATATATATATATATATATATATATATAAGTTCTAAAAATTACCTTCCATAATGTGACCATATTTCCCAAATACCACTTCAAGAGAATTTTCATTGGTGTCAGCATGGAGGCCTCCTATGAACAGTTTCCCAGCCTGATCTGCTTCCGCCATTTTTCTGTAAGTAATGAAAAATATATCTTTATACATATAGCAAAAAATAAATTATAAGCAAAAACTATTACTCCTGTTTATAACTCAACTGAAGTACCCTATAGCAGTGAAAATATTTGCCGTTTCTTACTTAAAAGAGAGGAAACTTGTAACACAAAGCCAAACAAGCACTGGCGTAACAAATGCTCCATTCTTTATAGATATCTTACAAAAACCTGTATGTAAAAACTAGATTAGAAGGCAACTGTAAATTATTTTACCTGCAGGGTTCAAGGCTTCTTTTCCAAAACACAACAAAAAAATAAGCAATAATAAATAGTCCTGGATTCTACACATCTAACAGTTAATATGTTTTATGAACTGTGCAGAATATACCTTAAACATATTTTTAAATTGTTCACATCTACTCACATTTTTCTTGTGTATGCATCAAAAAATGTTTAAAATAATTTTTTTCCACAAACTTTAAAAGTGGTAAGTCATAAGGGAAAAGGAGGGAGCTACTTCCTTTATTGAGGAAAATGTAAAGTGTGTTTACTTAGATTGAGAGACTTTAAGAAACACTGGTCAAAAGAGAGTACCATTCTTTATATGCCAAATTAAATCAGACGCTTTTTGTCAAGTGAATCAACATTTTGACATTTGATAACTAAAATTACAAGTTTTAAATCATTTAAGTTAAAATAGGTATCTTGCTTGTATTGCTCAGTACCTCTGCTTTCACAAAGAAAACCCGAAGGAAACAAAAAAGAAAAAAAAAAGAAAAAAAACTGCACGAGAGGGCTTCCCTGGTGGCGCAGTGGTTGACAGTCCGCCTGCCTATCCAGGGGACACGGGTTCGGCACCGCTCCGGGAGGATCCCACGAGCCGCGGAGCGGCTGGGCCCGTGAGCCATGGCCGCTGGGCCTGCGCGTCTGGAGCCTCTGGGTACCGAGCCCGTGCTCCGCGGTGGGAGGGGCCACAGCAGTGAGAGGCCCGCATACCGCAAAAAACAAAAGTGCAAGCGGAACAAACTGGCGCCCGGCATACGCTCCACTACCCGCAAGTGAGAGTCAACAGCAAAGAGGGTACGCCGCTAATCACAGTTATCTACTCAATATTCCCTCCCGCAGCATTTCAAACCTAGCTCCACCCCCACCCCCAACTTCTCAATTCACGGACAAATTCCAGGAACTTCACTGCCTTTTCATCGCTGCCTTGGCAACTGATTCTCCAGGAGAACAAACATTAAACGTACTGTTCAAGAACAACTGATAGACTTCTCGAGACACTGTCTATTCAGACATATTTATACAAACACCACTTACTCGGCTCTTATCTCTTACAGTAAAAGCCTGAGAGAAAAATCAAAATCTGAATTACCACGCTTTCTCTGGTAACAGGAGAACATATAGGTGTCAACTCTTTCTCCTGAGGTATAAATTATTCTCTCCTCCCTAAAATGCCGAATTTCTTACCTTATTTTGTCCTCCTCTTCAGAAGTCCTCCTTCCGCGTCTCTTCAGACGACCGTTAACTAAACTAAGGCTCGAGAGCAAGCGCTCTACTTCTAGAAAGAGGCTAAGGAACCAGATGTAGCGGTGGGTGGGGGAAGGGATGAGCCGCAGGGGAGGTAGGGAAGATGGAAGATGTGGAGGTGGGGGAGGGGTGAACAGAGAAACTCGCGAGAGAATCTCGAGGGAGAACTCGCGGGAGAAACTCTAAAGAAAACTGCAACAGCAGAATGTGTTCTCTACTTTTTACTGCATACTTTTCCCAGTTGCTTTAATTTAATCAATATAAAGGAGAAGGGCTTCCCAGGTGGCGCAGTGGTTGAGAGTCCGCCTGCCGATACAGGGGACACGGGTTCGTGCCCCGGTCCGGGAGGATCCCACATGCCCCTGAGCTGCTGGGCCCCTGAGCCATGGCCGCTGAGCCTGCCCGTCCGGAGCTTGTGCTCCACAACGGGAGAGGCCACAACGGTGAGATGCCCGCGTACCGTAAAAAAAAAAAAAAAAAGGAAAAGGCATTTTGGGGTAATAACGTGAAGCTCCAGGTAATCAGTAGGGAGAGTTCAGGGATTTCTTGATAGACGTAAAATGGGGAGGACCAGATCATGAAGCATTCTGCTTGCTATGCAGATATGCTACTTACTTAATTTTTTTAGTGGAACTGTTAAAATAATCTGAAACAGAAAGATGAATGTCTAGAAGACATAATGCATCTGGTGATTTCATATGATACGAAGTCAGGCAGACAGAAAATAATCTAAACTTCAAAATTTAGTAGTTATATGAAACTGGGTAAGCTACCTACACTCTTAAATTTACCTAGTCTACAAAAACAAGATGATAAAGAATTATCAGATAGGGTTATTGTGACGTTAAATGACGTACTGAGCACATTGAGCTGAAAACATAATTCAGGGTTCAAAACAAAAGTGTGAAAATATTGTAATTACTTTTATATGAAGTGGGAGCCTGAGGTTAATTTGTAATTCTGCCTTTTTTAGAGACTGGTCAAAATCATGAAACTGTTTTTTTTGTTGTTGTTGTTGTGGTATGCCGGCCTCTCACCGCTGGGGCCCCTCCCGTTGCACAGGCTCCGGACGCGCAGGCTCAAGAGGCTATGGCTCACGGGGCCAGCCGCTCCGCGGCATGTGGGATCCTCCCGGACCGGGGCACGAACCCGTGTCCCCTGCATCGGCAGCCGGACTCTCAACCACTGGGCCACTAGGGAAGCCCAGACCTGTGGTGTTAATGCTTTGCATTTGTAGTGTCTTAATCGTATATTAACCATTATTGAGCACTTGAGAAAACTATGCAATGAAATGTGTTCATGTAAACACCAGTTGATCAGTTGATGGTGATCAGTTAGTATTTCTTGGGACACTTTCCATAGTCTAGATAGATAACAGCTGTATGCATTATACAAAAGCTGATCTTTAAATCAGGCAAAGTTATAACTGTTCCCTAATTTAGGGGTTTTATGGTTTCTACCTAATATGTAGGCCAACCGGCAGCTTCCAAGCAAGTCTACTGGAAGGGACAAGTTCAGTATATAGTAGGAAATCAAAGAATTGTTAGTATTTCAATAATGATTGTTTAATATTTTAGTCCTCTGCTTGACAGGAAAGAAACACGAGAGGAAAAACAATTGATATTAAATCTCAGATGGTGTCTGAGAAAATCATCTTACAGAGGTTTGGATATCACTCATTCATGAACAAAATTAAATCTGGATGTTAAGCATGTTTTTCAGTGACTGCAATGCAATTAAAGGACTGTGAGGTTAAGATTACTGTAATTGCTACAGCAGGCGAGTAGCTAGATATGAGCAGAGTAGTGGAAGAGGGGCCAGGTGGCAGGAAATCAAGCACCTGGTAAAGAGCAGAGGTCCATGGGCAGACAAAGAAAAACAAGAACCTCCAGACTGACAGGAAACTGCACATTTTCGGTGGTAAGTGTCCTGAAGGCAGACAAAGAGAGATGAGGAATGACAGGACTCTCCTACTTCCAAATGTAACCTGTTGCTCATTATGCTCTCCTTACAATAAAATTAGCCTCGCAGACAAGCAGCACACACCATGCAGTGAGGCCATGACACTTCTGACTAAGCTAAATAAGGACAAAAATCCCTTCTGGAGCTGCAAAGAAGCAGGGAATGTGACCCCCAAACTCCTGCTTCCCCAATGAGTATGCCACCCCTTCCTCTGTATGCCCCTCATAACCGGCTTGCCAGTGGAACCCAGGGCAGCAGCTCCTCACCTAACTGCCTGCTCTCCCTGAGGGCATATTCTTGCTTAAATAAATCCTCACTTTACTTGCTTAACCGCCTGTCTCATGCCCAACTCTTGGCATGAAGAGCAAGCACCTTCAATTCACTGGGAACCCAATGAGAATTTACACATGAGGAAGAAAGGAACAAACACATTTCTCTTAAAAACTAGTGGAGAGGGCCTCCCTGGTGGCGCAGTGGTTGAGAGTCCGCCTGCCGATGCAGGGGATACGGGTTCGTGCCCCGGTCTGGGAGGATCCCACGAGCCGCGGAGCGGCTGGGCCCGTGAGCCATGGCCGCTGGGCCTGCGCGTCTGGAGCCTCTGGGTACCGAGCCCGTGCTCCGCGGTGGGAGGGGCCACAGCAGTGAGAGGCCCGCATACCGCAAAAAACAAAAGTGCAAGCGGAACAAACTGGCGCCCGGCATACGCTCCACTACCCGCAAGTGAGAGTCAACAGCAAAGAGGGTACGCCGCTAATCACAGTTAAGTTATCTACTCAATATATTCCCTCCCGCAGCATTTCAAACCTAGCTCCACCCCCACCCCCAACTTCTCAATTCACGGACAAATTCCAGGAACTTCACTGGCTTTTCATCGCTGCCTTGGCAACTGATTCTCCAGGAGAACAAACATTAAACGTACTGTTCAAGAACAACTGATAGACTTCTCGAGACACTGTCTATTCAGACATATTTATACAAACACCACTTACTCGGCTCTTATCTCTTACAGAAAAAGCCTGAGAGAAAAATCAAAATCTGAATTACCATGCTTTCTCTGGTAACAGGAGAACATATAGGTGTCAACTCTTTCTCCTGAGGTATAAATTATTCTCTCCTCCCTAAAATGCCGAATTTCTTACCTTATTTTGTCCTCCTCTTCAGAAGTCCTCCTTCCGCGTCTCTTCAGACGACCGTTAACTAAACTAAGGCTCGAGAGCAAGCGCTCTACTTCTAGAAAGAGGCTAAGGAACCAGATGTAGCGGTGGGTGGGGGAAGGGATGAGCCGCAGGGGAGGTAGGGAAGATGGAAGATGTGGAGGTGGGGGAGGGGTGAACTGAGAAACTCGCAAGAGAAACAAGCAAGAGAATCTCGAGGGAGAACTCGAGGGAGAAACTCTAAAGAAAACTGCAACAGCAGAATGTGTTCTCTACTTTTTACTGCATACTTTTCCCAGTTGCTTTAATTTAATCAATATAAAGGAGAAGGGCTTCCCAGGTGGCGCAGTGGTTGAGAGTCCGCCTGCCCATACAGGGGACACGGGTTCGTGCCCCGGTCCGGGAGGATCCCACATGCCCCTGAGCTGCTGGGCCCCTGAGCCATGGCCGCTGAGCCTGCCCGTCCGGAGCTTGTGCTCCACAACGGGAGAGGCCACAACGGTGAGATGCCCGCGTACCGTAAAAAAAAAAAAAAAAAGGAAAAGGCATTTTGGGGTAATAACGTGAAGCTCCAGGTAATCAGTAGGGAGAGTTCAGGGATTTCTTGATAGACGTAAAATGGGGAGGACCAGATCATGAAGCATTCTGCTTGCTATGCAGATATGCTACTTACTTAATTTTTTTAGTGGAACTGTTAAAATAATCTGAAACAGAAAGATGAATGTCTAGAAGACATAATGCATCTGGTGATTTCATATGATACGAAGTCAGGCAGACAGAAAATAATCTAAACTTCAAAATTTAGTAGTTATATGAAACTGGGTAAGCTACCTACACTCTTAAATTTACCTAGTCTACAAAAACAAGATGATAAAGAATTATCAGATAGGGTTATTGTGAGGTTAAATGACGTACTGAGCACATTGAGCTGAAAACATAATTCAGGGTTCAAAACAAAAGTGTGAAAATATTGTAATTACTTTTATATGAAGTGGGAGCCTGAGGTTAATTTGTAATTCTGCCTTTTTTAGAGACTGGTCAAAATCATGAAACTGTTTTTTTTGTTGTTGTTGTTGCGGTATGCCGGCCTCTCACCGCTGGGGCCCCTCCCGTTGCGAAGCACAGGCTCCGGACGCGCAGGCTCAGAGGCTATGGCTCACGGGGCCAGCCGCTCCGCGGCATGTGGGATCCTCCCGGACCGGGGCACGAACCCGTGTCCCCTGCATCGGCAGCCGGACTCTCAACCACTGGGCCACTAGGGAAGCCCAGACCTGTGGTGTTAATGCTTTGCATTGGTAGTGTCTTAATCGTATATTAACCATTATTGAGCACTTGAGAAAAGTATGCAATGAAATGTGTTCATGTAAACACCAGTTGATCAGTTGATGGTGATCAGTTAGTATTTCTTGGGACACTTTCCATAGTCTAGATAGATAACAGCTGTATGCATTATACAAAAGCTGATCTTTAAATCAGGCAAAGTTATAACTGTTCCCTAATTTAGGGGTTTTATGGTTTCTACCTAATATGTAGGCCAACCGGCAGCTTCCAAGCAAGTCTACTGGAAGGGACAAGTTCAGTATATAGTAGGAAATCAAAGAATTGTTAGTATTTCAATAATGATTGTTTAATATTTTAACCCTCTGCTTGACAGGAAAGAAACACGAGAGGAAAAACAATTGATATGAAATCTCAGATGGTGTCTGAGAAAATCATCTTATAGAGGTTTGGATATCACTCATTCATGAACAAAATTAAATCTGGATGTTAAGCATGTTTTTCAGTGACTGCAATGCAATTAAAGGACTGTGAGGTTAAGATTACTGTAATTGCTACAGCAGGCGAGTAGCTAGATATGAGCAGAGTAGTGGAAGAGGGGCCAGGTGGCAGGAAATGAAGCACCTGGTAAAGAGCAGAGGTCCATGGGCAGACAAAGAAAAACAGGAACCTCCAGACTGACAGGAAACTGCACATTTTCGGTGGTAAGTGTCCTGAAGGCAGACAAAGAGAGATGAGGAAAGACAGGAATCTCCTACTTCCAAATGTAACCTGTTGCTCATTATGCTCTCCTTACAATAAAATTAGCCTTGCAGACAAGCAGCACACACCATGCAGTGAGGCCATGACACTTCTGACTAAGCTAAATAAGGACAAAAATCCCTTCTGGAGCTGCAAAGAAGCAGGGAATGTGACCCCCAAACTCCTGCTTCCCCAATGAGTATGCCACCCCTTCCTCTGTATGCCCCTCATAACCGGCTTGCCAGTGGAACCCAGGGCAGCAGCTCCTCACCTAACTGCCTGCTCTCCCTGAGGGCATATTCTTGCTTAAATAAATCCTCACTTTACTTGCTTAACCGCCTGTCTCATGCCCAACTCTTGGCATGAAGAGCAAGCACCTTCAATTCACTGGGAACACAATGAGAATTTACACATGAGGAAGAAAGGAACAAACACATTTCTCTTAAAAACTAGTGGATAGGGCCTCCCTGGTGGCGCAGTGGTTGAGAGTCCGCCTGCCGATGCAGGGGATACGGGTTCGTGCCCCGGTCTGGGAGGATCCCATGTGCCGCGGAGCGGCTGGGCCCGTGGGCCATGGCCGCTGAGCCTGCGCGTCTGGAGCCTCTGGGTACCGAGCCCGTGCTCCGCGGTGGGAGGGGCCACAGCAGTGAGAGGCCCGCATACCGCAAAAAACAAAAGTGCAAGCGGAACAAACTGGCGCCCGGCATACGCTCCACTACCCGCAAGTGAGAGTCAACAGCAAAGAGGGTACGCCGCTAATCACAGTTATCTACTCAATATTCCCTCCCGCAGCATTTCAAACCTAGCTCCACCCCCACCCCCAACTTCTCAATTCACGGACAAATTCCAGGAACTTCACTGGCTTTTCATCGCTGCCTTGGCAACTGATTCTCCAGGAGAACAAACATTAAACGTACTGTTCAAGAACAACTGATAGACTTCTCGAGACACTGTCTATTCAGACATATTTATACAAACACCACTTACTCGGCTCTTATCTCTTACAGTAAAAGCCTGAGAGAAAAATCAAAATCTGAATTACCACGCTTTCTCTGGTAACAGGAGAACATATAGGTGTCAACTCTTTCTCCTGAGGTATAAATTATTCTCTCCTCCCTAAAATGCCGAATTTCTTACCTTATTTTGTCCTCCTCTTCAGAAGTCCTCCTTCCGCGTCTCTTCAGACGACCGTTAACTAAACTAAGGCTCGAGAGCAAGCGCTCTACTTCTAGAAAGAGGCTAAGGAACCAGATGTAGCGGTGGGTGGGGGAAGGGATGAGCCGCAGGGGAGGTAGGGAAGATGGAAGATGTGGAGGTGGGGGAGGGGTGAACAGAGAAACTCGCGAGAGAATCTCGAGGGAGAACTCGCGGGAGAAACTCTAAAGAAAACTGCAACAGCAGAATGTGTTCTCTACTTTTTACTGCATACTTTTCCCAGTTGCTTTAATTTAATCAATATAAAGGAGAAGGGCTTCCCAGGTGGCGCAGTGGTTGAGAGTCCGCCTGCCGATACAGGGGACACGGGTTCGTGCCCCGGTCCGGGAGGATCCCACATGCCCCTGACCTGCTGGGCCCCTGAGCCATGGCCGCTGAGCCTGCCCGTCCGGAGCTTGTGCTCCACAACGGGAGAGGCCACTACGGTGAGATGCCCGCGTACCGTAAAAAAAAAAAAAAAAGGAAAAGGCATTTTGGGGTAATAACGTGAAGCTCCAGGTAATCAGTAGGGAGAGTTCAGGGATTTCTTGATAGACGTAAAATGGGGAGGACCAGATCATGAAGCATTCTGCTTGCTATGCAGATATGCTACTTACTTAATTTTTTTAGTGGAACTGTTAAAATAATCTGAAACAGAAAGATGAATGTCTAGAAGACATAATGCATCTGGTGATTTCATATGATACGAAGTCAGGCAGACAGAAAATAATCTAAACTTCAAAATTTAGTAGTTATATGAAACTGGGTAAGCTACCTACACTCTTAAATATACCTAGTCTACAAAAACAAGATGATAAAGAATTATCAGATAGGGTTATTGTGAGGTTAAATGACGTACTGAGCACATTGAGCTGAAAACATAATTCAGGGTTCAAAACAAAAGTGTGAAAATATTGTAATTACTTTTATATGAAGTGGGAGCCTGAGGTTAATTTGTAATTCTGCCTTTTTTAGAGACTGGTCAAAATCATGAAACTGTTTTTTTTGTTGTTGTTGTTGTGGTATGCCGGCCTCTCACCGCTGGGGCCCCTCCCGTTGCACAGGCTCCGGACGCGCAGGCTCAGAGGCTATGGCTCACGGGGCCAGCCGCTCCGCGGCATGTGGGATCCTCCCGGACCGGGGCACGAACCCGTGTCCCCTGCATCGGCAGCCGGACTCTCAACCACTGGGCCACTAGGGAAGCCCAGACCTGTGGTGTTAATGCTTTGCATTGGTAGTGTCTTAATCGTATATTAACCATTATTGAGCACTTGAGAAAACTATGCAATGAAATGTGTTCATGTAAACACCAGTTGATCAGTTGATGGTGATCAGTTAGTATTTCTTGGGACACTTTCCATAGTCTAGATAGATAACAGCTGTATGCATTATACAAAAGCTGATCTTTAAATCAGGCAAAGTTATAACTGTTCCCTAATTTAGGGGTTTTATGGTTTCTACCTAATATGTAGGCCAACCGGCAGCTTCCAAGCAAGTCTACTGGAAGGGACAAGTTCAGTATATAGTAGGAAATCAAAGAATTGTTAGTATTTCAATAATGATTGTTTAATATTTTAGTCCTCTGCTTGACAGGAAAGAAACACGAGAGGAAAAACAATTGATATGAAATCTCAGATGGTGTCTGAGAAAATCATCTTACAGAGGTTTGGATATCACTCATTCATGAACAAAATTAAATCTGGATGTTAAGCATGTTTTTCAGTGACTGCAATGCAATTAAAGGACTGTGAGGTTAAGATTACTGTAATTGCTACAGCAGGCGAGTAGCTAGATATGAGCAGAGTAGTGGAAGAGGGGCCAGGTGGCAGGAAATCAAGCACCTGGTAAAGAGCAGAGGTCCATGGGCAGACAAAGAAAAACAGGAACCTCCAGACTGACAGGAAACTGCACATTTTCGGTGTTAAGTGTCCTGAAGGCAGACAAAGAGAGATGAGAAAAGACAGGACTCTCCTACTTCCAAATGTAACCTGTTGCTCATTATGCTCTCCTTACAATAAAATTAGCCTTGCAGACAAGCAGCACACACCATGCAGTGAGGCCATGACACTTCTGACTAAGCTAAATAAGGACAAAAATCCCTTCTGGAGCTGCAAAGAAGCAGGGAATGTGACCCCCAAACTCCTGCTTCCCCAATGAGTATGCCACCCCTTCCTCTGTATGCCCCTCATAACCGGCTTGCCAGTGGAACCCAGGGCAGCAGCTCCTCACCTAACTGCCTGCTCTCCCTGAGGGCATATTCTTGCTTAAATAAATCCTCACTTTACTTGCTTAACCGCCTGTCTCATGCCCAACTCTTGGCATGAAGAGCAAGCACCTTCAATTCACTGGGAACACAATGAGAATTTACACATGAGGAAGAAAGGAACAAACACATTTCTCTTAAAAACTAGTGGAGAGGGCCTCCCTGGTGGCGCAGTGGTTGAGAGTCCGCCTGCCGATGCAGGGGATACGGGTTCGTGCCCCGGTCTGGGAGGATCCCATGTGCCGCGGAGCGGCTGGGCCCGTGGGCCATGGCCGCTGAGCCTGCGCGTCTGGAGCCTCTGGGTACCGAGCCCGTGCTCCGCGGTGGGAGGGGCCACAGCAGTGAGAGGCCCGCATACCGCAAAAAACAAAAGTGCAAGCGGAACAAACTGGCGCCCGGCATACGCTCCACTACCCGCAAGTGAGAGTCAACAGCAAAGAGGGTACGCCGCTAATCACAGTTATCTACTCAATATTCCCTCCCGCAGCATTTCAAACCTAGCTCCACCCCCACCCCCAACTTCTCAATTCACGGACAAATTCCAGGAACTTCACTGGCTTTTCATCGCTGCCTTGGCAACTGATTCTCCAGGAGAACAAACATTAAACGTACTGTTCAAGAACAACTGATAGACTTCTCGAGACACTGTCTATTCAGACATATTTATACAAACACCACTTACTCGGCTCTTATCTCTTACAGTAAAAGCCTGAGAGAAAAATCAAAATCTGAATTACCACGCTTTCTCTGGTAACAGGAGAACATATAGGTGTCAACTCTTTCTCCTGAGGTATAAATTATTCTCTCCTCCCTAAAATGCCGAATTTCTTACCTTATTTTGTCCTCCTCTTCAGAAGTCCTCCTTCCGCGTCTCTTCAGACGACCGTTAACTAAACTAAGGCTCGAGAGCAAGCGCTCTACTTCTAGAAAGAGGCTAAGGAACCAGATGTAGCGGTGGGTGGGGGAAGGGATGAGCCGCAGGGGAGGTAGGGAAGATGGAAGATGTGGAGGTGGGGGAGGGGTGAACAGAGAAACTCGCGAGAGAATCTCGAGGGAGAACTCGCGGGAGAAACTCTAAAGAAAACTGCAACAGCAGAATGTGTTCTCTACTTTTTACTGCATACTTTTCCCAGTTGCTTTAATTTAATCAATATAAAGGAGAAGGGCTTCCCAGGTGGCGCAGTGGTTGAGAGTCCGCCTGCCGATACAGGGGACACGGGTTCGTGCCCCGGTCCGGGAGGATCCCACATGCCCCTGACCTGCTGGGCCCCTGAGCCATGGCCGCTGAGCCTGCCCGTCCGGAGCTTGTGCTCCACAACGGGAGAGGCCACTACGGTGAGATGCCCGCGTACCGTAAAAAAAAAAAAAAAAGGAAAAGGCATTTTGGGGTAATAACGTGAAGCTCCAGGTAATCAGTAGGGAGAGTTCAGGGATTTCTTGATAGACGTAAAATGGGGAGGACCAGATCATGAAGCATTCTGCTTGCTATGCAGATATGCTACTTACTTAATTTTTTTAGTGGAACTGTTAAAATAATCTGAAACAGAAAGATGAATGTCTAGAAGACATAATGCATCTGGTGATTTCATATGATACGAAGTCAGGCAGACAGAAAATAATCTAAACTTCAAAATTTAGTAGTTATATGAAACTGGGTAAGCTACCTACACTCTTAAATTTACCTAGTCTACAAAAACAAGATGATAAAGAATTATCAGATAGGGTTATTGTGAGGTTAAATGACGTACTGAGCACATTGAGCTGAAAACATAATTCAGGGTTCAAAACAAAAGTGTGAAAATATTGTAATTACTTTTATATGAAGTGGGAGCCTGAGGTTAATTTGTAATTCTGCCTTTTTTAGAGACTGGTCAAAATCATGAAACTGTTTTTTTTGTTGTTGTTGTTGTGGTATGCCGGCCTCTCACCGCTGGGGCCCCTCCCGTTGCACAGGCTCCGGACGCGCAGGCTCAGAGGCTATGGCTCACGGGGCCAGCCGCTCCGCGGCATGTGGGATCCTCCCGGACCGGGGCACGAACCCGTGTCCCCTGCATCGGCAGCCGGACTCTCAACCACTGGGCCACTAGGGAAGCCCAGACCTGTGGTGTTAATGCTTTGCATTGGTAGTGTCTTAATCGTATATTAACCATTATTGAGCACTTGAGAAAAGTATGCAATGAAATGTGTTCATGTAAACACCAGTTGATCAGTTGATGGTGATCAGTTAGTATTTCTTGGGACACTTTCCATAGTCTAGATAGATAACAGCTGTATGCATTATACAAAAGCTGATCTTTAAATCAGGCAAAGTTATAACTGTTCCCTAATTTAGGGGTTTTATGGTTTCTACCTAATATGTAGGCCAACCGGCAGCTTCCAAGCAAGTCTACTGGAAGGGACAAGTTCAGTATATAGTAGGAAATCAAAGAATTGTTAGTATTTCAATAATGATTGTTTAATATTTTAGTCCTCTGCTTGACAGGAAAGAAACACGAGAGGAAAAACAATTGATATGAAATCTCAGATGGTGTCTGAGAAAATCATCTTACAGAGGTTTGGATATCACTCATTCATGAACAAAATTAAATCTGGATGTTAAGCATGTTTTTCAGTGACTGCAATGCAATTAAAGGACTGTGAGGTTAAGATTACTGTAATTGCTACAGCAGGCGAGTAGCTAGATATGAGCAGAGTAGTGGAAGAGGGGCCAGGTGGCAGGAAATCAAGCACCTGGTAAAGAGCAGAGGTCCATGGGCAGACAAAGAAAAACAGGAACCTCCAGACTGACAGGAAACTGCACATTTTCGGTGTTAAGTGTCCTGAAGGCAGACAAAGAGAGATGAGAAAAGACAGGACTCTCCTACTTCCAAATGTAACCTGTTGCTCATTATGCTCTCCTTACAATAAAATTAGCCTTGCAGACAAGCAGCACACACCATGCAGTGAGGCCATGACACTTCTGACTAAGCTAAATAAGGACAAAAATCCCTTCTGGAGCTGCAAAGAAGCAGGGAATGTGACCCCCAAACTCCTGCTTCCCCAATGAGTATGCCACCCCTTCCTCTGTATGCCCCTCATAACCGGCTTGCCAGTGGAACCCAGGGCAGCAGCTCCTCACCTAACTGCCTGCTCTCCCTGAGGGCATATTCTTGCTTAAATAAATCCTCACTTTACTTGCTTAACCGCCTGTCTCATGCCCAACTCTTGGCATGAAGAGCAAGCACCTTCAATTCACTGGGAACACAATGAGAATTTACACATGAGGAAGAAAGGAACAAACACATTTCTCTTAAAAACTAGTGGAGAGGGCCTCCCTGGTGGCGCAGTGGTTGAGAGTCCGCCTGCCGATGCAGGGGATACGGGTTCGTGCCCCGGTCTGGGAGGATCCCATGTGCCGCGGAGCGGCTGGGCCCGTGGGCCATGGCCGCTGAGCCTGCGCGTCTGGAGCCTCTGGGTACCGAGCCCGTGCTCCGCGGTGGGAGGGGCCACAGCAGTGAGAGGCCCGCATACCGCAAAAAACAAAAGTGCAAGCGGAACAAACTGGCGCCCGGCATACGCTCCACTACCCGCAAGTGAGAGTCAACAGCAAAGAGGGTACGCCGCTAATCACAGTTATCTACTCAATATTCCCTCCCGCAGCATTTCAAACCTAGCTCCACCCCCACCCCCAACTTCTCAATTCACGGACAAATTCCAGGAACTTCACTGGCTTTTCATCGCTGCCTTGGCAACTGATTCTCCAGGAGAACAAACATTAAACGTACTGTTCAAGAACAACTGATAGACTTCTCGAGACACTGTCTATTCAGACATATTTATACAAACACCACTTACTCGGCTCTTATCTCTTACAGTAAAAGCCTGAGAGAAAAAT
Organism: Mesoplodon densirostris; assembly: GCF_025265405.1. Classification (NCBI taxonomy): domain Eukaryota; kingdom Metazoa; phylum Chordata; class Mammalia; order Artiodactyla; family Ziphiidae; genus Mesoplodon; species Mesoplodon densirostris. The sequence goes on along the minus strand of NW_026778236.1, from coordinate 2,286,529 downwards.
CAAAATCTGAATTACCACGCTTTCTCTGGTAACAGGAGAACATATAGGTGTCAACTCTTTCTCCTGAGGTATAAATTATTCTCTCCTCCCTAAAATGCCGAATTTCTTACCTTATTTTGTCCTCCTCTTCAGAAGTCCTCCTTCCGCGTCTCTTCAGACGACCGTTAACTAAACTAAGGCTCGAGAGCAAGCGCTCTACTTCTAGAAAGAGGCTAAGGAACCAGATGTAGCGGTGGGTGGGGGAAGGGATGAGCCGCAGGGGAGGTAGGGAAGATGGAAGATGTGGAGGTGGGGGAGGGGTGAACAGAGAAACTCGCGAGAGAATCTCGAGGGAGAACTCGCGGGAGAAACTCTAAAGAAAACTGCAACAGCAGAATGTGTTCTCTACTTTTTACTGCATACTTTTCCCAGTTGCTTTAATTTAATCAATATAAAGGAGAAGGGCTTCCCAGGTGGCGCAGTGGTTGAGAGTCCGCCTGCCCATACAGGGGACACGGGTTCGTGCCCCGGTCCGGGAGGATCCCACATGCCCCTGACCTGCTGGGCCCCTGAGCCATGGCCGCTGAGCCTGCCCGTCCGGAGCTTGTGCTCCACAACGGGAGAGGCCACAACGGTGAGATGCCCGCGTACCGTAAAAAAAATAAAAAAAGGAAAAGGCATTTTGGGGTAATAACGTGAAGCTCCAGGTAATCAGTAGGGAGAGTTCAGGGATTTCTTGATAGACGTAAAATGGGGAGGACCAGATCATGAAGCATTCTGCTTGCTATGCAGATATGCTACTTACTTAATTTTTTTAGTGGAACTGTTAAAATAATCTGAAACAGAAAGATGAATGTCTAGAAGACATAATGCATCTGGTGATTTCATATGATACGAAGTCAGGCAGACAGAAAATAATCTAAACTTCAAAATTTAGTAGTTATATGAAACTGGGTAAGCTACCTACACTCTTAAATTTACCTAGTCTACAAAAACAAGATGATAAAGAATTATCAGATAGGGTTATTGTGACGTTAAATGACGTACTGAGCACATTGAGCTGAAAACATAATTCAGGGTTCAAAACAAAAGTGTGAAAATATTGTAATTACTTTTATATGAAGTGGGAGCCTGAGGTTAATTTGTAATTCTGCCTTTTTTAGAGACTGGTCAAAATCATGAAACTGTTTTTTTTGTTGTTGTTGTTGCGGTATGCCGGCCTCTCACCGCTGGGGCCCCTCCCGTTGCGAAGCACAGGCTCCGGACGCGCAGGCTCAGAGGCTATGGCTCACGGGGCCAGCCGCTCCGCGGCATGTGGGATCCTCCCGGACCGGGGCACGAACCCGTGTCCCCTGCATCGGCAGCCGGACTCTCAACCACTGGGCCACTAGGGAAGCCCAGACCTGTGGTGTTAATGCTTTGCATTGGTAGTGTCTTAATCGTATATTAACCATTATTGAGCACTTGAGAAAACTATGCAATGAAATGTGTTCATGTAAACACCAGTTGATCAGTTGATGGTGATCAGTTAGTATTTCTTGGGACACTTTCCATAGTCTAGATAGATAACAGCTGTATGCATTATACAAAAGCTGATCTTTAAATCAGGCAAAGTTATAACTGTTCCCTAATTTAGGGGTTTTATGGTTTCTACCTAATATGTAGGCCAACCGGCAGCTTCCAAGCAAGTCTACTGGAAGGGACAAGTTCAGTATATAGTAGGAAATCAAAGAATTGTTAGTATTTCAATAATGATTGTTTAATATTTTAGTCCTCTGCTTGACAGGAAAGAAACACGAGAGGAAAAACAATTGATATGAAATCTCAGATGGTGTCTGAGAAAATCATCTTACAGAGGTTTGGATATCACTCATTCATGAACAAAATTAAATCTGGATGTTAAGCATGTTTTTCAGTGACTGCAATGCAATTAAAGGACTGTGAGGTTAAGATTACTGTAATTGCTACAGCAGGCGAGTAGCTAGATATGAGCAGAGTAGTGGAAGAGGGGCCAGGTGGCAGGAAATCAAGCACCTGGTAAAGAGCAGAGGTCCATGGGCAGACAAAGAAAAACAAGAACCTCCAGACTGACAGGAAACTGCACATTTTCGGTGGTAAGTGTCCTGAAGGCAGACAAAGAGAGATGAGGAAAGACAGGACTCTCCTACTTCCAAATGTAACCTGTTGCTCATTATGCTCTCCTTACAATAAAATTAGCCTTGCAGACAAGCAGCACACACCATGCAGTGAGGCCATGACACTTCTGACTAAGCTAAATAAGGACAAAAATCCCTTCTGGAGCTGCAAAGAAGCAGGGAATGTGACCCCCAAACTCCTGCTTCCCCAATGAGTATGCCACCCCTTCCTCTGTATGCCCCTCATAACCGGCTTGCCAGTGGAACCCAGGGCAGCAGCTCCTCACCTAACTGCCTGCTCTCCCTGAGGGCATATTCTTGCTTAAATAAATCCTCACTTTACTTGCTTAACCGCCTGTCTCATGCCCAACTCTTGGCATGAAGAGCAAGCACCTTCAATTCACTGGGAACACAATGAGAATTTACACATGAGGAAGAAAGGAACAAACACAGTTCTCTTAAAAACTAGTGGAGAGGGCCTCCCTGGTGGCGCAGTGGTTGAGAGTCCGCCTGCCGATGCAGGGGATACGGGTTCGTGCCCCGGTCTGGGAGGATCCCATATGCCGCGGAGCGGCTGGGCCCGTGAGCCATGGCCGCTGGGCCTGCGCGTCTGGAGCCTCTGGGTACCGAGCCCGTGCTCCGCGGTGGGAGGGGCCACAGCAGTGAGAGGCCCGCATACCGCAAAAAACAAAAGTGCAAGCGGAACAAACTGGCGCCCGGCATACGCTCCACTACCCGCAAGTGAGAGTCAACAGCAAAGAGGGTACGCCGCTAATCACAGTTAAGTTATCTACTCAATATTCCCTCCCGCAGCATTTCAAACCTAGCTCCACCCCCACCCCCAACTTCTCAATTCACGGACAAATTCCAGGAACTTCACTGGCTTTTCATCGCTGCCTTGGCAACTGATTCTCCAGGAGAACAAACATTAAACGTACTGTTCAAGAACAACTGATAGACTTCTCGAGACACTGTCTATTCAGACATATTTATACAAACACCACTTACTCGGCTCTTATCTCTTACAGTAAAAGCCTGAGAGAAAAATCAAAATCTGAATTACCACGCTTTCTCTGGTAACAGGAGAACATATAGGTGTCAACTCTTTCTCCTGAGGTATAAATTATTCTCTCCTCCCTAAAATGCCGAATTTCTTACCTTATTTTGTCCTCCTCTTCAGAAGTCCTCCTTCCGCGTCTCTTCAGACGACCGTTAACTAAACTAAGGCTCGAGAGCAAGCGCTCTACTTCTAGAAAGAGGCTAAGGAACCAGATGTAGCGGTGGGTGGGGGAAGGGATGAGCCGCAGGGGAGGTAGGGAAGATGGAAGATGTGGAGGTGGGGGAGGGGTGAACAGAGAAACTCGCGAGAGAATCTCGAGGGAGAACTCGCGGGAGAAACTCTAAAGAAAACTGCAACAGCAGAATGTGTTCTCTACTTTTTACTGCATACTTTTCCCAGTTGCTTTAATTTAATCAATATAAAGGAGAAGGGCTTCCCAGGTGGCGCAGTGGTTGAGAGTCCGCCTGCCCATACAGGGGACACGGGTTCGTGCCCCGGTCCGGGAGGATCCCACATGCCCCTGACCTGCTGGGCCCCTGAGCCATGGCCGCTGAGCCTGCCCGTCCGGAGCTTGTGCTCCACAACGGGAGAGGCCACAACGGTGAGATGCCCGCGTACCGTAAAAAAAAAAAAAAAAGGAAAAGGCATTTTGGGGTAATAACGTGAAGCTCCAGGTAATCAGTAGGGAGAGTTCAGGGATTTCTTGATAGACGTAAAATGGGGAGGACCAGATCATGAAGCATTCTGCTTGCTATGCAGATATGCTACTTACTTAATTTTTTTAGTGGAACTGTTAAAATAATCTGAAACAGAAAGATGAATGTCTAGAAGACATAATGCATCTGGTGATTTCATATGATACGAAGTCAGGCAGACAGAAAATAATCTAAACTTCAAAATTTAGTAGTTATATGAAACTGGGTAAGCTACCTACACTCTTAAATTTACCTAGTCTACAAAAACAAGATGATAAAGAATTATCAGATAGGGTTATTGTGAGGTTAAATGACGTACTGAGCACATTGAGCTGAAAACATAATTCAGGGTTCAAAACAAAAGTGTGAAAATATTGTAATTACTTTTATATGAAGTGGGAGCCTGAGGTTAATTTGTAATTCTGCCTTTTTTAGAGACTGGTCAAAATCATGAAACTGTTTTTTTTGTTGTTGTTGTTGCGGTATGCCGGCCTCTCACCGCTGGGGCCCCTCCCGTTGCGAAGCACAGGCTCCGGACGCGCAGGCTCAGAGGCTATGGCTCACGGGGCCAGCCGCTCCGCGGCATGTGGGATCCTCCCGGACCGGGGCACAAACCCGTGTCCCCTGCATCGGCAGCCGGACTCTCAACCACTGGGCCACTAGGGAAGCCCAGACCTGTGGTGTTAATGCTTTGCATTGGTAGTGTCTTAATCGTATATTAACCATTATTGAGCACTTGAGAAAACTATGCAATGAAATGTGTTCATGTAAACACCAGTTGATCAGTTGATGGTGATCAGTTAGTATTTCTTGGGACACTTTCCATAGTCTAGATAGATAACAACTCTATGAATTATACAAAAGCTGATCTTTAAATCGGGCAAAGTTATAACTGTTCCCTAATTTAGGGGTTTTATGGTTTCTACCTAATATGTAGGCCAACCGGCAGCTTCCAAGCAAGTCTACTGGAAGGGACAAGTTCAGTATATAGTAGGAAATCAAAGAATTGTTAGTATTTCAATAATGATTGTTTAATATTTTAGTCCTCTGCTTGACAGGAAAGAAACACGAGAGGAAAAACAATTGATATTAAATCTCAGATGGTGTCTGAGAAAATCATCTTATAGAGGTTTGGATATCACTCATTCATGAACAAAATTAAATCTGGATGTTAAGCATGTTTTTCAGTGACTGCCATGCAATTAAAGGACTGTGAGGTTAAGATTACTGTAATTGCTACAGCAGGCGAGTAGCTAGATATGAGCAGAGTAATGGAAGAGGGGCCAGGTGGCAGGAAATCAAGCACCTGGTAAAGAGCAGAGGTCCATGGGCAGACAAAGAAAAACAAGGACCCCCAGACTGACAGGAAACTGCACATTTTCGGTGGTAAGTGTCCTGAAGGCAGACAAAGAGAGATGAGGAAAGACAGGACTCTCCTACTTCCAAATGTAACCTGTTGCTCATTATGCTCTCCTTACAATAAAATTAGCCTTGCAGACAAGCAGCACACACCATGCAGTGAGGCCATGACACTTCTGACTAAGCTAAATAAGGACAAAAATCCCTTCTGGAGCTGCAAAGAAGCAGGGAATGTGACCCCCAAACTCCTGCTTCCCCAATGAGTATGCCACCCCTTCCTCTGTATGCCCCTCATAACCGGCTTGCCAGTGGAACCCAGGGCAGCAGCTCCTCACCTAACTGCCTGCTCTCCCTGAGGGCATATTCTTGCTTAAATAAATCCTCACTTTACTTGCTTAACCGCCTGTCTCATGCCCAACTCTTGGCATGAAGAGCAAGCACCTTCAATTCACTGGGAACCCAATGAGAATTTACACATGAGGAAGAAAGGAACAAACACAGTTCTCTTAAAAACTAGTGGAGAAATACATGTTTTCTGTTAATAGGAAAGACTGGGTTACATAAGAAGCCGTGAAATTGAGAAAAACCATGACTTGCTTTACTGTTCTGGAACCAAACCCACAGTATCCCTGTATTTTGAAGATCACCCAACTGTTAAACACTTAAGAGTTTTATGGGTTTTTCATGAACATGTACTCAGGAAAAAGTAATCGGTTCAGTTTTGGGTTCGAAACTTCGTTTGCTTTACCCTTCCTTTTAAGGATTTGATTCATCAATCTGATATGTTAGATACTAAAAGCAAGCCTTTCATGCCCCATAGGATTTTATGAAATACAGTACTTTAAGGCCAGCCAAGAAAAATTAAACATAAAATGCTGTGGTCATTGAGACATCCTCGCTCCCTCCCTAATATCTGCACTACACATTAACCAGAGTTCCTCAAAGACAGATTGCCTTCCTGATCATAAAGGTCAATTATTTTACCTTCCTCTGACACTTATGCTGCAACTTCTTAAAAAGAATACTGTTCTTTCCCAGCTCTGTACTGGGATCATGTTGACTTGCTGCTCACTTTGTACCTGCTTACCCAGACTACGTATCCCTGCTGATCTTCATGTAAAATATCTGTATGTCACTTTGATGTGATATACTGTCCTTTCTCTTCAAAATGGATGTAACCATGCCTTTGACTTCTAACAGGTAGAACAGTCCTCAGAACTTTCTGAGTCTGTCTCCTGAGTTATAATCCTCAGTTTGGCTCAAATAATACTCTCCTTCCCCTTAACTTCATTTTTGCTGTTCCCTTAAAAGGATATTGCAGATTTCTGTACTAGTTTTGCAGATTCCAATTTGGCTTAAAGTTTTTACACTCAAGTTTCTTCCCAAATTTTAAGCATTACTAATTAAATGTCACCTGAGGTCACTGACAAAAAACCCTTAACCCTCCAGATAACTCTATACTTATGAGTATATTACGAAACCCTTTGTGTTACATCAAGCACACCAAAATAAAGTTGAAATCAGTATTACTTAAAATGTTTCCCAATGTTTTAAAATCTAGGGGTACTAACATTCACTAAGATATATACTCAGAAAAGTTAACTGGTTCCATTTACAATTAGTGGAAAATTGGTTTTATAACCATTATTCCCACGTTGGTCATCTGCCACTTGAATATGGATCAGAAAATAGATACTTAACCTCAAGATTTCTTAACTCTTTACAGTCACATGTCTAAATTTTCCTTTCATTTATACTATTGCTTTAAAGGGATAAAGACATATAGAATTTCACTAATAATGCAAGCATTGTTTCTCAGCCTTTTTGGAGACTTCTCAAACCTTTTATATGTTTAAGCTTTCAAAGAGGAACTTATAATTTCTTTAGCTTAACTGGAAAGCAGTCACAGCTTGCGATGGAGAAATAACAGATTGCTTAATTTTGAATACATACATGTACAAAGGAAAAGTTTAGGCAAACAGCACTATTCAACCTCCAAACAAAAGTTTTATGCTTGTTTAACTCAGCAGTATAATTAACAAGACGTATTTCATGAAACTTTATTACTCTGAAAATTTTGAACATTTTAAACACAAATTCTACGTTTCAATTAATATTAACAAATATGCAAGTACCTTGAATAATTCCAAGTTTTCACTTTGCCTGAAAATCCATAGAGGAAAACTTAATATATGCCTCTTTCCCGCAAACCAACATTTTTCTTTTACTAGTATTCAAGCATCAATTAAAGAAAACAACTTAAAGTTTTCCTTTGTAAGGAACATTTGGTACATAACTGAGTGTTATTTTAATATCTGCTTCGGCCCTCTCTTTCAGTTTGGCTTCCCGCATAACCTCGTCTGGAAGCCCCACAACCTGAGCTACTGTATGAGAGTCACAGGGAGCAAGGTACTCCCTATTCACGGAGGGTGGAAACCCTCGTTGTTCCTGTCTTCCACGCTCACGACCACTTGAATAAGTATTACTTTGGATGCTTGAGAAACCTTCCGGACCTCCTCCATATCCATCTCTCGTATTGCTCTCACAGCAACTGCTTCCAGCGTTGTGTCAGCGGGACCCTTCGTGCTGCTGGTGTAACACGGGAGTCAACAGGAAAGTTAATGATTGATAAACAAACTTTACACATTACAAATTTTTCTGGTATCATATAACATGACTTAAAGTGCTAAATATTTGAAAAGATAAGCTTTATCTGTCTCTGCTATGAAAATATAAAGTATGTAGCAATGGTGCAGAGCTTTCACATTTATTTAAAAGAGCGAGCAATATTTTTCAGCCTAAGTAGTTTCTTTAAAAGTAAAAGCCCCTATTTTAGCATTTTTAAATAATCAGTAGAGTGGCAACGTATAACAAGATTTAGTGGGGCTTCCCTGGTGGCGCAGTAGTTGACAGTCCGCCTGCCGATGCAGGGGACACGGGTTCGTGACCCGGTCCGGGAGGATCCCACATGCCAGGGAGCGGTTGGGACCATGGGCCACGTCCACTGGGCCTGCGCGTCAGGAGCCTGTGCTCCGCAATAGGAGAGGGCACAAGGGTGAGAGGCCCGTATGCTGAAAATAAATAAATAAATAAAATAAGAATACTAATGTTAAAATAATTTTTCGGTAATGAGAAAAAAAGATGAGACGGCCCATTTACCCTTCATAGCATTTTATTTTAAATGAGCTATTAACAAAACAATTCAAATGTCTTTAACTTACAAAAAAGGCTATGCTAATCATAGTTTTACCTTTAAGAAACTGAAGTAAATGTAGAGTAAACAACGATCTGGTTAAGTCTAATTCTATGATTTACAAGTTGTAACTGGACTCTTACCGTAACGCCCATATGAATCCCTGTAAGAGCTTCCACTTCGATATGCAGAATAATCTGTATCAGGATTTCCACCATAGCCATCACGATCACTAAATTTAAAAGAATGATATAAATTATGTCATCAATTTAAATTATGTGTCACGGTCACATAATTTAAAAGAATGTTTTTATTTGATATAAACACAAAATTTTATATTACCTGTATCCTCTAGAGGGATGATCAATCCGAGAACTTGAATGTCCATAATAACCGTGTGCATAGACTCTACGTGGCGGAATATAATCCTTCCTGGCTCGGAAGCTTGGATAATTTCTCCGTGAATAACTTAAATAAAGCAGATAAAGTTTTAAAGGCAACTTATCATATCCAGAATATATAAAGAATTCAGACAGCAAAAAGACAAAAAATTTTAAACGGGCAAAGGACTTGAATATACTTTTGTTCAAAGAAGATATACAATGACCAACAAGGACATGAAAAGATGCTCAACATATTTATTAGGGAAATGAAATTCAAAACCAAAATGGAATATCTACTTTGCACCTCTCAGACTGGCTATAATTAAAAATAAACAAACTGAATATATCAAGTGTTGGTGCAGATGCAGAGAAACAAATCAAGTATATGTGCGTGGCAGAAATGTAAAATACTACCGGCTCTGTGGAACAGATCAGCAGTTCCTTAAAAAATTAAAGAATTACTATATGTCCCAGGAATTCCACTCCTAAGTATATATACACTCAAAAAGAATTGAAAACAGGTACCCAAATGCTTGTACAGGAGTATTCATGACAGCACAATGATGGGAATAACTCACACAGATGGATAAAGAAACCATGTTAATCGCACATAAAATGGAATATTTAGTCAGCCAAAAAAAAAAACAAGGTCTGAAGTACTGATTCATGCTAGAGCATGAATGATCTTTGAAAACATTTATGCTAAGGGAAAGCTGGATAATAAAGGTCACATATTGTTTGCTTCCATTAGTATGGTATATTCAGGATTAGATAAATTCATAGATAAGGACACAGGTGGGTACCTACCAGGGACAAGCGGGGAGAAAATGGGAGTGACTGCTTACTAATTTTATTTTGGGGTAATGAAATGTTTTGGAACTGAACAGAGCTGGTGGTTGCATAACACTGTTAAGTGTACTAAATGTTACTGACTTGTTCACTTTTAAAGGTTCAATTTTGTGTTAGGTAAATTTCAACAAGAACAACAAAATTAACCATGACTTAATTCATATACTGTGTTTTCTCTTACCTGTCTCTAGTAGCATAACCACCATCTCTTTGTGACATATAGCCAACTCTCTGAAAAGAGACTGGCTCTCTACGAGGAGGACCTCCATAATTTTCTCTTCCATGTGATACTGAACCTTTAATTTAAGAATGCTTATGTAAGTATCTCAAAATTGACAGTAATGTTTCAAAGAAAAATCCCAAAGTCTGATATCCTTCCACTCTCCAAAATCATTTAAAAAAACTACTCCTTCTAAAATTCCATTTATGCACATTTTCGTTTCCCTTTCAATGTTACCACTGAACATTGTATTTTCTGACATCTCCTGTTCCCCATACATTTGGCATAACCTTTAAATTACCAGCAGTAGGGAACACTTCTCAAACTTGGAACAAAACATTAATTTTTGGTAACTACTGTCACATATTCAACCACCAAGTGGTTGGCTCTCTCCTTTAAGTGTACAACCTTAATTATTGACCTTGTATGATGATAGCAGTAGTGACTTCTCTTGTTTATTAGCAATAAAGGGCTCATTTGATAAACACTGTACCGCTTCCAAAATATGAAACTATCTCCCATAAATATCGTTCTCTTCATGTGTTAATTCTTATTCCTCACTCCTGGAGGTCACTAGGACCTTGTTTGTTCTCTTCTCTTGTTTGTTCACTAGGCTAACCATCTAATAATGGAAAGGGTAGGCTTCTTAGCTTCTGTTGTGTTTTGAAGTCAATATCGTGGGACATTTGGCTTCATTCATATTCTACACGTAAAATGGCAATTTGATAATGGCTGTTTCAAGTCTGTACCATATTAAGGATCAGAAAACAGTGCTAAAAAAGTTAAGAGCACAAACTACAGTTCATATGGCAAGTTTCAATTATTGTTTATAATAATTAAATAAAAAAACAGGTAGACAATATACATAGCTAAACTAGTCTACAGACCAGAACATTCTCTCACAGGACATAGGTTTCAAGAAAATTCTGATTTTTTTATTCTGAAAATTTTGAACATTTTAAACACAAATTCTATATTTCAATTAATATTAACAACTATGCAAGTACTTTGAATAATTCCATGTTTTCACTTTGTCTGAAAATTCATAGAGGAAAAGGTAATATATGCCTCGTCCCCGCAAACCAACGTTTTTCTTTTAGTGGTATTCAAGCATCAATTAAAGAAAAGAACTTAAACTTTTCCTTTGTAAAGAACATTTGGTACATAACTGAGTGTTATTTTTAATATCTGCTTCGGCCCTCTCTTTCAGATTGGCTTCCCACATAACCTCATCTGGATGCCCCACAACCTGAGCTACTGTATGAGAGTCACAGGGAGCAAGGTACTCCCTATTCACAGAGGGTGGAAACCCTCATTGTTCCTGTCTTCCACGCTCACAACCACTTGAATAAGTATTGCTTTGGCTGCTTGAGTAACCTTCCGGACCTCCTCCATATACATCTCTCGTATTGCTATCACAGCAACTGATTCCTCCATATGTCAGCGGGACCCTTCGTGCTGCTGGTGCAACACGGTAGTCAACTGGGAAGTTAATGATTGATAAACAAACTTTAAACATTACAAATTTTTCTGGTATCATATAACATGACTCAAAGTGCTAAATATTGGAAAAGATAAGCTTTATCTGTCACTGCTATGAAAATATAAACTATGTAGCAAGGGTGAAGGGCTTTCATATTTATTTAAAAGAGAGAGCAATATTTTTCAGCCTAAGTAGTTTGACAATAAAAGCCAATATTTTAGAATTTTTAAATAATCAGTAGAGTGGCAACGTTTAACAAGATTTAGTGGGGCTTCCCTGGTGGCGCAGTAGTTGACAGTCCGCCTGCCGATGCAGGGGACACGGGTTCGTGCCCCGGTCCGGGAGGATCCCACATGCCAGGGAGCGGTTGGGACCATGGGCCACGGCCGCTGGGCCTGCGCGTGAGGAGCCTGTGCTCTGCAATGGGAGAGGGCACAACGCTGAGAGGCCCATGTGCTGCAAAAAAATAAATAAATAAAATAATAATACTAATGTTAAAATAGTTTTTCGGTAATGAGAAAAAATGATGAGACTGCCCATTTACCCTTCATAGCATTTTATTTTAAGTGAGCTATTAACAAAACAATTCAAAGGTCTTTAACTTATAAAAAAGGCTATGCTAATCATAGTTTTCCCTTGAAGGAACTGAAGTAAAAGTAGAGTAAACAACGATCTGGTTAAGTCTAATTCTATGATTTACAAGTTGTAACTGGACTCTTACCGTAACTCCCATATGAATCCCTGTAAGAGCTTCCACTTCGATATGCAGAATAATCTGTATCAGGATTTCCACCATAGCCATCACGATCACTAAATTTAAAAGAATGATATAAATTATGTCATCAATTTAAATTATGTGTCACGGTCACATAATTTAAAAGAATGTTTTTATTTGATATAAACACAAAATTTTATATTACCTATATCCTCTAGAGGGATGATCAATCCGAGAACTTGAATGTCCATAATAACCGTGTGCATAGACTCTACATGGCGGAATATAATCCTTCCTGGCTCGGAAGCTTGGATAATTTCTCCGTGAATAACTTAAATAAAGCAGATAAAGTTTTAAAGGCAACTTATCATATCCAGAATATATAAAGAATTCAGACAGCAAAAAGACAAAAAATTTTAAACGGGCAAAGGACTTGAATATACTTTTGTTCAAAGAAGATATACAATGAGCAACAAGGACCTGAAAACCTGCTCAACATATTTATTAGAGAAATGAAATTCAAAACCAAAATGGAATATCTACTTTGCACCTCTCAGACTGGCTATAATTAAAAATAAAGAAACTTAATATATCACGTGTTGGTGCAGATGCAGAGAAACAAATCAAGTATATGTGCGTGGCAGAATTGTAAAATAGTACCGGCTCTATGGAACAGATCAGCAGTTCCTTAAAAAATTAAAGAATTACTATATGTCCCAGGAATTCCACTCCTAAGTATATATACACTCAAAAAGAATTGAAAACAGGTACCCAAATGCTTGTACAGGAGTATTCATGACAGCACCATGATGGGAATAAATCACACAGATGGATAAACAAACCATGTTAATCGCACATAAAATGGAATATTTAGTCAGCCAAAAAAAAAAAAAAACAAGGTCTGAAGTACTGATTCATGCTAGAGCATGAATGATCTTTGAAAACATTTATTCTAAGGGAAAGCTGGATAATAAAGGTCACATATTGTTTGCTTCCATTAGTATGGTATATTCAGGATTAGATAAATTCATAGATAAGGACACAGGTGGGTACCTACCAGGGACAAGGGGGGAGAAAATGGGAGTGACTGCTTATTAATTTTATTTTGGGGTAATGAAATGTTTTGGAACTGAACAGAGCTGGTGGTTGCATAACACTGTTAAGTGTACTAAATGTTACTGACTTGTTCACTTTTAAAGGTTCAATTTTGTGTTAGGTAAATTTCAACAAGAACAACAAAATTAACCATGACTTAATTCATATACTGTGTTTTCTCTTACCTGTCTCTAGTAGCATAACCACCATCTCTTTGTGACATATAGCCAACTCTCTGAAAAGAGACTGGCTCTCTATGAGGAGGACCTCCATAATTTTCTCTTCCATGTGATACTGAACCTTTAATTTAAGAATGCTTATGTAAGTATCTCAAAATTGACAGTAATGTTTCAAAGAAAAATCCCAAAGTCTGATATCCTTCCACTCTCCAAAATCATTTAAAAAAACTACTCCTTCTAAAATTCCATTTACGCACATTTTCGTTTCCCTTTCAATGTTACCACTGAACATTGTATTTTCTGACATCTCCCGTTCCCCATACATTTGGCATAACCTTTAAATTACCAGCAGTAGGGAACACTTCTCAAACTTGGAGCAAAACATTAATTTTTGGTAACTACTGTCACATATTCAATCACCAAGTGGTTGGCTCTCTCCTTTAAGTGTACAACCTTAATTATTGACCTTGTATGATGATAGCAGTAGTGACTTCTCTTGTTTATTAGCAATAAAGGGCTCATTTGAAAAACACTGTACCGCTTCCAAAATATGAAACTATCTCCCATAAATAACATTCTCTTCATGTGTTAATTCTTATTCCTCACTCCTGGAGCTCACTAGGACCTTGTTTGTTCTCTTCTCTTGTTTGTTCCCTAGGCTAACCATCTAATAATGGAAAGGGTAGGTTTCTTAGCTTCTGTTGTATTTTGAAGTCAATATCGTGCTACATTTGGCTTCATTCATATTCTACAGGTAAAATGGCAATTTGATAATGGCTGTTTCAAGTCTGTACCATATTAAGGATCAGAAAACAGTTCCAAAAATGTTAAGAGCACAAACTACAGTTCATATGGCAAGTTTCAATTATTGTTTATAATAATTAATAAAACCAGGTAGCCAATATACATAGCTAAACTAGTCTACAGACCAGAACATTCTCTCACAGGACATAGTTTTCATGAAAATTCTGATACTGAAACTATGTGATGAAGAAGCCTACTAACCAAAAAGTGTTAGCAGCAACTTAAATTAAGAGGAATTCTATAGCAAACATGGACTTACAAGCAATGTTTTCCCCACAGCAGTGCTAATCACCTATTACATCTATAATCAAAAACTGAAAAATTATTTCCCAACCACAAATCAATAAATAAATTAGTGATTGGTTAACATGTTCATATACTTCTCACTTTCCATTCTGCTTAAACATTCTGTTTAAAAATAGCTCACTTTCATTAATGAGAAACAACTGTCTCTGCATTATATAGCATTTACCTTGTCTTCCCACCCCACTGCTGCTTCGTCTCTGAGCACATCTCTTAGGAGGAGGACCTCCACTTCTCGAAGATGGTCCTCTTTTAACTGGAAAGGCTCCCCTGGAAAAACTCGCGTTGGGACTAGGAGTATGCCCACCATGACCTGTGTTTAAATGAAATCTTTTTAGTTAAGTAGAATCAACATTTTTTCATTGGGCAAGTTTCACTTATTGTTATAAATTTTCACTCAACAATTACTCCAGTCTTCAGCTTTCCTATCTGTCTAAACCAATATGATTGTTTCCTCATATGACACATAAGTTAGTAGAGTTCAAAGACTTACCGTAAAAGTCAGTTTTGAAAATCTAGGAAAAAACTAAAGAACCACTGGTATGAAAGCGGTTTGGGGAGAAGAGAGAGAGTACAGGAAAACCTGGATAAATTAAATGTAAAACTGAATTTTTCATCATGTTAGGAGGAAGATGATAAGTTATTAGTTATATAATTCTGGTGTCAAGGAAGCTTTTGAAAAACACAACATCCTAGGTATAAATCAAAACATTAAAAATAAAAAAAGATGAATAAAAAATGCATTACCTAAAAGTTAAGTATATACATACAAATAACTCCCTTTGCAGGAGAATATCTGCTTATAACTTTACACTTGGTCCAGTATCCCTAGTTCTGCATCCATGGATTCAACCAACCTTGGATCATGTAGTGATCTTATATGTAGTTATTGAAAAAAAAAATCTGCTTGTAAGTTGATCAACAGTTCAAGCCTGTGTTATTCACAGATCAACTCTTAATGTTAATTTCTCAGTGAAAAGGGCTACGTTCTGTTCAATTTTAATAGTATTTAAGAAATGCACACTAAATACTGAAAATTTATGTGTTACCTTTCTAACCAGAAAGATGTTTAGGTATATTCCAATTCCCCTGTATTGCCACAGGCAAGAAAAAAATGAGTATTCTTACACATGGCAGAATATGAACTGGTCAACTTTTCTCAAGGTCAAGATAGTGGGAAAAGAGCAAAACTGTGTTTTCTTAAAATGGGTTACCCTTTAACTGAACTTTCCAAAAACATTTCCTAAAATTCACACATGTAATTATCACAAAAAGAAACTAAATGTTTTATTTCTGAAGACTGGTTATGGTTAATAGATGAAGCAAAGGTTGTTAAATATATGCAAGTTTTTGAAATGCAAAGTGCTTTTCCTCCTTTTCTTACTAAGTAGAAAACTTCTCTGAAAAAATCCAAAAAAAGGCATTTTCAACGACTTTCTCCTCTAATACACACACACAAAGAAAACATACATATGTCTGAAGCAGAGCTTTTTACTCTTTTCCTGGATCAAAGACACCTTTTAGAATCTAAAGCTCTATTTATTTCCCTCAGGTATTTTCCCAAATGCATACCAGAGACCCAGGTAGAAAAGCCTCATATCAAAATGACAATGGAGATTTGCTTAGATGTCTGAACACATATACTTAAGACAAATACTGCAAGGTGAAACCTAAAATATGAAGTGTTTAGCCCTGAATTGTGGATATTCTGAGTGACTTTTATTTTCTGTTGTGGAGTTTTCAAGATTCTCTAGGATGTTTATGATGCAATAAGGCTACTCTCAGAATAAAATTAACCAATGTATTTTTAATAGATTATGAATGAATCATTGATTTAAACTCATATCAAGATATTGGTCCTAAAGTGAAAAATTCTAATATATGATCGACAGTAGGAAACTCTGTAGAAAAATTCTCGAAGAAAAGAGGCAATTAGTAATAATGGTAAAAGAGACTGAATTTACTTTAAAATTTATGCTATTCCCCTGTACGGTGATTAACTTTTTGCACATTACCTAGTTAAGTCATTTTATACCTACAATAATTCTTCACCACTTAGAAATACTTCTGACTATCAATGTGATTCATCATCTGATAGTACTTACACACTACTTTGCTCATAAAGGATGGAATAAAAACTGAGAGGTTTCTATACAGTTAAACCTACTATTTTTCGGTCCTATGGTTGCAGCCTTGTATTTGAAAACATTACCCAGGTGTCCTCCAGGGGAGGGATGCTCTCTTGCGCTCCCACTTCCTCCTCTTCCATTTCCTCCTCTTCCATTTCCTCCTCTTCGAATTCTTCCTCTTCCATGTCTCGGATTTCTCAGATGGCCCCTGTTTCTTGCAGGAGGTTGTGGTCTCTGTGTACCACCGCTTTCAAAAGATGGTTTGTTGGCTTGCTCTACCTTAATTGCCTTTCCATCCAAAGACTAAACAGATTAAGTATAACATTAATAACATCGCATCAAATTTATTTACTACTGCTCTAGTTCAAGATCAATATTTTTTCCCCAAAGCAAACATTTTCTTCTGAAATGATGGTGTCCTTCACCATGCCAGATAAATGAGACTTAATTAGTAACTGCCTTTCATTAAGTCATCCAACACAAAGTGTACGTATTGGCAATTAGAGCTCCCTGAAATGTCCTCTGGTATTAAAAGAAGATTAATACCTCTCACTTATCATGAGAGAATATACCCTTTTATTTTCTATAATGGAGAACTAAACTCACTTCCTTTCTCTACTTCTACCATTCAAAGTTTTCAGTGTCCCAAGGGTATATAAAAGTATGCGTGTCATTTAAAAAATAAAATTATTCAGTTATTTATTCAAAATGGTTATTCCTACTCTAATTGTTTTTACCATTTATTAAATATTAAGGGAAAGAAAATTTTCCAACATGATTGTTCTTCTGTATTTACTTCTAATAATTTCTTTGATTTTTTTTTTAAATAGAGCACTTATTTGGTCCTTAACATTTCTTGCCTTATTCAGTTGTTTGAACATGTCCCCCAAGAGTAACTTCTTATAATGGTACTTCATATTCTTATGTTTCAGAAATGCTTACACTTCTTAATCTCCCAACAACTTCCTACATTAACCTTCTATAGATGCCAATGTGATTTTTGATAACATAATTTAAATCATAATATAATTGCTCTAAGTAAAACACTCTAGCTGTTTCATGTTATCCTTGGAAAACGATTTTAAATGCTGAATTCCTACTAAGACTTCTGGTGGATATGGATGGGCCCTGGCCCAATACAAACAGCCTCAACAGCCATGTGCTCCCATGTTAGGGCCTCCTTTTCTGTTTCTGGGTCCAAACTATTTCCCATACACTTATGAATGGCTGCCTCCCTCCCAACATTCAGGATTTAACATTCTTAGATGTATATGTATAGAAATCCACTCCCCTTAAACTCTAATGAAATTACCTACTTTATTTTCCTTAATATTTTTGCATATGAAATTGTATTTAGTTTTACTTGTACGTTTCTCATCGTTCACCCTAGAACACAAGTGTCCAAGAAAATAGGTATTTTGTATTCCCCACAACCATTAATCAATTGCTAAAGCAATGCCTGGCAATAAAATATCTGTTGAATAAAGAATTGAAGAATAATGTCTATACAGACTACACGTTCTTGTGCTTGAAAACAAACAGATAATGGGGGTCTACTATCCTTCATGACACAAATTTACCTCTGCACCCAAAATAAAATCATGCATGAGTCAAGATCAACTTTTAGGTACTACCATACCTTAAAATATGAAAGTAAAGTAAAAGGGTCAACATGTGCCAAGTGCCTGCAGCATACCAGAAACCAAGCTATAGGACAAAGGGAATTAATGTATGTGTTCCACACTATGAGAACTGAGATGCGCTGGAAGTACTTTTAACAATGAACAATTCACAGGATGATGAATATAAAAAGATATGACCTGCAATATAAAATGGGAAAAATACTACCTACAATATAAAAAAATTCTTTGAGCAAATATGCAATTAAAAGTACAGTTGTAAGGGACAAGTGATTATTTGTAACAGTGACACAAGGAAGACTGACTCTGAAGTACAAAAAAGTCGAGACTTAAAAATAACAGTACGGGATATTGGGGAGAGCTCTACAGGCTAAAACTCATTTACTTTTACATTTGAATGCTAAAACAGGTTTAAAATATATTGTTAAAGCTCATGTTAATGTCAATCTCCTTCCAACCGGACAATCCAATACTTATGTGACAAAATGGAGAGTGAAGCCTTATATGGCATCATGTTACTTTAAAAAATTAGAAAAAAAAATCTTGAAATAGTAATAAATGGAGAACACAAAATATTATTAAAGTCTCTTACTTTTCCATTCATATCTTGGACAGCATCCTTTGCATCTGCAGGATTCTCAAAAGTAATAAAAGCAAAGCCTCTAGACTTGTTTTTTTTCTGATTCTTCATCAACGTAACTGTAATATACATAAATATTTTTAATTTAAATTTCACATAAAATTGAACGTTTCATATTTTCAAAATAATCAATCCTTTGACACTTTCTCATAAGGCCTCCTTAATTTCATGTTATGGACACAGTGCAGTAACAGCCTCCCGGAAGTTACTTAAAAACAAAACAAAAACCAAAAACAAATAAAGCAAAAAAACCCTTTCCATTTTATATCATTTCTAGTATTTTAAAAATTGAGTCAATAATTGCAACCGTTCTACAGCTAGCATATCTCATCCCATTTCATGTCCTATGACGACAGTATGTTTAAAAAGCCCTGGGACTTCCCTGGTGGTCCAGTGGATAAGACTCCACGTTCCCAATGAAGGGGACACGGGTCTGATCCCTCGTCAGGCAACTAAGATCCACATGCTGCATGCCACTGTGCATGGGCTTGATCCCTGGTCAGGTAAGTAAAACCCAGCATGCTGCAAAGCGTGGCTGGGGTGAAGAAAGAAACACTGCTTTTTGCCCTTCTCAGTAGTAGGAGCCCCTAAGGTGTACACTTTCCCTCATTGCCCAGTGCTTTCCTAATAAAAAACAGAAACTTTAAAAAAAAGTGCTCATGTGTTACAAACAGAAAAAGCACTTTAACTTAGCTGTTCAATGGTGTGTGTTTAATACACTTTTGCTTCGAACATATATATATATATGTGTGTATATGTATATATATATATATATATATATATATAAGTTCTAAAAATTACCTTCCATAATGTGACCATATTTCCCAAATACCACTTCAAGAGAATTTTCATTGGTGTCAGCATGGAGGCCTCCTATGAACAGTTTCCCAGCCTGATCTGCTTCCGCCATTTTTCTGTAAGTAATGAAAAATATATCTTTATACATATAGCAAAAAATAAATTATAAGCAAAAACTATTACTCCTGTTTATAACTCAACTGAAGTACCCTATAGCAGTGAAAATATTTGCCGTTTCTTACTTAAAAGAGAGGAAACTTGTAACACAAAGCCAAACAAGCACTGGCGTAACAAATGCTCCATTCTTTATAGATATCTTACAAAAACCTGTATGTAAAAACTAGATTAGAAGGCAACTGTAAATTATTTTACCTGCAGGGTTCAAGGCTTCTTTTCCAAAACACAACAAAAAAATAAGCAATAATAAATAGTCCTGGATTCTACACATCTAACAGTTAATATGTTTTATGAACTGTGCAGAATATACCTTAAACATATTTTTAAATTGTTCACATCTACTCACATTTTTCTTGTGTATGCATCAAAAAATGTTTAAAATAATTTTTTTCCACAAACTTTAAAAGTGGTAAGTCATAAGGGAAAAGGAGGGAGCTACTTCCTTTATTGAGGAAAATGTAAAGTGTGTTTACTTAGATTGAGAGACTTTAAGAAACACTGGTCAAAAGAGAGTACCATTCTTTATATGCCAAATTAAATCAGACGCTTTTTGTCAAGTGAATCAACATTTTGACATTTGATAACTAAAATTACAAGTTTTAAATCATTTAAGTTAAAATAGGTATCTTGCTTGTATTGCTCAGTACCTCTGCTTTCACAAAGAAAACCCGAAGGAAACAAAAAAGAAAAAAAAAAGAAAAAAAACTGCACGAGAGGGCTTCCCTGGTGGCGCAGTGGTTGACAGTCCGCCTGCCTATCCAGGGGACACGGGTTCGGCACCGCTCCGGGAGGATCCCACGAGCCGCGGAGCGGCTGGGCCCGTGAGCCATGGCCGCTGGGCCTGCGCGTCTGGAGCCTCTGGGTACCGAGCCCGTGCTCCGCGGTGGGAGGGGCCACAGCAGTGAGAGGCCCGCATACCGCAAAAAACAAAAGTGCAAGCGGAACAAACTGGCGCCCGGCATACGCTCCACTACCCGCAAGTGAGAGTCAACAGCAAAGAGGGTACGCCGCTAATCACAGTTATCTATTCAATATTCCCTCCCGCAGCATTTCAAACCTAGCTCCACCCCCACCCCCAACTTCTCAATTCACGGACAAATTCCAGGAACTTCACTGGCTTTTCATCGCTGCCTTGGCAACTGATTCTCCAGGAGAACAAACATTAAACGTACTGTTCAAGAACAACTGATAGACTTCTCGAGACACTGTCTATTCAGACATATTTATACAAACACCACTTACTCGGCTCTTATCTCTTACAGTAAAAGCCTGAGAGAAAAATCAAAATCTGAATTACCACGCTTTCTCTGGTAACAGGAGAACATATAGGTGTCAACTCTTTCTCCTGAGGTATAAATTATTCTCTCCTCCCTAAAATGCCGAATTTCTTACCTTATTTTGTCCTCCTCTTCAGAAGTCCTCCTTCCGCGTCTCTTCAGACGACCGTTAACTAAACTAAGGCTCGAGAGCAAGCGCTCTACTTCTAGAAAGAGGCTAAGGAACCAGATGTAGCGGTGGGTGGGGGAAGGGATGAGCCGCAGGGGAGGTAGGGAAGATGGAAGATGTGGAGGTGGGGGAGGGGTGAACAGAGAAACTCGCGAGAGAATCTCGAGGGAGAACTCGCGGGAGAAACTCTAAAGAAAACTGCAACAGCAGAATGTGTTCTCTACTTTTTACTGCATACTTTTCCCAGTTGCTTTAATTTAATCAATATAAAGGAGAAGGGCTTCCCAGGTGGCGCAGTGGTTGAGAGTCCGCCTGCCCATACAGGGGACACGGGTTCGTGCCCCGGTCCGGGAGGATCCCACATGCCCCTGAGCTGCTGGGCCCCTGAGCCATGGCCGCTGAGCCTGCCCGTCCGGAGCTTGTGCTCCACAACGGGAGAGGCCACAACGGTGAGATGCCCGCGTACCGTAAAAAAAAAAAAAAAAAAGGAAAAGGCATTTTGGGGTAATAACGTGAAGCTCCAGGTAATCAGTAGGGAGAGTTCAGGGATTTCTTGATAGACGTAAAATGGGGAGGACCAGATCATGAAGCATTCTGCTTGCTATGCAGATATGCTACTTACTTAATTTTTTTAGTGGAACTGTTAAAATAATCTGAAACAGAAAGATGAATGTCTAGAAGACATAATGCATCTGGTGATTTCATATGATACGAAGTCAGGCAGACAGAAAATAATCTAAACTTCAAAATTTAGTAGTTATATGAAACTGGGTAAGCTACCTACACTCTTAAATTTACCTAGTCTACAAAAACAAGATGATAAAGAATTATCAGATAGGGTTATTGTGAGGTTAAATGACGTACTGAGCACATTGAGCTGAAAACATAATTCAGGGTTCAAAACAAAAGTGTGAAAATATTGTAATTACTTTTATATGAAGTGGGAGCCTGAGGTTAATTTGTAATTCTGCCTTTTTTAGAGACTGGTCAAAATCATGAAACTGTTTTTTTTGTTGTTGTTGTTGTGGTATGCCGGCCTCTCACCGCTGGGGCCCCTCCCGTTGCACAGGCTCCGGACGCGCAGGCTCAAGAGGCTATGGCTCACGGGGCCAGCCGCTCCGCGGCATGTGGGATCCTCCCGGACCGGGGCACGAACCCGTGTCCCCTGCATCGGCAGCCGGACTCTCAACCACTGGGCCACTAGGGAAGCCCAGACCTGTGGTGTTAATGCTTTGCATTTGTAGTGTCTTAATCGTATATTAACCATTATTGAGCACTTGAGAAAACTATGCAATGAAATGTGTTCATGTAAACACCAGTTGATCAGTTGATGGTGATCAGTTAGTATTTCTTGGGACACTTTCCATAGTCTAGATAGATAACAGCTGTATGCATTATACAAAAGCTGATCTTTAAATCAGGCAAAGTTATAACTGTTCCCTAATTTAGGGGTTTTATGGTTTCTACCTAATATGTAGGCCAACCGGCAGCTTCCAAGCAAGTCTACTGGAAGGGACAAGTTCAGTATATAGTAGGAAATCAAAGAATTGTTAGTATTTCAATAATGATTGTTTAATATTTTAGTCCTCTGCTTGACAGGAAAGAAACACGAGAGGAAAAACAATTGATATTAAATCTCAGATGGTGTCTGAGAAAATCATCTTACAGAGGTTTGGATATCACTCATTCATGAACAAAATTAAATCTGGATGTTAAGCATGTTTTTCAGTGACTGCAATGCAATTAAAGGACTGTGAGGTTAAGATTACTGTAATTGCTACAGCAGGCGAGTAGCTAGATATGAGCAGAGTAGTGGAAGAGGGGCCAGGTGGCAGGAAATGAAGCACCTGGTAAAGAGCAGAGGTCCATGGGCAGACAAAGAAAAACAAGAACCTCCAGACTGACAGGAAACTGCACATTTTCGGTGGTAAGTGTCCTGAAGGCAGACAAAGAGAGATGAGGAAAGACAGGACTCTCCTACTTCCAAATGTAACCTGTTGCTCATTATGCTCTCCTTACAATAAAATTAGCCTTGCAGACAAGCAGCACACACCATGCAGTGAGGCCATGACACTTCTGACTAAGCTAAATAAGGACAAAAATCCCTTCTGGAGCTGCAAAGAAGCAGGGAATGTGACCCCCAAACTCCTGCTTCCCCAATGAGTATGCCACCCCTTCCTCTGTATGCCCCTCATAACCGGCTTGCCAGTGGAACCCAGGGCAGCAGCTCCTCACCTAACTGCCTGCTCTCCCTGAGGGCATATTCTTGCTTAAATAAATCCTCACTTTACTTGCTTAACCGCCTGTCTCATGCCCAACTCTTGGCATGAAGAGCAAGCACCTTCAATTCACTGGGAACACAATGAGAATTTACACATGAGGAAGAAAGGAACAAACACAGTTCTCTTAAAAACTAGTGGAGAGGGCCTCCCTGGTGGCGCAGTGGTTGAGAGTCCGCCTGCCGATGCAGGGGATACGGGTTCGTGCCCCGGTCTGGGAGGATCCCACGAGCCGCGGAGCGGCTGGGCCCGTGAGCCATGGCCGCTGGGCCTGCGCGTCTGGAGCCTCTGGGTACCGAGCCCGTGCTCCGCGGTGGGAGGGGCCACAGCAGTGAGAGGCCCGCATACCGCAAAAAACAAAAGTGCAAGCGGAACAAACTGGCGCCCGGCATACGCTCCACTACCCGCAAGTGAGAGTCAACAGCAAAGAGGGTACGCCGCTAATCACAGTTAAGTTATCTACTCAATATATTCCCTCCCGCAGCATTTCAAACCTAGCTCCACCCCCACCCCCAACTTCTCAATTCACGGACAAATTCCAGGAACTTCACTGGCTTTTCATCGCTGCCTTGGCAACTGATTCTCCAGGAGAACAAACATTAAACGTACTGTTCAAGAACAACTGATAGACTTCTCGAGACACTGTCTATTCAGACATATTTATACAAACACCACTTACTCGGCTCTTATCTCTTACAGAAAAAGCCTGAGAGAAAAATCAAAATCTGAATTACCATGCTTTCTCTGGTAACAGGAGAACATATAGGTGTCAACTCTTTCTCCTGAGGTATAAATTATTCTCTCCTCCCTAAAATGCCGAATTTCTTACCTTATTTTGTCCTCCTCTTCAGAAGTCCTCCTTCCGCGTCTCTTCAGACGACCGTTAACTAAACTAAGGCTCGAGAGCAAGCGCTCTACTTCTAGAAAGAGGCTAAGGAACCAGATGTAGCGGTGGGTGGGGGAAGGGATGAGCCGCAGGGGAGGTAGGGAAGATGGAAGATGTGGAGGTGGGGGAGGGGTGAACAGAGAAACTCGCAAGAGAAACAAGCAAGAGAATCTCGAGGGAGAACTCGAGGGAGAAACTCTAAAGAAAACTGCAACAGCAGAATGTGTTCTCTACTTTTTACTGCATACTTTTCCCAGTTGCTTTAATTTAATCAATATAAAGGAGAAGGGCTTCCCAGGTGGCGCAGTGGTTGAGAGTCCGCCTGCTGATACAGGGGACACGGGTTCGTGCCCCGGTCCGGGAGGATCCCACATGCCCCTGAGCTGCTGGGCCCCTGAGCCATGGCCGCTGAGCCTGCCCGTCCGGAGCTTGTGCTCCACAACGGGAGAGGCCACAACGGTGAGATGCCCGCGTACCGTAAAAAAAAAAAAAAAAAGGAAAAGGCATTTTGGGGTAATAACGTGAAGCTCCAGGTAATCAGTAGGGAGAGTTCAGGGATTTCTTGATAGACGTAAAATGGGGAGGACCAGATCATGAAGCATTCTGCTTGCTATGCAGATATGCTACTTACTTAATTTTTTTAGTGGAACTGTTAAAATAATCTGAAACAGAAAGATGAATGTCTAGAAGACATAATGCATCTGGTGATTTCATATGATACGAAGTCAGGCAGACAGAAAATAATCTAAACTTCAAAATTTAGTAGTTATATGAAACTGGGTAAGCTACCTACACTCTTAAATTTACCTAGTCTACAAAAACAAGATGATAAAGAATTATCAGATAGGGTTATTGTGACGTTAAATGACGTACTGAGCACATTGAGCTGAAAACATAATTCAGGGTTCAAAACAAAAGTGTGAAAATATTGTAATTACTTTTATATGAAGTGGGAGCCTGAGGTTAATTTGTAATTCTGCCTTTTTTAGAGACTGGTCAAAATCATGAAACTGTTTTTTTTGTTGTTGTTGTTGCAGTATGCCGGCCTCTCACCGCTGGGGCCCCTCCCGTTGCGAAGCACAGGCTCCGGACGCGCAGGCTCAGAGGCTATGGCTCACGGGGCCAGCCGCTCCGCGGCATGTGGGATCCTCCCGGACCGGGGCACGAACCCGTGTCCCCTGCATCGGCAGCCGGACTCTCAACCACTGGGCCACTAGGGAAGCCCAGACCTGTGGTGTTAATGCTTTGCATTGGTAGTGTCTTAATCGTATATTAACCATTATTGAGCACTTGAGAAAAGTATGCAATGAAATGTGTTCATGTAAACACCAGTTGATCAGTTGATGGTGATCAGTTAGTATTTCTTGGGACACTTTCCATAGTCTAGATAGATAACAGCTGTATGCATTATACAAAAGCTGATCTTTAAATCAGGCAAAGTTATAACTGTTCCCTAATTTAGGGGTTTTATGGTTTCTACCTAATATGTAGGCCAACCGGCAGCTTCCAAGCAAGTCTACTGGAAGGGACAAGTTCAGTATATAGTAGGAAATCAAAGAATTGTTAGTATTTCAATAATGATTGTTTAATATTTTAACCCTCTGCTTGACAGGAAAGAAACACGAGAGGAAAAACAATTGATATGAAATCTCAGATGGTGTCTGAGAAAATCATCTTATAGAGGTTTGGATATCACTCATTCATGAACAAAATTAAATCTGGATGTTAAGCATGTTTTTCAGTGACTGCAATGCAATTAAAGGACTGTGAGGTTAAGATTACTGTAATTGCTACAGCAGGCGAGTAGCTAGATATGAGCAGAGTAGTGGAAGAGGGGCCAGGTGGCAGGAAATGAAGCACCTGGTAAAGAGCAGAGGTCCATGGGCAGACAAAGAAAAACAGGAACCTCCAGACTGACAGGAAACTGCACATTTTCGGTGGTAAGTGTCCTGAAGGCAGACAAAGAGAGATGAGGAAAGACAGGAATCTCCTACTTCCAAATGTAACCTGTTGCTCATTATGCTCTCCTTACAATAAAATTAGCCTTGCAGACAAGCAGCACACACCATGCAGTGAGGCCATGACACTTCTGACTAAGCTAAATAAGGACAAAAATCCCTTCTGGAGCTGCAAAGAAGCAGGGAATGTGACCCCCAAACTCCTGCTTCCCCAATGAGTATGCCACCCCTTCCTCTGTATGCCCCTCATAACCGGCTTGCCAGTGGAACCCAGGGCAGCAGCTCCTCACCTAACTGCCTGCTCTCCCTGAGGGCATATTCTTGCTTAAATAAATCCTCACTTTACTTGCTTAACCGCCTGTCTCATGCCCAACTCTTGGCATGAAGAGCAAGCACCTTCAATTCACTGGGAACACAATGAGAATTTACACATGAGGAAGAAAGGAACAAACACATTTCTCTTAAAAACTAGTGGAGAGGGCCTCCCTGGTGGCGCAGTGGTTGAGAGTCCGCCTGCCGATGCAGGGGATACGGGTTCGTGCCCCGGTCTGGGAGGATCCCATGTGCCGCGGAGCGGCTGGGCCCGTGGGCCATGGCCGCTGAGCCTGCGCGTCTGGAGCCTCTGGGTACCGAGCCCGTGCTCCGCGGTGGGAGGGGCCACAGCAGTGAGAGGCCCGCATACCGCAAAAAACAAAAGTGCAAGCGGAACAAACTGGCGCCCGGCATACGCTCCACTACCCGCAAGTGAGAGTCAACAGCAAAGAGGGTACGCCGCTAATCACAGTTATCTACTCAATATTCCCTCCCGCAGCATTTCAAACCTAGCTCCACCCCCACCCCCAACTTCTCAATTCACGGACAAATTCCAGGAACTTCACTGGCTTTTCATCGCTGCCTTGGCAACTGATTCTCCAGGAGAACAAACATTAAACGTACTGTTCAAGAACAACTGATAGACTTCTCGAGACACTGTCTATTCAGACATATTTATACAAACACCACTTACTCGGCTCTTATCTCTTACAGTAAAAGCCTGAGAGAAAAATCAAAATCTGAATTACCACGCTTTCTCTGGTAACAGGAGAACATATAGGTGTCAACTCTTTCTCCTGAGGTATAAATTATTCTCTCCTCCCTAAAATGCCGAATTTCTTACCTTATTTTGTCCTCCTCTTCAGAAGTCCTCCTTCCGCGTCTCTTCAGACGACCGTTAACTAAACTAAGGCTCGAGAGCAAGCGCTCTACTTCTAGAAAGAGGCTAAGGAACCAGATGTAGCGGTGGGTGGGGGAAGGGATGAGCCGCAGGGGAGGTAGGGAAGATGGAAGATGTGGAGGTGGGGGAGGGGTGAACAGAGAAACTCGCGAGAGAATCTCGAGGGAGAACTCGCGGGAGAAACTCTAAAGAAAACTGCAACAGCAGAATGTGTTCTCTACTTTTTACTGCATACTTTTCCCAGTTGCTTTAATTTAATCAATATAAAGGAGAAGGGCTTCCCAGGTGGCGCAGTGGTTGAGAGTCCGCCTGCCGATACAGGGGACACGGGTTCGTGCCCCGGTCCGGGAGGATCCCACATGCCCCTGACCTGCTGGGCCCCTGAGCCATGGCCGCTGAGCCTGCCCGTCCGGAGCTTGTGCTCCACAACGGGAGAGGCCACAACGGTGAGATGCCCGCGTACCGTAAAAAAAAAAAAAAAGGAAAAGGCATTTTGGGGTAATAACGTGAAGCTCCAGGTAATCAGTAGGGAGAGTTCAGGGATTTCTTGATAGACGTAAAATGGGGAGGACCAGATCATGAAGCATTCTGCTTGCTATGCAGATATGCTACTTACTTAATTTTTTTAGTGGAACTGTTAAAATAATCTGAAACAGAAAGATGAATGTCTAGAAGACATAATGCATCTGGTGATTTCATATGATACGAAGTCAGGCAGACAGAAAATAATCTAAACTTCAAAATTTAGTAGTTATATGAAACTGGGTAAGCTACCTACACTCTTAAATTTACCTAGTCTACAAAAACAAGATGATAAAGAATTATCAGATAGGGTTATTGTGACGTTAAATGACGTACTGAGCACATTGAGCTGAAAACATAATTCAGGGTTCAAAACAAAAGTGTGAAAATATTGTAATTACTTTTATATGAAGTGGGAGCCTGAGGTTAATTTGTAATTCTGCCTTTTTTAGAGACTGGTCAAAATCATGAAACTGTTTTTTTTGTTGTTGTTGTTGCGGTATGCCGGCCTCTCACGGCTGGGGCCCCTCCCGTTGCGAAGCACAGGCTCCGGACGCGCAGGCTCAGAGGCTATGGCTCACGGGGCCAGCCGCTCCGCGGCATGTGGGATCCTCCCGGACCGGGGCACGAACCCGTGTCCCCTGCATCGGCAGCCGGACTCTCAACCACTGGGCCACTAGGGAAGCCCAGACCTGTGGTGTTAATGCTTTGCATTGGTAGTGTCTTAATCGTATATTAACCATTATTGAGCACTTGAGAAAACTATGCAATGAAATGTGTTCATGTAAACACCAGTTGATCAGTTGATGGTGATCAGTTAGTATTTCTTGGGACACTTTCCATAGTCTAGATAGATAACAGCTGTATGCATTATACAAAAGCTGATCTTTAAATCAGGCAAAGTTATAACTGTTCCCTAATTTAGGGGTTTTATGGTTTCTACCTAATATGTAGGCCAACCGGCAGCTTCCAAGCAAGTCTACTGGAAGGGACAAGTTCAGTATATAGTAGGAAATCAAAGAATTGTTAGTATTTCAATAATGATTGTTTAATATTTTAACCCTCTGCTTGACAGGAAAGAAACACGAGAGGAAAAACAATTGATATGAAATCTCAGATGGTGTCTGAGAAAATCATCTTACAGAGGTTTGGATATCACTCATTCATGAACAAAATTAAATCTGGATGTTAAGCATGTTTTTCAGTGACTGCAATGCAATTAAAGGACTGTGAGGTTAAGATTACTGTAATTGCTACAGCAGGCGAGTAGCTAGATATGAGCAGAGTAATGGAAGAGGGGCCAGGTGGCAGGAAATGAAGCACCTGGTAAAGAGCAGAGGTCCATGGGCAGACAAAGAAAAACAAGAACCTCCAGACTGACAGGAAACTGCACATTTTCGGTGGTAAGTGTCCTGAAGGCAGACAAAGAGAGATGAGGAAAGACAGGACTCTCCTACTTCCAAATGTAACCTGTTGCTCATTATGCTCTCCTTACAATAAAATTAGCCTTGCAGACAAGCAGCACACACCATGCAGTGAGGCCATGACACTTCTGACTAAGCTAAATAAGGACAAAAATCCCTTCTGGAGCTGCAAAGAAGCAGGGAATGTGACCCCCAAACTCCTGCTTCCCCAATGAGTATGCCACCCCTTCCTCTGTATGCCCCTCATAACCGGCTTGCCAGTGGAACCCAGGGCAGCAGCTCCTCACCTAACTGCCTGCTCTCCCTGAGGGCATATTCTTGCTTAAATAAATCCTCACTTTACTTGCTTAACCGCCTGTCTCATGCCCAACTCTTGGCATGAAGAGCAAGCACCTTCAATTCACTGGGAACACAATGAGAATTTACACATGAGGAAGAAAGGAACAAACACAGTTCTCTTAAAAACTAGTGGAGAGGGCCTCCCTGGTGGCGCAGTGGTTGAGAGTCCGCCTGCCGATGCAGGGGATACGGGTTCGTGCCCCGGTCTGGGAGGATCCCATATGCCGCGGAGCGGCTGGGCCCGTGAGCCATGGCCGCTGGGCCTGCGCGTCTGGAGCCTCTGGGTACCGAGCCCGTGCTCCGCGGTGGGAGGGGCCACAGCAGTGAGAGGCCCGCATACCGCAAAAAACAAAAGTGCAAGCGGAACAAACTGGCGCCCGGCATACGCTCCACTACCCGCAAGTGAGAGTCAACAGCAAAGAGGGTACGCCGCTAATCACAGTTAAGTTATCTACTCAATATTCCCTCCCGCAGCATTTCAAACCTAGCTCCACCCCCACCCCCAACTTCTCAATTCAGGGACAAATTCCAGGAACTTCACTGGCTTTTCATCGCTGCCTTGGCAACTGATTCTCCAGGAGAACAAACATTAAACGTACTGTTCAAGAACAACTGATAGACTTCTCGAGACACTGTCTATTCAGACATATTTATACAAACACCACTTACTCGGCTCTTATCTCTTACAGTAAAAGCCTGAGAGAAAAATCAAAATCTGAATTACCACGCTTTCTCTGGTAACAGGAGAACATATAGGTGTCAACTCTTTCTCCTGAGGTATAAATTATTCTCTCCTCCCTAAAATGCCGAATTTCTTACCTTATTTTGTCCTCCTCTTCAGAAGTCCTCCTTCCGCGTCTCTTCAGACGACCGTTAACTAAACTAAGGCTCGAGAGCAAGCGCTCTACTTCTAGAAAGAGGCTAAGGAACCAGATGTAGCGGTGGGTGGGGGAAGGGATGAGCCGCAGGGGAGGTAGGGAAGATGGAAGATGTGGAGGTGGGGGAGGGGTGAACAGAGAAACTCGCGAGAGAATCTCGAGGGAGAACTCGCGGGAGAAACTCTAAAGAAAACTGCAACAGCAGAATGTGTTCTCTACTTTTTACTGCATACTTTTCCCAGTTGCTTTAATTTAATCAATATAAAGGAGAAGGGCTTCCCAGGTGGCGCAGTGGTTGAGAGTCCGCCTGCCGATACAGGGGACACGGGTTCGTGCCCCGGTCCGGGAGGATCCCACATGCCCCTGAGCTGCTGGGCCCCTGAGCCATGGCCGCTGAGCCTGCCCGTCCGGAGCTTGTGCTCCACAACGGGAGAGGCCACAACGGTGAGATGCCCGCGTACCGTAAAAAAAAAAAAAAAAGGAAAAGGCATTTTGGGGTAATAACGTGAAGCTCCAGGTAATCAGTAGGGAGAGTTCAGGGATTTCTTGATAGACGTAAAATGGGGAGGACCAGATCATGAAGCATTCTGCTTGCTATGCAGATATGCTACTTACTTAATTTTTTTAGTGGAACTGTTAAAATAATCTGAAACAGAAAGATGAATGTCTAGAAGACATAATGCATCTGGTGATTTCATATGATACGAAGTCAGGCAGACAGAAAATAATCTAAACTTCAAAATTTAGTAGTTATATGAAACTGGGTAAGCTACCTACACTCTTAAATTTACCTAGTCTACAAAAACAAGATGATAAAGAATTATCAGATAGGGTTATTGTGAGGTTAAATGACGTACTGAGCACATTGAGCTGAAAACATAATTCAGGGTTCAAAACAAAAGTGTGAAAATATTGTAATTACTTTTATATGAAGTGGGAGCCTGAGGTTAATTTGTAATTCTGCCTTTTTTAGAGACTGGTCAAAATCATGAAACTGTTTTTTTTGTTGTTGTTGTTGCGGTATGCCGGCCTCTCACCGCTGGGGCCCCTCCCGTTGCGAAGCACAGGCTCCGGACGCGCAGGCTCAGAGGCTATGGCTCACGGGGCCAGCCGCTCCGCGGCATGTGGGATCCTCCCGGACCGGGGCACAAACCCGTGTCCCCTGCATCGGCAGCCGGACTCTCAACCACTGGGCCACTAGGGAAGCCCAGACCTGTGGTGTTAATGCTTTGCATTGGTAGTGTCTTAATCGTATATTAACCATTATTGAGCACTTGAGAAAACTATGCAATGAAATGTGTTCATGTAAACACCAGTTGATCAGTTGATGGTGATCAGTTAGTATTTCTTGGGACACTTTCCATAGTCTAGATAGATAACAACTCTATGAATTATACAAAAGCTGATCTTTAAATCGGGCAAAGTTATAACTGTTCCCTAATTTAGGGGTTTTATGGTTTCTACCTAATATGTAGGCCAACCGGCAGCTTCCAAGCAAGTCTACTGGAAGGGACAAGTTCAGTATATAGTAGGAAATCAAAGAATTGTTAGTATTTCAATAATGATTGTTTAATATTTTAGTCCTCTGCTTGACAGGAAAGAAACACGAGAGGAAAAACAATTGATATTAAATCTCAGATGGTGTCTGAGAAAATCATCTTATAGAGGTTTGGATATCACTCATTCATGAACAAAATTAAATCTGGATGTTAAGCATGTTTTTCAGTGACTGCCATGCAATTAAAGGACTGTGAGGTTAAGATTACTGTAATTGCTACAGCAGGCGAGTAGCTAGATATGAGCAGAGTAATGGAAGAGGGGCCAGGTGGCAGGAAATCAAGCACCTGGTAAAGAGCAGAGGTCCATGGGCAGACAAAGAAAAACAAGGACCCCCAGACTGACAGGAAACTGCACATTTTCGGTGGTAAGTGTCCTGAAGGCAGACAAAGAGAGATGAGGAAAGACAGGACTCTCCTACTTCCAAATGTAACCTGTTGCTCATTATGCTCTCCTTACAATAAAATTAGCCTTGCAGACAAGCAGCACACACCATGCAGTGAGGCCATGACACTTCTGACTAAGCTAAATAAGGACAAAAATCCCTTCTGGAGCTGCAAAGAAGCAGGGAATGTGACCCCCAAACTCCTGCTTCCCCAATGAGTATGCCACCCCTTCCTCTGTATGCCCCTCATAACCGGCTTGCCAGTGGAACCCAGGGCAGCAGCTCCTCACCTAACTGCCTGCTCTCCCTGAGGGCATATTCTTGCTTAAATAAATCCTCACTTTACTTGCTTAACCGCCTGTCTCATGCCCAACTCTTGGCATGAAGAGCAAGCACCTTCAATTCACTGGGAACCCAATGAGAATTTACACATGAGGAAGAAAGGAACAAACACAGTTCTCTTAAAAACTAGTGGAGAAATACATGTTTTCTGTTAATAGGAAAGACTGGGTTACATAAGAAGCCGTGAAATTGAGAAAAACCATGACTTGCTTTACTGTTCTGGAACCAAACCCACAGTATCCCTGTATTTTGAAGATCACCCAACTGTTAAACACTTAAGAGTTTTATGGGTTTTTCATGAACATGTACTCAGGAAAAAGTAATCGGTTCAGTTTTGGGTTCGAAACTTCGTTTGCTTTACCCTTCCTTTTAAGGATTTGATTCATCAATCTGATATGTTAGATACTAAAAGCAAGCCTTTCATGCCCCGTAGGATTTTATGAAATACAGTACTTTAAGGCCAGCCAAGAAAAATTAAACATAAAATGCTGTGGTCATTGAGACATCCTCGCTCCCTCCCTAATATCTGCACTACACATTAACCAGAGTTCCTCAAAGACAGATTGCCTTCCTGATCATAAAGGTCAATTATTTTACCTTCCTCTGACACTTATGCTGCAACTTCTTAAAAAGAATACTGTTCTTTCCCAGCTCTGTACTGGGATCATGTTGACTTGCTGCTCACTTTGTACCTGCTTACCCAGACTACGTATCCCTGCTGATCTTCATGTAAAATATCTGTATGTCACTTTGATGTGATATACTGTCCTTTCTCTTCAAAATGGATGTAACCATGCCTTTGACTTCTAACAGGTAGAACAGTCCTCAGAACTTTCTGAGTCTGTCTCCTGAGTTATAATCCTCAGTTTGGCTCAAATAATACTCTCCTTCCCCTTAACTTCATTTTTGCTGTTCCCTTAAAAGGATATTGCAGATTTCTGTACTAGTTTTGCAGATTCCAATTTGGCTTAAAGTTTTTACACTCAAGTTTCTTCCCAAATTTTAAGCATTACTAATTAAATGTCACCTGAGGTCACTGACAAAAAACCCTTAACCCTCCAGATAACTCTATACTTATGAGTATATTACGAAACCCTTTGTGTTACATCAAGCACACCAAAATAAAGTTGAAATCAGTATTACTTAAAATGTTTCCCAATGTTTTAAAATCTAGGGGTACTAACATTCACTAAGATATATACTCAGAAAAGTTAACTGGTTCCATTTACAATTAGTGGAAAATTGGTTTTATAACCATTATTCCCACGTTGGTCATCTGCCACTTGAATATGGATCAGAAAATAGATACTTAACCTCAAGATTTCTTAACTCTTTACAGTCACATGTCTAAATTTTCCTTTCATTTATACTATTGCTTTAAAGGGATAAAGACATATAGAATTTCACTAATAATGCAAGCATTGTTTCTCAGCCTTTTTGGAGACTTCTCAAACCTTTTATATGTTTAAGCTTTCAAAGAGGAACTTATAATTTCTTTAGCTTAACTGGAAAGCAGTCACAGCTTGCGATGGAGAAATAACAGATTGCTTAATTTTGAATACATACATGTACAAAGGAAAAGTTTAGGCAAACAGCACTATTCAACCTCCAAACAAAAGTTTTATGCTTGTTTAACTCAGCAGTATAATTAACAAGACGTATTTCATGAAACTTTATTACTCTGAAAATTTTGAACATTTTAAACACAAATTCTACGTTTCAATTAATATTAACAAATATGCAAGTACCTTGAATAATTCCAAGTTTTCACTTTGCCTGAAAATCCATAGAGGAAAACTTAATATATGCCTCTTTCCCGCAAACCAACATTTTTCTTTTACTAGTATTCAAGCATCAATTAAAGAAAACAACTTAAAGTTTTCCTTTGTAAGGAACATTTGGTACATAACTGAGTGTTATTTTAATATCTGCTTCGGCCCTCTCTTTCAGTTTGGCTTCCCGCATAACCTCGTCTGGAAGCCCCACAACCTGAGCTACTGTATGAGAGTCACAGGGAGCAAGGTACTCCCTATTCACAGAGGGTGGAAACCCTCGTTGTTCCTGTCTTCCACGCTCACGACCACTTGAATAAGTATTACTTTGGATGCTTGAGAAACCTTCCGGACCTCCTCCATATCCATCTCTCGTATTGCTCTCACAGCAACTGCTTCCAGCGTTGTGTCAGCGGGACCCTTCGTGCTGCTGGTGTAACACGGGAGTCAACAGGAAAGTTAATGATTGATAAACAAACTTTACACATTACAAATTTTTCTGGTATCATATAACATGACTTAAAGTGCTAAATATTTGAAAAGATAAGCTTTATCTGTCTCTGCTATGAAAATATAAAGTATGTAGCAATGGTGCAGAGCTTTCACATTTATTTAAAAGAGCGAGCAATATTTTTCAGCCTAAGTAGTTTCTTTAAAAGTAAAAGCCCCTATTTTAGCATTTTTAAATAATCAGTAGAGTGGCAACGTATAACAAGATTTAGTGGGGCTTCCCTGGTGGCGCAGTAGTTGACAGTCCGCCTGCCGATGCAGGGGACACGGGTTCGTGACCCGGTCCGGGAGGATCCCACATGCCAGGGAGCGGTTGGGACCATGGGCCACGTCCACTGGGCCTGCGCGTCAGGAGCCTGTGCTCCGCAATAGGAGAGGGCACAAGGGTGAGAGGCCCGTATGCTGAAAATAAATAAATAAATAAAATAAGAATACTAATGTTAAAATAATTTTTCGGTAATGAGAAAAAAAGATGAGACGGCCCATTTACCCTTCATAGCATTTTATTTTAAATGAGCTATTAACAAAACAATTCAAATGTCTTTAACTTACAAAAAAGGCTATGCTAATCATAGTTTTACCTTTAAGAAACTGAAGTAAATGTAGAGTAAACAACGATCTGGTTAAGTCTAATTCTATGATTTACAAGTTGTAACTGGACTCTTACCGTAACGCCCATATGAATCCCTGTAAGAGCTTCCACTTCGATATGCAGAATAATCTGTATCAGGATTTCCACCATAGCCATCACGATCACTAAATTTAAAAGAATGATATAAATTATGTCATCAATTTAAATTATGTGTCACGGTCACATAATTTAAAAGAATGTTTTTATTTGATATAAACACAAAATTTTATATTACCTGTATCCTCTAGAGGGATGATCAATCCGAGAACTTGAATGTCCATAATAACCGTGTGCATAGACTCTACGTGGCGGAATATAATCCTTCCTGGCTCGGAAGCTTGGATAATTTCTCCGTGAATAACTTAAATAAAGCAGATAAAGTTTTAAAGGCAACTTATCATATCCAGAATATATAAAGAATTCAGACAGCAAAAAGACAAAAAATTTTAAACGGGCAAAGGACTTGAATATACTTTTGTTCAAAGAAGATATACAATGACCAACAAGGACATGAAAAGATGCTCAACATATTTATTAGGGAAATGAAATTCAAAACCAAAATGGAATATCTACTTTGCACCTCTCAGACTGGCTATAATTAAAAATAAACAAACTGAATATATCAAGTGTTGGTGCAGATGCAGAGAAACAAATCAAGTATATGTGCGTGGCAGAAATGTAAAATACTACCGGCTCTGTGGAACAGATCAGCAGTTCCTTAAAAAATTAAAGAATTACTATATGTCCCAGGAATTCCACTCCTAAGTATATATACACTCAAAAAGAATTGAAAACAGGTACCCAAATGCTTGTACAGGAGTATTCATGACAGCACAATGATGGGAATAACTCACACAGATGGATAAAGAAACCATGTTAATCGCACATAAAATGGAATATTTAGTCAGCCAAAAAAAAAAACAAGGTCTGAAGTACTGATTCATGCTAGAGCATGAATGATCTTTGAAAACATTTATGCTAAGGGAAAGCTGGATAATAAAGGTCACATATTGTTTGCTTCCATTAGTATGGTATATTCAGGATTAGATAAATTCATAGATAAGGACACAGGTGGGTACCTACCAGGGACAAGCGGGGAGAAAATGGGAGTGACTGCTTACTAATTTTATTTTGGGGTAATGAAATGTTTTGGAACTGAACAGAGCTGGTGGTTGCATAACACTGTTAAGTGTACTAAATGTTACTGACTTGTTCACTTTTAAAGGTTCAATTTTGTGTTAGGTAAATTTCAACAAGAACAACAAAATTAACCATGACTTAATTCATATACTGTGTTTTCTCTTACCTGTCTCTAGTAGCATAACCACCATCTCTTTGTGACATATAGCCAACTCTCTGAAAAGAGACTGGCTCTCTACGAGGAGGACCTCCATAATTTTCTCTTCCATGTGATACTGAACCTTTAATTTAAGAATGCTTATGTAAGTATCTCAAAATTGACAGTAATGTTTCAAAGAAAAATCCCAAAGTCTGATATCCTTCCACTCTCCAAAATCATTTAAAAAAACTACTCCTTCTAAAATTCCATTTATGCACATTTTCGTTTCCCTTTCAATGTTACCACTGAACATTGTATTTTCTGACATCTCCTGTTCCCCATACATTTGGCATAACCTTTAAATTACCAGCAGTAGGGAACACTTCTCAAACTTGGAACAAAACATTAATTTTTGGTAACTACTGTCACATATTCAACCACCAAGTGGTTGGCTCTCTCCTTTAAGTGTACAACCTTAATTATTGACCTTGTATGATGATAGCAGTAGTGACTTCTCTTGTTTATTAGCAATAAAGGGCTCATTTGATAAACACTGTACCGCTTCCAAAATATGAAACTATCTCCCATAAATATCGTTCTCTTCATGTGTTAATTCTTATTCCTCACTCCTGGAGGTCACTAGGACCTTGTTTGTTCTCTTCTCTTGTTTGTTCACTAGGCTAACCATCTAATAATGGAAAGGGTAGGCTTCTTAGCTTCTGTTGTGTTTTGAAGTCAATATCGTGGGACATTTGGCTTCATTCATATTCTACACGTAAAATGGCAATTTGATAATGGCTGTTTCAAGTCTGTACCATATTAAGGATCAGAAAACAGTGCTAAAAAAGTTAAGAGCACAAACTACAGTTCATATGGCAAGTTTCAATTATTGTTTATAATAATTAAATAAAAAAACAGGTAGACAATATACATAGCTAAACTAGTCTACAGACCAGAACATTCTCTCACAGGACATAGGTTTCAAGAAAATTCTGATTTTTTTATTCTGAAAATTTTGAACATTTTAAACACAAATTCTATATTTCAATTAATATTAACAACTATGCAAGTACTTTGAATAATTCCATGTTTTCACTTTGTCTGAAAATTCATAGAGGAAAAGGTAATATATGCCTCGTCCCCGCAAACCAACGTTTTTCTTTTAGTGGTATTCAAGCATCAATTAAAGAAAAGAACTTAAACTTTTCCTTTGTAAAGAACATTTGGTACATAACTGAGTGTTATTTTTAATATCTGCTTCGGCCCTCTCTTTCAGATTGGCTTCCCACATAACCTCATCTGGATGCCCCACAACCTGAGCTACTGTATGAGAGTCACAGGGAGCAAGGTACTCCCTATTCACAGAGGGTGGAAACCCTCATTGTTCCTGTCTTCCACGCTCACAACCACTTGAATAAGTATTGCTTTGGCTGCTTGAGTAACCTTCCGGACCTCCTCCATATACATCTCTCGTATTGCTATCACAGCAACTGATTCCTCCATATGTCAGCGGGACCCTTCGTGCTGCTGGTGCAACACGGTAGTCAACTGGGAAGTTAATGATTGATAAACAAACTTTAAACATTACAAATTTTTCTGGTATCATATAACATGACTCAAAGTGCTAAATATTGGAAAAGATAAGCTTTATCTGTCACTGCTATGAAAATATAAACTATGTAGCAAGGGTGAAGGGCTTTCATATTTATTTAAAAGAGAGAGCAATATTTTTCAGCCTAAGTAGTTTGACAATAAAAGCCAATATTTTAGAATTTTTAAATAATCAGTAGAGTGGCAACGTTTAACAAGATTTAGTGGGGCTTCCCTGGTGGCGCAGTAGTTGACAGTCCGCCTGCCGATGCAGGGGACACGGGTTCGTGCCCCGGTCCGGGAGGATCCCACATGCCAGGGAGCGGTTGGGACCATGGGCCACGGCCGCTGGGCCTGCGCGTGAGGAGCCTGTGCTCTGCAATGGGAGAGGGCACAACGCTGAGAGGCCCATGTGCTGCAAAAAAATAAATAAATAAAATAATAATACTAATGTTAAAATAGTTTTTCGGTAATGAGAAAAAAAGATGAGACTGCCCATTTACCCTTCATAGCATTTTATTTTAAGTGAGCTATTAACAAAACAATTCAAAGGTCTTTAACTTATAAAAAAGGCTATGCTAATCATAGTTTTACCTTTAAGGAACTGAAGTAAAAGTAGAGTAAACAACGATCTGGTTAAGTCTAATTCTATGATTTACAAGTTGTAACTGGACTCTTACCGTAACTCCCATATGAATCCCTGTAAGAGCTTCCACTTCGATATGCAGAATAATCTGTATCAGGATTTCCACCATAGCCATCACGATCACTAAATTTAAAAGAATGATATAAATTATGTCATCAATTTAAATTATGTGTCACGGTCACATAATTTAAAAGAATGTTTTTATTTGATATAAACACAAAATTTTATATTACCTATATCCTCTAGAGGGATGATCAATCCGAGAACTTGAATGTCCATAATAACCGTGTGCATAGACTCTACATGGCGGAATATAATCCTTCCTGGCTCGGAAGCTTGGATAATTTCTCCGTGAATAACTTAAATAAAGCAGATAAAGTTTTAAAGGCAACTTATCATATCCAGAATATATAAAGAATTCAGACAGCAAAAAGACAAAAAATTTTAAACGGGCAAAGGACTTGAATATACTTTTGTTCAAAGAAGATATACAATGAGCAACAAGGACCTGAAAACCTGCTCAACATATTTATTAGAGAAATGAAATTCAAAACCAAAATGGAATATCTACTTTGCACCTCTCAGACTGGCTATAATTAAAAATAAAGAAACTTAATATATCACGTGTTGGTGCAGATGCAGAGAAACAAATCAAGTATATGTGCGTGGCAGAATTGTAAAATAGTACCGGCTCTATGGAACA
Source organism: Mesoplodon densirostris (assembly GCF_025265405.1). Taxonomy (NCBI): domain Eukaryota; kingdom Metazoa; phylum Chordata; class Mammalia; order Artiodactyla; family Ziphiidae; genus Mesoplodon; species Mesoplodon densirostris. Next base: position 2,246,333 of record NW_026778236.1, on the reverse strand, counting down.
GATCAGCAGTTCCTTAAAAAATTAAAGAATTACTATATGTCCCAGGAATTCCACTCCTAAGTATATATACACTCAAAAAGAATTGAAAACAGGTACCCAAATGCTTGTACAGGAGTATTCATGACAGCACCATGATGGGAATAAATCACACAGATGGATAAACAAACCATGTTAATCGCACATAAAATGGAATATTTAGTCAGCCAAAAAAAAAAAAAACAAGGTCTGAAGTACTGATTCATGCTAGAGCATGAATGATCTTTGAAAACATTTATGCTAAGGGAAAGCTGGATAATAAAGGTCACATATTGTTTGCTTCCATTAGTATGGTATATTCAGGATTAGATAAATTCATAGATAAGGACACAGGTGGGTACCTACCAGGGACAAGGGGGGAGAAAATGGGAGTGACTGCTTATTAATTTTATTTTGGGGTAATGAAATGTTTTGGAACTGAACAGAGCTGGTGGTTGCATAACACTGTTAAGTGTACTAAATGTTACTGACTTGTTCACTTTTAAAGGTTCAATTTTGTGTTAGGTAAATTTCAACAAGAACAACAAAATTAACCATGACTTAATTCATATACTGTGTTTTCTCTTACCTGTCTCTAGTAGCATAACCACCATCTCTTTGTGACATATAGCCAACTCTCTGAAAAGAGACTGGCTCTCTATGAGGAGGACCTCCATAATTTTCTCTTCCATGTGATACTGAACCTTTAATTTAAGAATGCTTATGTAAGTATCTCAAAATTGACAGTAATGTTTCAAAGAAAAATCCCAAAGTCTGATATCCTTCCACTCTCCAAAATCATTTAAAAAAACTACTCCTTCTAAAATTCCATTTACGCACATTTTCGTTTCCCTTTCAATGTTACCACTGAACATTGTATTTTCTGACATCTCCCGTTCCCCATACATTTGGCATAACCTTTAAATTACCAGCAGTAGGGAACACTTCTCAAACTTGGAGCAAAACATTAATTTTTGGTAACTACTGTCACATATTCAATCACCAAGTGGTTGGCTCTCTCCTTTAAGTGTACAACCTTAATTATTGACCTTGTATGATGATAGCAGTAGTGACTTCTCTTGTTTATTAGCAATAAAGGGCTCATTTGAAAAACACTGTACCGCTTCCAAAATATGAAACTATCTCCCATAAATAACATTCTCTTCATGTGTTAATTCTTATTCCTCACTCCTGGAGCTCACTAGGACCTTGTTTGTTCTCTTCTCTTGTTTGTTCCCTAGGCTAACCATCTAATAATGGAAAGGGTAGGTTTCTTAGCTTCTGTTGTATTTTGAAGTCAATATCGTGCTACATTTGGCTTCATTCATATTCTACAGGTAAAATGGCAATTTGATAATGGCTGTTTCAAGTCTGTACCATATTAAGGATCAGAAAACAGTTCCAAAAATGTTAAGAGCACAAACTACAGTTCATATGGCAAGTTTCAATTATTGTTTATAATAATTAATAAAACCAGGTAGCCAATATACATAGCTAAACTAGTCTACAGACCAGAACATTCTCTCACAGGACATAGTTTTCATGAAAATTCTGATACTGAAACTATGTGATGAAGAAGCCTACTAACCAAAAAGTGTTAGCAGCAACTTAAATTAAGAGGAATTCTATAGCAAACATGGACTTACAAGCAATGTTTTCCCCACAGCAGTGCTAATCACCTATTACATCTATAATCAAAAACTGAAAAATTATTTCCCAACCACAAATCAATAAATAAATTAGTGATTGGTTAACATGTTCATATACTTCTCACTTTCCATTCTGCTTAAACATTCTGTTTAAAAATAGCTCACTTTCATTAATCAGAAACAACTCTCTCTGCATTATATAGCATTTACCTTGTCTTCCCACCCCACTGCTGCTTCGTCTCTGAGCACATCTCTTAGGAGGAGGACCTCCACTTCTCGAAGATGGTCCTCTTTTAACTGGAAAGGCTCCCCTGGAAAAACTCGCGTTGGGACTAGGAGTATGCCCACCATGACCTGTGTTTAAATGAAATCATTTTAGTTAAGTAGAATCAACATTTTTTCATTGGGCAAGTTTCACTTATTGTTATAAATTTTCACTCAACAATTACTCCAGTCTTCAGCTTTCCTATCTGTCTAAACCAATATGATTGTTTCCTCATATGACACATAAGTTAGTAGAGTTCAAAGACTTACCGTAAAAGTCAGTTTTGAAAATCTAGGAAAAAACTAAAGAACCACTGGTATGAAAGCGGTTTGGGGAGAAGAGAGAGAGTACAGGAAAACCTGGATAAATTAAATGTAAAACTGAATTTTTCATCATGTTAGGAGGAAGATGATAAGTTATTAGTTATATAATTCTGGTGTCAAGGAAGCTTTTGAAAAACACAACATCCTAGGTATAAATCAAAACATTAAAAATAAAAAAAGATGAATAAAAAATGCATTACCTAAAAGTTAAGTATATACATACAAATAACTCCCTTTGCAGGAGAATATCTGCTTATAACTTTACACTTGGTCCAGTATCCCTAGTTCTGCATCCATGGATTCAACCAACCTTGGATCATGTAGTGATCTTATATGTAGTTATTGAAAAAAAAAATCTGCTTGTAAGTTGATCAACAGTTCAAGCCTGTGTTATTCACAGATCAACTCTTAATGTTAATTTCTCAGTGAAAAGGGCTACGTTCTGTTCAATTTTAATAGTATTTAAGAAATGCACACTAAATACTGAAAATTTATGTGTTACCTTTCTAACCAGAAAGATGTTTAGGTATATTCCAATTCCCCTGTATTGCCACAGGCAAGAAAAAAATGAGTATTCTTACACATGGCAGAATATGAACTGGTCAACTTTTCTCAAGGTCAAGATAGTGGGAAAAGAGCAAAACTGTGTTTTCTTAAAATGGGTTACCCTTTAACTGAACTTTCCAAAAACATTTCCTAAAATTCACACATGTAATTATCACAAAAAGAAACTAAATGTTTTATTTCTGAAGACTGGTTATGGTTAATAGATGAAGCAAAGGTTGTTAAATATATGCAAGTTTTTGAAATGCAAAGTGCTTTTCCTCCTTTTCTTACTAAGTAGAAAACTTCTCTGAAAAAATCCAAAAAAAGGCATTTTCAACGACTTTCTCCTCTAATACACACACACAAAGAAAACATACATATGTCTGAAGCAGAGCTTTTTACTCTTTTCCTGGATCAAAGACACCTTTTAGAATCTAAAGCTCTATTTATTTCCCTCAGGTATTTTCCCAAATGCATACCAGAGACCCAGGTAGAAAAGCCTCATATCAAAATGACAATGGAGATTTGCTTAGATGTCTGAACACATATACTTAAGACAAATACTGCAAGGTGAAACCTAAAATATGAAGTGTTTAGCCCTGAATTGTGGATATTCTGAGTGACTTTTATTTTCTGTTGTGGAGTTTTCAAGATTCTCTAGGATGTTTATGATGCAATAAGGCTACTCTCAGAATAAAATTAACCAATGTATTTTTAATAGATTATGAATGAATCATTGATTTAAACTCATATCAAGATATTGGTCCTAAAGTGAAAAATTCTAATATATGATCGACAGTAGGAAACTCTGTAGAAAAATTCTCGAAGAAAAGAGGCAATTAGTAATAATGGTAAAAGAGACTGAATTTACTTTAAAATTTATGCTATTCCCCTGTACGGTGATTAACTTTTTGCACATTACCTAGTTAAGTCATTTTATACCTACAATAATTCTTCACCACTTAGAAATACTTCTGACTATCAATGTGATTCATCATCTGATAGTACTTACACACTACTTTGCTCATAAAGGATGGAATAAAAACTGAGAGGTTTCTATACAGTTAAACCTACTATTTTTCGGTCCTATGGTTGCAGCCTTGTATTTGAAAACATTACCCAGGTGTCCTCCAGGGGAGGGATGCTCTCTTGCGCTCCCACTTCCTCCTCTTCCATTTCCTCCTCTTCCATTTCCTCCTCTTCGAATTCTTCCTCTTCCATGTCTCGGATTTCTCAGATGGCCCCTGTTTCTTGCAGGAGGTTGTGGTCTCTGTGTACCACCGCTTTCAAAAGATGGTTTGTTGGCTTGCTCTACCTTAATTGCCTTTCCATCCAAAGACTAAACAGATTAAGTATAACATTAATAACATCGCATCAAATTTATTTCCTACTGCTCTAGTTCAAGATCAATATTTTTTCCCCAAAGCAAACATTTTCTTCTGAAATGATGGTGTCCTTCACCATGCCAGATAAATGAGACTTAATTAGTAACTGCCTTTCATTAAGTCATCCAACACAAAGTGTACGTATTGGCAATTAGAGCTCCCTGAAATGTCCTCTGGTATTAAAAGAAGATTAATACCTCTCACTTATCATGAGAGAATATACCCTTTTATTTTCTATAATGGAGAACTAAACTCACTTCCTTTCTCTACTTCTACCATTCAAAGTTTTCAGTGTCCCAAGGGTATATAAAAGTATGCGTGTCATTTAAAAAATAAAATTATTCAGTTATTTATTCAAAATGGTTATTCCTACTCTAATTGTTTTTACCATTTATTAAATATTAAGGGAAAGAAAATTTTCCAACATGATTGTTCTTCTGTATTTACTTCTAATAATTTCTTTGATTTTTTTTTTAAATAGAGCACTTATTTGGTCCTTAACATTTCTTGCCTTATTCAGTTGTTTGAACATGTCCCCCAAGAGTAACTTCTTATAATGGTACTTCATATTCTTATGTTTCAGAAATGCTTACACTTCTTAATCTCCCAACAACTTCCTACATTAACCTTCTATAGATGCCAATGTGATTTTTGATAACATAATTTAAATCATAATATAATTGCTCTAAGTAAAACACTCTAGCTGTTTCATGTTATCCTTGGAAAACGATTTTAAATGCTGAATTCCTACTAAGACTTCTGGTGGATATGGATGGGCCCTGGCCCAATACAAACAGCCTCAACAGCCATGTGCTCCCATGTTAGGGCCTCCTTTTCTGTTTCTGGGTCCAAACTATTTCCCATACACTTATGAATGGCTGCCTCCCTCCCAACATTCAGGATTTAACATTCTTAGATGTATATGTATAGAAATCCACTCCCCTTAAACTCTAATGAAATTACCTACTTTATTTTCCTTAATATTTTTGCATATGAAATTGTATTTAGTTTTACTTGTACGTTTCTCATCGTTCACCCTAGAACACAAGTGTCCAAGAAAATAGGTATTTTGTATTCCCCACAACCATTAATCAATTGCTAAAGCAATGCCTGGCAATAAAATATCTGTTGAATAAAGAATTGAAGAATAATGTCTATACAGACTACACGTTCTTGTGCTTGAAAACAAACAGATAATGGGGGTCTACTATCCTTCATGACACAAATTTACCTCTGCACCCAAAATAAAATCATGCATGAGTCAAGATCAACTTTTAGGTACTACCATACCTTAAAATATGAAAGTAAAGTAAAAGGGTCAACATGTGCCAAGTGCCTGCAGCATACCAGAAACCAAGCTATAGGACAAAGGGAATTAATGTATGTGTTCCACACTATGAGAACTGAGATGCGCTGGAAGTACTTTTAACAATGAACAATTCACAGGATGATGAATATAAAAAGATATGACCTGCAATATAAAATGGGAAAAATACTACCTACAATATAAAAAAATTCTTTGAGCAAATATGCAATTAAAAGTACAGTTGTAAGGGACAAGTGATTATTTGTAACAGTGACACAAGGAAGACTGACTCTGAAGTACAAAAAAGTCGAGACTTAAAAATAACAGTACGGGATATTGGGGAGAGCTCTACAGGCTAAAACTCATTTACTTTTACATTTGAATGCTAAAACAGGTTTAAAATATATTGTTAAAGCTCATGTTAATGTCAATCTCCTTCCAACCGGACAATCCAATACTTATGTGACAAAATGGAGAGTGAAGCCTTATATGGCATCATGTTACTTTAAAAAATTAGAAAAAAAAATCTTGAAATAGTAATAAATGGAGAACACAAAATATTATTAAAGTCTCTTACTTTTCCATTCATATCTTGGACAGCATCCTTTGCATCTGCAGGATTCTCAAAAGTAATAAAAGCAAAGCCTCTAGACTTGTTTTTTTTCTGATTCTTCATCAACGTAACTGTAATATACATAAATATTTTTAATTTAAATTTCACATAAAATTGAACGTTTCATATTTTCAAAATAATCAATCCTTTGACACTTTCTCATAAGGCCTCCTTAATTTCATGTTATGGACACAGTGCAGTAACAGCCTCCCGGAAGTTACTTAAAAACAAAACAAAAACCAAAAACAAATAAAGCAAAAAAACCCTTTCCATTTTATATCATTTCTAGTATTTTAAAAATTGAGTCAATAATTGCAACCGTTCTACAGCTAGCATATCTCATCCCATTTCATGTCCTATGACGACAGTATGTTTAAAAAGCCCTGGGACTTCCCTGGTGGTCCAGTGGATAAGACTCCACGTTCCCAATGAAGGGGACACGGGTCTGATCCCTCGTCAGGCAACTAAGATCCACATGCTGCATGCCACTGTGCATGGGCTTGATCCCTGGTCAGGTAAGTAAAACCCAGCATGCTGCAAAGCGTGGCTGGGGTGAAGAAAGAAACACTGCTTTTTGCCCTTCTCAGTAGTAGGAGCCCCTAAGGTGTACACTTTCCCTCATTGCCCAGTGCTTTCCTAATAAAAAACAGAAACTTTAAAAAAAAGTGCTCATGTGTTACAAACAGAAAAAGCACTTTAACTTAGCTGTTCAATGGTGTGTGTTTAATACACTTTTGCTTCGAACATATATATATATATGTGTGTATATGTATATATATATATATATATATATATATAAGTTCTAAAAATTACCTTCCATAATGTGACCATATTTCCCAAATACCACTTCAAGAGAATTTTCATTGGTGTCAGCATGGAGGCCTCCTATGAACAGTTTCCCAGCCTGATCTGCTTCCGCCATTTTTCTGTAAGTAATGAAAAATATATCTTTATACATATAGCAAAAAATAAATTATAAGCAAAAACTATTACTCCTGTTTATAACTCAACTGAAGTACCCTATAGCAGTGAAAATATTTGCCGTTTCTTACTTAAAAGAGAGGAAACTTGTAACACAAAGCCAAACAAGCACTGGCGTAACAAATGCTCCATTCTTTATAGATATCTTACAAAAACCTGTATGTAAAAACTAGATTAGAAGGCAACTGTAAATTATTTTACCTGCAGGGTTCAAGGCTTCTTTTCCAAAACACAACAAAAAAATAAGCAATAATAAATAGTCCTGGATTCTACACATCTAACAGTTAATATGTTTTATGAACTGTGCAGAATATACCTTAAACATATTTTTAAATTGTTCACATCTACTCACATTTTTCTTGTGTATGCATCAAAAAATGTTTAAAATAATTTTTTTCCACAAACTTTAAAAGTGGTAAGTCATAAGGGAAAAGGAGGGAGCTACTTCCTTTATTGAGGAAAATGTAAAGTGTGTTTACTTAGATTGAGAGACTTTAAGAAACACTGGTCAAAAGAGAGTACCATTCTTTATATGCCAAATTAAATCAGACGCTTTTTGTCAAGTGAATCAACATTTTGACATTTGATAACTAAAATTACAAGTTTTAAATCATTTAAGTTAAAATAGGTATCTTGCTTGTATTGCTCAGTACCTCTGCTTTCACAAAGAAAACCCGAAGGAAACAAAAAAGAAAAAAAAAAGAAAAAAAACTGCACGAGAGGGCTTCCCTGGTGGCGCAGTGGTTGACAGTCCGCCTGCCTATCCAGGGGACACGGGTTCGGCACCGCTCCGGGAGGATCCCACGAGCCGCGGAGCGGCTGGGCCCGTGAGCCATGGCCGCTGGGCCTGCGCGTCTGGAGCCTCTGGGTACCGAGCCCGTGCTCCGCGGTGGGAGGGGCCACAGCAGTGAGAGGCCCGCATACCGCAAAAAACAAAAGTGCAAGCGGAACAAACTGGCGCCCGGCATACGCTCCACTACCCGCAAGTGAGAGTCAACAGCAAAGAGGGTACGCCGCTAATCACAGTTATCTATTCAATATTCCCTCCCGCAGCATTTCAAACCTAGCTCCACCCCCACCCCCAACTTCTCAATTCACGGACAAATTCCAGGAACTTCACTGCCTTTTCATCGCTGCCTTGGCAACTGATTCTCCAGGAGAACAAACATTAAACGTACTGTTCAAGAACAACTGATAGACTTCTCGAGACACTGTCTATTCAGACATATTTATACAAACACCACTTACTCGGCTCTTATCTCTTACAGTAAAAGCCTGAGAGAAAAATCAAAATCTGAATTACCACGCTTTCTCTGGTAACAGGAGAACATATAGGTGTCAACTCTTTCTCCTGAGGTATAAATTATTCTCTCCTCCCTAAAATGCCGAATTTCTTACCTTATTTTGTCCTCCTCTTCAGAAGTCCTCCTTCCGCGTCTCTTCAGACGACCGTTAACTAAACTAAGGCTCGAGAGCAAGCGCTCTACTTCTAGAAAGAGGCTAAGGAACCAGATGTAGCGGTGGGTGGGGGAAGGGATGAGCCGCAGGGGAGGTAGGGAAGATGGAAGATGTGGAGGTGGGGGAGGGGTGAACAGAGAAACTCGCGAGAGAATCTCGAGGGAGAACTCGCGGGAGAAACTCTAAAGAAAACTGCAACAGCAGAATGTGTTCTCTACTTTTTACTGCATACTTTTCCCAGTTGCTTTAATTTAATCAATATAAAGGAGAAGGGCTTCCCAGGTGGCGCAGTGGTTGAGAGTCCGCCTGCCGATACAGGGGACACGGGTTCGTGCCCCGGTCCGGGAGGATCCCACATGCCCCTGAGCTGCTGGGCCCCTGAGCCATGGCCGCTGAGCCTGCCCGTCCGGAGCTTGTGCTCCACAACGGGAGAGGCCACAACGGTGAGATGCCCGCGTACCGTAAAAAAAAAAAAAAAAAGGAAAAGGCATTTTGGGGTAATAACGTGAAGCTCCAGGTAATCAGTAGGGAGAGTTCAGGGATTTCTTGATAGACGTAAAATGGGGAGGACCAGATCATGAAGCATTCTGCTTGCTATGCAGATATGCTACTTACTTAATTTTTTTAGTGGAACTGTTAAAATAATCTGAAACAGAAAGATGAATGTCTAGAAGACATAATGCATCTGGTGATTTCATATGATACGAAGTCAGGCAGACAGAAAATAATCTAAACTTCAAAATTTAGTAGTTATATGAAACTGGGTAAGCTACCTACACTCTTAAATTTACCTAGTCTACAAAAACAAGATGATAAAGAATTATCAGATAGGGTTATTGTGAGGTTAAATGACGTACTGAGCACATTGAGCTGAAAACATAATTCAGGGTTCAAAACAAAAGTGTGAAAATATTGTAATTACTTTTATATGAAGTGGGAGCCTGAGGTTAATTTGTAATTCTGCCTTTTTTAGAGACTGGTCAAAATCATGAAACTGTTTTTTTTGTTGTTGTTGTTGTGGTATGCCGGCCTCTCACCGCTGGGGCCCCTCCCGTTGCACAGGCTCCGGACGCGCAGGCTCAAGAGGCTATGGCTCACGGGGCCAGCCGCTCCGCGGCATGTGGGATCCTCCCGGACCGGGGCACGAACCCGTGTCCCCTGCATCGGCAGCCGGACTCTCAACCACTGGGCCACTAGGGAAGCCCAGACCTGTGGTGTTAATGCTTTGCATTTGTAGTGTCTTAATCGTATATTAACCATTATTGAGCACTTGAGAAAACTATGCAATGAAATGTGTTCATGTAAACACCAGTTGATCAGTTGATGGTGATCAGTTAGTATTTCTTGGGACACTTTCCATAGTCTAGATAGATAACAGCTGTATGCATTATACAAAAGCTGATCTTTAAATCAGGCAAAGTTATAACTGTTCCCTAATTTAGGGGTTTTATGGTTTCTACCTAATATGTAGGCCAACCGGCAGCTTCCAAGCAAGTCTACTGGAAGGGACAAGTTCAGTATATAGTAGGAAATCAAAGAATTGTTAGTATTTCAATAATGATTGTTTAATATTTTAGTCCTCTGCTTGACAGGAAAGAAACACGAGAGGAAAAACAATTGATATTAAATCTCAGATGGTGTCTGAGAAAATCATCTTACAGAGGTTTGGATATCACTCATTCATGAACAAAATTAAATCTGGATGTTAAGCATGTTTTTCAGTGACTGCAATGCAATTAAAGGACTGTGAGGTTAAGATTACTGTAATTGCTACAGCAGGCGAGTAGCTAGATATGAGCAGAGTAGTGGAAGAGGGGCCAGGTGGCAGGAAATCAAGCACCTGGTAAAGAGCAGAGGTCCATGGGCAGACAAAGAAAAACAAGAACCTCCAGACTGACAGGAAACTGCACATTTTCGGTGGTAAGTGTCCTGAAGGCAGACAAAGAGAGATGAGGAAAGACAGGACTCTCCTACTTCCAAATGTAACCTGTTGCTCATTATGCTCTCCTTACAATAAAATTAGCCTCGCAGACAAGCAGCACACACCATGCAGTGAGGCCATGACACTTCTGACTAAGCTAAATAAGGACAAAAATCCCTTCTGGAGCTGCAAAGAAGCAGGGAATGTGACCCCCAAACTCCTGCTTCCCCAATGAGTATGCCACCCCTTCCTCTGTATGCCCCTCATAACCGGCTTGCCAGTGGAACCCAGGGCAGCAGCTCCTCACCTAACTGCCTGCTCTCCCTGAGGGCATATTCTTGCTTAAATAAATCCTCACTTTACTTGCTTAACCGCCTGTCTCATGCCCAACTCTTGGCATGAAGAGCAAGCACCTTCAATTCACTGGGAACCCAATGAGAATTTACACATGAGGAAGAAAGGAACAAACACATTTCTCTTAAAAACTAGTGGAGAGGGCCTCCCTGCTGGCGCAGTGGTTGAGAGTCCGCCTGCCGATGCAGGGGATACGGGTTCGTGCCCCGGTCTGGGAGGATCCCACGAGCCGCGGAGCGGCTGGGCCCGTGAGCCATGGCCGCTGGGCCTGCGCGTCTGGAGCCTCTGGGTACCGAGCCCGTGCTCCGCGGTGGGAGGGGCCACAGCAGTGAGAGGCCCGCATACCGCAAAAAACAAAAGTGCAAGCGGAACAAACTGGCGCCCGGCATACGCTCCACTACCCGCAAGTGAGAGTCAACAGCAAAGAGGGTACGCCGCTAATCACAGTTAAGTTATCTACTCAATATATTCCCTCCCGCAGCATTTCAAACCTAGCTCCACCCCCACCCCCAACTTCTCAATTCACGGACAAATTCCAGGAACTTCACTGGCTTTTCATCGCTGCCTTGGCAACTGATTCTCCAGGAGAACAAACATTAAACGTACTGTTCAAGAACAACTGATAGACTTCTCGAGACACTGTCTATTCAGACATATTTATACAAACACCACTTACTCGGCTCTTATCTCTTACAGAAAAAGCCTGAGAGAAAAATCAAAATCTGAATTACCATGCTTTCTCTGGTAACAGGAGAACATATAGGTGTCAACTCTTTCTCCTGAGGTATAAATTATTCTCTCCTCCCTAAAATGCCGAATTTCTTACCTTATTTTGTCCTCCTCTTCAGAAGTCCTCCTTCCGCGTCTCTTCAGACGACCGTTAACTAAACTAAGGCTCGAGAGCAAGCGCTCTACTTCTAGAAAGAGGCTAAGGAACCAGATGTAGCGGTGGGTGGGGGAAGGGATGAGCCGCAGGGGAGGTAGGGAAGATGGAAGATGTGGAGGTGGGGGAGGGGTGAACAGAGAAACTCGCAAGAGAAACAAGCAAGAGAATCTCGAGGGAGAACTCGAGGGAGAAACTCTAAAGAAAACTGCAACAGCAGAATGTGTTCTCTACTTTTTACTGCATACTTTTCCCAGTTGCTTTAATTTAATCAATATAAAGGAGAAGGGCTTCCCAGGTGGCGCAGTGGTTGAGAGTCCGCCTGCTGATACAGGGGACACGGGTTCGTGCCCCGGTCCGGGAGGATCCCACATGCCCCTGAGCTGCTGGGCCCCTGAGCCATGGCCGCTGAGCCTGCCCGTCCGGAGCTTGTGCTCCACAACGGGAGAGGCCACAACGGTGAGATGCCTGCGTACCGTAAAAAAAAAAAAAAAAGGAAAAGGCATTTTGGGGTAATAACGTGAAGCTCCAGGTAATCAGTAGGGAGAGTTCAGGGATTTCTTGATAGACGTAAAATGGGGAGGACCAGATCATGAAGCATTCTGCTTGCTATGCAGATATGCTACTTACTTAATTTTTTTAGTGGAACTGTTAAAATAATCTGAAACAGAAAGATGAATGTCTAGAAGACATAATGCATCTGGTGATTTCATATGATACGAAGTCAGGCAGACAGAAAATAATCTAAACTTCAAAATTTAGTAGTTATATGAAACTGGGTAAGCTACCTACACTCTTAAATTTACCTAGTCTACAAAAACAAGATGATAAAGAATTATCAGATAGGGTTATTGTGACGTTAAATGACGTACTGAGCACATTGAGCTGAAAACATAATTCAGGGTTCAAAACAAAAGTGTGAAAATATTGTAATTACTTTTATATGAAGTGGGAGCCTGAGGTTAATTTGTAATTCTGCCTTTTTTAGAGACTGGTCAAAATCATGAAACTGTTTTTTTTGTTGTTGTTGTTGCGGTATGCCGGCCTCTCACCGCTGGGGCCCCTCCCGTTGCGAAGCACAGGCTCCGGACGCGCAGGCTCAGAGGCTATGGCTCACGGGGCCAGCCGCTCCGCGGCATGTGGGATCCTCCCGGACCGGGGCACGAACCCGTGTCCCCTGCATCGGCAGCCGGACTCTCAACCACTGGGCCACTAGGGAAGCCCAGACCTGTGGTGTTAATGCTTTGCATTGGTAGTGTCTTAATCGTATATTAACCATTATTGAGCACTTGAGAAAAGTATGCAATGAAATGTGTTCATGTAAACACCAGTTGATCAGTTGATGGTGATCAGTTAGTATTTCTTGGGACACTTTCCATAGTCTAGATAGATAACAGCTGTATGCATTATACAAAAGCTGATCTTTAAATCAGGCAAAGTTATAACTGTTCCCTAATTTAGGGGTTTTATGGTTTCTACCTAATATGTAGGCCAACCGGCAGCTTCCAAGCAAGTCTACTGGAAGGGACAAGTTCAGTATATAGTAGGAAATCAAAGAATTGTTAGTATTTCAATAATGATTGTTTAATATTTTAACCCTCTGCTTGACAGGAAAGAAACACGAGAGGAAAAACAATTGATATGAAATCTCAGATGGTGTCTGAGAAAATCATCTTATAGAGGTTTGGATATCACTCATTCATGAACAAAATTAAATCTGGATGTTAAGCATGTTTTTCAGTGACTGCAATGCAATTAAAGGACTGTGAGGTTAAGATTACTGTAATTGCTACAGCAGGCGAGTAGCTAGATATGAGCAGAGTAGTGGAAGAGGGGCCAGGTGGCAGGAAATGAAGCACCTGGTAAAGAGCAGAGGTCCATGGGCAGACAAAGAAAAACAGGAACCTCCAGACTGACAGGAAACTGCACATTTTCGGTGGTAAGTGTCCTGAAGGCAGACAAAGAGAGATGAGGAAAGACAGGAATCTCCTACTTCCAAATGTAACCTGTTGCTCATTATGCTCTCCTTACAATAAAATTAGCCTTGCAGACAAGCAGCACACACCATGCAGTGAGGCCATGACACTTCTGACTAAGCTAAATAAGGACAAAAATCCCTTCTGGAGCTGCAAAGAAGCAGGGAATGTGACCCCCAAACTCCTGCTTCCCCAATGAGTATGCCACCCCTTCCTCTGTATGCCCCTCATAACCGGCTTGCCAGTGGAACCCAGGGCAGCAGCTCCTCACCTAACTGCCTGCTCTCCCTGAGGGCATATTCTTGCTTAAATAAATCCTCACTTTACTTGCTTAACCGCCTGTCTCATGCCCAACTCTTGGCATGAAGAGCAAGCACCTTCAATTCACTGGGAACACAATGAGAATTTACACATGAGGAAGAAAGGAACAAACACAGTTCTCTTAAAAACTAGTGGAGAGGGCCTCCCTGGTGGCGCAGTGGTTGAGAGTCCGCCTGCCGATGCAGGGGATACGGGTTCGTGCCCCGGTCTGGGAGGATCCCATGTGCCGCGGAGCGGCTGGGCCCGTGGGCCATGGCCGCTGAGCCTGCGCGTCTGGAGCCTCTGGGTACCGAGCCCGTGCTCCGCGGTGGGAGGGGCCACAGCAGTGAGAGGCCCGCATACCGCAAAAAACAAAAGTGCAAGCGGAACAAACTGGCGCCCGGCATACGCTCCACTACCCGCAAGTGAGAGTCAACAGCAAAGAGGGTACGCCGCTAATCACAGTTATCTACTCAATATTCCCTCCCGCAGCATTTCAAACCTAGCTCCACCCCCACCCCCAACTTCTCAATTCACGGACAAATTCCAGGAACTTCACTGCCTTTTCATCGCTGCCTTGGCAACTGATTCTCCAGGAGAACAAACATTAAACGTACTGTTCAAGAACAACTGATAGACTTCTCGAGACACTGTCTATTCAGACATATTTATACAAACACCACTTACTCGGCTCTTATCTCTTACAGTAAAAGCCTGAGAGAAAAATCAAAATCTGAATTACCACGCTTTCTCTGGTAACAGGAGAACATATAGGTGTCAACTCTTTCTCCTGAGGTATAAATTATTCTCTCCTCCCTAAAATGCCGAATTTCTTACCTTATTTTGTCCTCCTCTTCAGAAGTCCTCCTTCCGCGTCTCTTCAGACGACCGTTAACTAAACTAAGGCTCGAGAGCAAGCGCTCTACTTCTAGAAAGAGGCTAAGGAACCAGATGTAGCGGTGGGTGGGGGAAGGGATGAGCCGCAGGGGAGGTAGGGAAGATGGAAGATGTGGAGGTGGGGGAGGGGTGAACAGAGAAACTCGCGAGAGAATCTCGAGGGAGAACTCGCGGGAGAAACTCTAAAGAAAACTGCAACAGCAGAATGTGTTCTCTACTTTTTACTGCATTACTTTTCCCAGTTGCTTTAATTTAATCAATATAAAGGAGAAGGGCTTCCCAGGTGGCGCAGTGGTTGAGAGTCCGCCTGCCCATACAGGGGACACGGGTTCGTGCCCCGGTCCGGGAGGATCCCACATGCCCCTGAGCTGCTGGGCCCCTGAGCCATGGCCGCTGAGCCTGCCCGTCCGGAGCTTGTGCTCCACAACGGGAGAGGCCACAACGGTGAGATGCCCGCGTACCGTAAAAAAAAAAAAAAAAGGAAAAGGCATTTTGGGGTAATAACGTGAAGCTCCAGGTAATCAGTAGGGAGAGTTCAGGGATTTCTTGATAGACGTAAAATGGGGAGGACCAGATCATGAAGCATTCTGCTTGCTATGCAGATATGCTACTTACTTAATTTTTTTAGTGGAACTGTTAAAATAATCTGAAACAGAAAGATGAATGTCTAGAAGACATAATGCATCTGGTGATTTCATATGATACGAAGTCAGGCAGACAGAAAATAATCTAAACTTCAAAATTTAGTAGTTATATGAAACTGGGTAAGCTACCTACACTCTTAAATTTACCTAGTCTACAAAAACAAGATGATAAAGAATTATCAGATAGGGTTATTGTGAGGTTAAATGACGTACTGAGCACATTGAGCTGAAAACATAATTCAGGGTTCAAAACAAAAGTGTGAAAATATTGTAATTACTTTTATATGAAGTGGGAGCCTGAGGTTAATTTGTAATTCTGCCTTTTTTAGAGACTGGTCAAAATCATGAAACTGTTTTTTTTGTTGTTGTTGTTGTGGTATGCCGGCCTCTCACCGCTGGGGCCCCTCCCGTTGCACAGGCTCCGGACGCGCAGGCTCAGAGGCTATGGCTCACGGGGCCAGCCGCTCCGCGGCATGTGGGATCCTCCCGGACCGGGGCACGAACCCGTGTCCCCTGCATCGGCAGCCGGACTCTCAACCACTGGGCCACTAGGGAAGCCCAGACCTGTGGTGTTAATGCTTTGCATTGGTAGTGTCTTAATCGTATATTAACCATTATTGAGCACTTGAGAAAACTATGCAATGAAATGTGTTCATGTAAACACCAGTTGATCAGTTGATGGTGATCAGTTAGTATTTCTTGGGACACTTTCCATAGTCTAGATAGATAACAGCTGTATGCATTATACAAAAGCTGATCTTTAAATCAGGCAAAGTTATAACTGTTCCCTAATTTAGGGGTTTTATGGTTTCTACCTAATATGTAGGCCAACCGGCAGCTTCCAAGCAAGTCTACTGGAAGGGACAAGTTCAGTATATAGTAGGAAATCAAAGAATTGTTAGTATTTCAATAATGATTGTTTAATATTTTAACCCTCTGCTTGACAGGAAAGAAACACGAGAGGAAAAACAATTGATATGAAATCTCAGATGGTGTCTGAGAAAATCATCTTACAGAGGTTTGGATATCACTCATTCATGAACAAAATTAAATCTGGATGTTAAGCATGTTTTTCAGTGACTGCAATGCAATTAAAGGACTGTGAGGTTAAGATTACTGTAATTGCTACAGCAGGCGAGTAGCTAGATATGAGCAGAGTAATGGAAGAGGGGC
This sequence comes from Mesoplodon densirostris, assembly GCF_025265405.1. Taxonomy (NCBI): domain Eukaryota; kingdom Metazoa; phylum Chordata; class Mammalia; order Artiodactyla; family Ziphiidae; genus Mesoplodon; species Mesoplodon densirostris. The sequence continues at coordinate 2,229,644 of NW_026778236.1, read as the reverse complement.
CAGGTGGCAGGAAATGAAGCACCTGGTAAAGAGCAGAGGTCCATGGGCAGACAAAGAAAAACAAGAACCTCCAGACTGACAGGAAACTGCACATTTTCGGTGGTAAGTGTCCTGAAGGCAGACAAAGAGAGATGAGGAAAGACAGGACTCTCCTACTTCCAAATGTAACCTGTTGCTCATTATGCTCTCCTTACAATAAAATTAGCCTTGCAGACAAGCAGCACACACCATGCAGTGAGGCCATGACACTTCTGACTAAGCTAAATAAGGACAAAAATCCCTTCTGGAGCTGCAAAGAAGCAGGGAATGTGACCCCCAAACTCCTGCTTCCCCAATGAGTATGCCACCCCTTCCTCTGTATGCCCCTCATAACCGGCTTGCCAGTGGAACCCAGGGCAGCAGCTCCTCACCTAACTGCCTGCTCTCCCTGAGGGCATATTCTTGCTTAAATAAATCCTCACTTTACTTGCTTAACCGCCTGTCTCATGCCCAACTCTTGGCATGAAGAGCAAGCACCTTCAATTCACTGGGAACACAATGAGAATTTACACATGAGGAAGAAAGGAACAAACACAGTTCTCTTAAAAACTAGTGGAGAGGGCCTCCCTGGTGGCGCAGTGGTTGAGAGTCCGCCTGCCGATGCAGGGGATACGGGTTCGTGCCCCGGTCTGGGAGGATCCCATATGCCGCGGAGCGGCTGGGCCCGTGAGCCATGGCCGCTGGGCCTGCGCGTCTGGAGCCTCTGGGTACCGAGCCCGTGCTCCGCGGTGGGAGGGGCCACAGCAGTGAGAGGCCCGCATACCGCAAAAAACAAAAGTGCAAGCGGAACAAACTGGCGCCCGGCATACGCTCCACTACCCGCAAGTGAGAGTCAACAGCAAAGAGGGTACGCCGCTAATCACAGTTAAGTTATCTACTCAATATTCCCTCCCGCAGCATTTCAAACCTAGCTCCACCCCCACCCCCAACTTCTCAATTCAGGGACAAATTCCAGGAACTTCACTGGCTTTTCATCGCTGCCTTGGCAACTGATTCTCCAGGAGAACAAACATTAAACGTACTGTTCAAGAACAACTGATAGACTTCTCGAGACACTGTCTATTCAGACATATTTATACAAACACCACTTACTCGGCTCTTATCTCTTACAGTAAAAGCCTGAGAGAAAAATCAAAATCTGAATTACCACGCTTTCTCTGGTAACAGGAGAACATATAGGTGTCAACTCTTTCTCCTGAGGTATAAATTATTCTCTCCTCCCTAAAATGCCGAATTTCTTACCTTATTTTGTCCTCCTCTTCAGAAGTCCTCCTTCCGCGTCTCTTCAGACGACCGTTAACTAAACTAAGGCTCGAGAGCAAGCACTCTACTTCTAGAAAGAGGCTAAGGAACCAGATGTAGCGGTGGGTGGGGGAAGGGATGAGCCGCAGGGGAGGTAGGGAAGATGGAAGATGTGGAGGTGGGGGAGGGGTGAACAGAGAAACTCGCAAGAGAAACAAGCAAGAGAATCTCGAGGGAGAACTCCCGGGAGAAACTCTAAAGAAAACTGCAACAGCAGAATGTGTTCTCTACTTTTTACTGCATACTTTTCCCAGTTGCTTTAATTTAATCAATATAAAGGAGAAGGGCTTCCCAGGTGGCGCAGTGGTTGAGAGTCCGCCTGCCCATACAGGGGACACGGGTTCGTGCCCCGGTCCGGGAGGATCCCACATGCCCCTGACCTGCTGGGCCCCTGAGCCATGGCCGCTGAGCCTGCCCGTCCGGAGCTTGTGCTCCACAATGGGAGAGGCCACAACGGTGAGATGCCCGCGTACCGTAAAAAAAAAAAAAAAGGAAAAGGCATTTTGGGGTAATAACGTGAAGCTCCAGGTAATCAGTAGGGAGAGTTCAGGGATTTCTTGATAGACGTAAAATGGGGAGGACCAGATCATGAAGCATTCTGCTTGCTATGCAGATATGCTACTTACTTAATTTTTTTAGTGGAACTGTTAAAATAATCTGAAACAGAAAGATGAATGTCTAGAAGACATAATGCATCTGGTGATTTCATATGATACGAAGTCAGGCAGACAGAAAATAATCTAAACTTCAAAATTTAGTAGTTATATGAAACTGGGTAAGCTACCTACACTCTTAAATTTACCTAGTCTACAAAAACAAGATGATAAAGAATTATCAGATAGGGTTATTGTGAGGTTAAATGACGTACTGAGCACATTGAGCTGAAAACATAATTCAGGGTTCAAAACAAAAGTGTGAAAATATTGTAATTACTTTTATATGAAGTGGGAGCCTGAGGTTAATTTGTAATTCTGCCTTTTTTAGAGACTGGTCAAAATCATGAAACTGTTTTTTTTGTTGTTGTTGTTGCGGTATGCCGGCCTCTCACGGCTGGGGCCCCTCCCGTTGCGAAGCACAGGCTCCGGACGCGCAGGCTCAGAGGCTATGGCTCACGGGGCCAGCCGCTCCGCGGCATGTGGGATCCTCCCGGACCGGGGCACGAACCCGTGTCCCCTGCATCGGCAGCCGGACTCTCAACCACTGGGCCACTAGGGAAGCCCAGACCTGTGGTGTTAATGCTTTGCATTGGTAGTGTCTTAATCGTATATTAACCATTATTGAGCACTTGATAAAACTATGCAATGAAATGTGTTCATGTAAACACCAGTTGATCAGTTGATGGTGATCAGTTAGTATTTCTTGGGACACTTTCCATAGTCTAGATAGATAACAGCTGTATGCATTATACAAAAGCTGATCTTTAAATCAGGCAAAGTTATAACTGTTCCCTAATTTAGGGGTTTTATGGTTTCTACCTAATATGTAGGCCAACCGGCAGCTTCCAAGCAAGTCTACTGGAAGGGACAAGTTCAGTATATAGTAGGAAATCAAAGAATTGTTAGTATTTCAATAATGATTGTTTAATATTTTAACCCTCTGCTTGACAGGAAAGAAACACGAGAGGAAAAACAATTGATATGAAATCTCAGATGGTGTCTGAGAAAATCATCTTACAGAGGTTTGGATATCACTCATTCATGAACAAAATTAAATCTGGATGTTAAGCATGTTTTTCAGTGACTGCAATGCAATTAAAGGACTGTGAGGTTAAGATTACTGTAATTGCTACAGCAGGCGAGTAGCTAGATATGAGCAGAGTAATGGAAGAGGGGCCAGGTGGCAGGAAATCAAGCACCTGGTAAAGAGCAGAGGTCCATGGGCAGACAAAGAAAAACAAGAACCCCCAGACTGACAGGAAACTGCACATTTTCGGTGGTAAGTGTCCTGAAGGCAGACAAAGAGAGATGAGGAAAGACAGGACTCTCCTACTTCCAAATGTAACCTGTTGCTCATTATGCTCTCCTTACAATAAAATTAGCCTTGCAGACAAGCAGCACACACCATGCAGTGAGGCCATGACACTTCTGACTAAGCTAAATAAGGACAAAAATCCCTTCTGGAGCTGCAAAGAAGCAGGGAATGTGACCCCCAAACTCCTGCTTCCCCAATGAGTATGCCACCCCTTCCTCTGTATGCCCCTCATAACCGGCTTGCCAGTGGAACCCAGGGCAGCAGCTCCTCACCTAACTGCCTGCTCTCCCTGAGGGCATATTCTTGCTTAAATAAATCCTCACTTTACTTGCTTAACCGCCTGTCTCATGCCCAACTCTTGGCATGAAGAGCAAGCACCTTCAATTCACTGGGAACACAATGAGAATTTACACATGAGGAAGAAAGGAACAAACACAGTTCTCTTAAAAACTAGTGGAGAGGGCCTCCCTGGTGGCGCAGTGGTTGAGAGTCCGCCTGCCGATGCAGGGGATACGGGTTCGTGCCCCGGTCTGGGAGGATCCCATATGCCGCGGAGCGGCTGGGCCCGTGAGCCATGGCCGCTGGGCCTGCGCGTCTGGAGCCTCTGGGTACCGAGCCCGTGCTCCGCGGTGGGAGGGGCCACAGCAGTGAGAGGCCCGCATACCGCAAAAAACAAAAGTGCAAGCGGAACAAACTGGCGCCCGGCATACGCTCCACTACCCGCAAGTGAGAGTCAACAGCAAAGAGGGTACGCCGCTAATCACAGTTAAGTTATCTACTCAATATTCCCTCCCGCAGCATTTCAAACCTAGCTCCACCCCCACCCCCAACTTCTCAATTCAGGGACAAATTCCAGGAACTTCACTGGCTTTTCATCGCTGCCTTGGCAACTGATTCTCCAGGAGAACAAACATTAAACGTACTGTTCAAGAACAACTGATAGACTTCTCGAGACACTGTCTATTCAGACATATTTATACAAACACCACTTACTCGGCTCTTATCTCTTACAGTAAAAGCCTGAGAGAAAAATCAAAATCTGAATTACCACGCTTTCTCTGGTAACAGGAGAACATATAGGTGTCAACTCTTTCTCCTGAGGTATAAATTATTCTCTCCTCCCTAAAATGCCGAATTTCTTACCTTATTTTGTCCTCCTCTTCAGAAGTCCTCCTTCCGCGTCTCTTCAGACGACCGTTAACTAAACTAAGGCTCGAGAGCAAGCGCTCTACTTCTAGAAAGAGGCTAAGGAACCAGATGTAGCGGTGGGTGGGGGAAGGGATGAGCCGCAGGGGAGGTAGGGAAGATGGAAGATGTGGAGGTGGGGGAGGGGTGAACAGAGAAACTCGCGAGAGAATCTCGAGGGAGAACTCGCGGGAGAAACTCTAAAGAAAACTGCAACAGCAGAATGTGTTCTCTACTTTTTACTGCATACTTTTCCCAGTTGCTTTAATTTAATCAATATAAAGGAGAAGGGCTTCCCAGGTGGCGCAGTGGTTGAGAGTCCGCCTGCCCATACAGGGGACACGGGTTCGTGCCCCGGTCCGGGAGGATCCCACATGCCCCTGACCTGCTGGGCCCCTGAGCCATGGCCGCTGAGCCTGCCCGTCCGGAGCTTGTGCTCCACAACGGGAGAGGCCACAACGGTGAGATGCCCGCGTACCGTAAAAAAAAAAAAAAAGGAAAAGGCATTTTGGGGTAATAACGTGAAGCTCCAGGTAATCAGTAGGGAGAGTTCAGGGATTTCTTGATAGACGTAAAATGGGGAGGACCAGATCATGAAGCATTCTGCTTGCTATGCAGATATGCTACTTACTTAATTTTTTTAGTGGAACTGTTAAAATAATCTGAAACAGAAAGATGAATGTCTAGAAGACATAATGCATCTGGTGATTTCATATGATACGAAGTCAGGCAGACAGAAAATAATCTAAACTTCAAAATTTAGTAGTTATATGAAACTGGGTAAGCTACCTACACTCTTAAATTTACCTAGTCTACAAAAACAAGATGATAAAGAATTATCAGATAGGGTTATTGTGAGGTTAAATGACGTACTGAGCACATTGAGCTGAAAACATAATTCAGGGTTCAAAACAAAAGTGTGAAAATATTGTAATTACTTTTATATGAAGTGGGAGCCTGAGGTTAATTTGTAATTCTGCCTTTTTTAGAGACTGGTCAAAATCATGAAACTGTTTTTTTTGTTGTTGTTGTTGCGGTATGCCGGCCTCTCACGGCTGGGGCCCCTCCCGTTGCGAAGCACAGGCTCCGGACGCGCAGGCTCAGAGGCTATGGCTCACGGGGCCAGCCGCTCCGCGGCATGTGGGATCCTCCCGGACCGGGGCACGAACCCGTGTCCCCTGCATCGGCAGCCGGACTCTCAACCACTGGCCCACTAGGGAAGCCCAGACCTGTGGTGTTAATGCTTTGCATTGGTAGTGTCTTAATCGTATATTAACCATTATTGAGCACTTGAGAAAACTATGCAATGAAATGTGTTCATGTAAACACCAGTTGATCAGTTGATGGTGATCAGTTAGTATTTCTTGGGACACTTTCCATAGTCTAGATAGATAACAGCTGTATGCATTATACAAAAGGTGATCTTTAAATCAGGCAAAGTTATAACTGTTCCCTAATTTAGGGGTTTTATGGTTTCTACCTAATATGTAGGCCAACCGGCAGCTTCCAAGCAAGTCTACTGGAAGGGACAAGTTCAGTATATAGTAGGAAATCAAAGAATTGTTAGTATTTCAATAATGATTGTTTAATATTTTAACCCTCTGCTTGACAGGAAAGAAACACGAGAGGAAAAACAATTGATATGAAATCTCAGATGGTGTCTGAGAAAATCATCTTACAGAGGTTTGGATATCACTCATTCATGAACAAAATTAAATCTGGATGTTAAGCATGTTTTTCAGTGACTGCAATGCAATTAAAGGACTGTGAGGTTAAGATTACTGTAATTGCTACAGCAGGCGAGTAGCTAGATATGAGCAGAGTAATGGAAGAGGGGCCAGGTGGCAGGAAATCAAGCACCTGGTAAAGAGCAGAGGTCCATGGGCAGACAAAGAAAAACAAGAACCCCCAGACTGACAGGAAACTGCACATTTTCGGTGGTAAGTGTCCTGAAGGCAGACAAAGAGAGATGAGGAAAGACAGGACTCTCCTACTTCCAAATGTAACCTGTTGCTCATTATGCTCTCCTTACAATAAAATTAGCCTTGCAGACAAGCAGCACACACCATGCAGTGAGGCCATGACACTTCTGACTAAGCTAAATAAGGACAAAAATCCCTTCTGGAGCTGCAAAGAAGCAGGGAATGTGACCCCCAAACTCCTGCTTCCCCAATGAGTATGCCACCCCTTCCTCTGTATGCCCCTCATAACCGGCTTGCCAGTGGAACCCAGGGCAGCAGCTCCTCACCTAACTGCCTGCTCTCCCTGAGGGCATATTCTTGCTTAAATAAATCCTCACTTTACTTGCTTAACCGCCTGTCTCATGCCCAACTCTTGGCATGAAGAGCAAGCACCTTCAATTCACTGGGAACACAATGAGAATTTACACATGAGGAAGAAAGGAACAAACACAGTTCTCTTAAAAACTAGTGGAGAGGGCCTCCCTGGTGGCGCAGTGGTTGAGAGTCCGCCTGCCGATGCAGGGGATACGGGTTCGTGCCCCGGTCTGGGAGGATCCCATATGCCGCGGAGCGGCTGGGCCCGTGAGCCATGGCCGCTGGGCCTGCGCGTCTGGAGCCTCTGGGTACCGAGCCCGTGCTCCGCGGTGGGAGGGGCCACAGCAGTGAGAGGCCCGCATACCGCAAAAAACAAAAGTGCAAGCGGAACAAACTGGCGCCCGGCATACGCTCCACTACCCGCAAGTGAGAGTCAACAGCAAAGAGGGTACGCCGCTAATCACAGTTAAGTTATCTACTCAATATTCCCTCCCGCAGCATTTCAAACCTAGCTCCACCCCCACCCCCAACTTCTCAATTCAGGGACAAATTCCAGGAACTTCACTGGCTTTTCATCGCTGCCTTGGCAACTGATTCTCCAGGAGAACAAACATTAAACGTACTGTTCAAGAACAACTGATAGACTTCTCGAGACACTGTCTATTCAGACATATTTATACAAACACCACTTACTCGGCTCTTATCTCTTACAGTAAAAGCCTGAGAGAAAAATCAAAATCTGAATTACCACGCTTTCTCTGGTAACAGGAGAACATATAGGTGTCAACTCTTTCTCCTGAGGTATAAATTATTCTCTCCTCCCTAAAATGCCGAATTTCTTACCTTATTTTGTCCTCCTCTTCAGAAGTCCTCCTTCCGCGTCTCTTCAGACGACCGTTAACTAAACTAAGGCTCGAGAGCAAGCGCTCTACTTCTAGAAAGAGGCTAAGGAACCAGATGTAGCGGTGGGTGGGGGAAGGGATGAGCCGCAGGGGAGGTAGGGAAGATGGAAGATGTGGAGGTGGGGGAGGGGTGAACAGAGAAACTCGCGAGAGAATCTCGAGGGAGAACTCGCGGGAGAAACTCTAAAGAAAACTGCAACAGCAGAATGTGTTCTCTACTTTTTACTGCATACTTTTCCCAGTTGCTTTAATTTAATCAATATAAAGGAGAAGGGCTTCCCAGGTGGCGCAGTGGTTGAGAGTCCGCCTGCCCATACAGGGGACACGGGTTCGTGCCCCGGTCCGGGAGGATCCCACATGCCCCTGAGCTGCTGGGCCCCTGAGCCATGGCCGCTGAGCCTGCCCGTCCGGAGCTTGTGCTCCACAACGGGAGAGGCCACAACGGTGAGATGCCCGCGTACCGTAAAAAAAAAAAAAAAAGGAAAAGGCATTTTGGGGTAATAACGTGAAGCTCCAGGTAATCAGTAGGGAGAGTTCAGGGATTTCTTGATAGACGTAAAATGGGGAGGACCAGATCATGAAGCATTCTGCTTGCTATGCAGATATGCTACTTACTTAATTTTTTTAGTGGAACTGTTAAAATAATCTGAAACAGAAAGATGAATGTCTAGAAGACATAATGCATCTGGTGATTTCATATGATACGAAGTCAGGCAGACAGAAAATAATCTAAACTTCAAAATTTAGTAGTTATATGAAACTGGGTAAGCTACCTACACTCTTAAATTTACCTAGTCTACAAAAACAAGATGATAAAGAATTATCAGATAGGGTTATTGTGAGGTTAAATGACGTACTGAGCACATTGAGCTGAAAACATAATTCAGGGTTCAAAACAAAAGTGTGAAAATATTGTAATTACTTTTATATGAAGTGGGAGCCTGAGGTTAATTTGTAATTCTGCCTTTTTTAGAGACTGGTCAAAATCATGAAACTGTTTTTTTTGTTGTTGTTGTTGCGGTATGCCGGCCTCTCACGGCTGGGGCCCCTACCGTTGCGAAGCACAGGCTCCGGACGCGCAGGCTCAGAGGCTATGGCTCACGGGGCCAGCCGCTCCGCGGCATGTGGGATCCTCCCGGACCGGGGCACGAACCCGTGTCCCCTGCATCGGCAGCCGGACTCTCAACCACTGGGCCACTAGGGAAGCCCAGACCTGTGGTGTTAATGCTTTGCATTGGTAGTGTCTTAATCGTATATTAACCATTATTGAGCACTTGAGAAAACTATGCAATGAAATGTGTTCATGTAAACACCAGTTGATCAGTTGATGGTGATCAGTTAGTATTTCTTGGGACACTTTCCATAGTCTAGATAGATAACAGCTGTATGCATTATACAAAAGGTGATCTTTAAATCAGGCAAAGTTATAACTGTTCCCTAATTTAGGGGTTTTATGGTTTCTACCTAATATGTAGGCCAACCGGCAGCTTCCAAGCAACTCTACTGGAAGGGACAAGTTCAGTATATAGTAGGAAATCAAAGAATTGTTAGTATTTCAATAATGATTGTTTAATATTTTAACCCTCTGCTTGACAGGAAAGAAACACGAGAGGAAAAACAATTGATATGAAATCTCAGATGGTGTCTGAGAAAATCATCTTACAGAGGTTTGGATATCACTCATTCATGAACAAAATTAAATCTGGATGTTAAGCATGTTTTTCAGTGACTGCAATGCAATTAAAGGACTGTGAGGTTAAGATTACTGTAATTGCTACAGCAGGCGAGTAGCTAGATATGAGCAGAGTAATGGAAGAGGGGCCAGGTGGCAGGAAATCAAGCACCTGGTAAAGAGCAGAGGTCCATGGGCAGACAAAGAAAAACAAGAACCCCCAGACTGACAGGAAACTGCACATTTTCGGTGGTAAGTGTCCTGAAGGCAGACAAAGAGAGATGAGGAAAGACAGGACTCTCCTACTTCCAAATGTAACCTGTTGCTCATTATGCTCTCCTTACAATAAAATTAGCCTTGCAGACAAGCAGCACACACCATGCAGTGAGGCCATGACACTTCTGACTAAGCTAAATAAGGACAAAAATCCCTTCTGGAGCTGCAAAGAAGCAGGGAATGTGACCCCCAAACTCCTGCTTCCCCAATGAGTATGCCACCCCTTCCTCTGTATGCCCCTCATAACCGGCTTGCCAGTGGAACCCAGGGCAGCAGCTCCTCACCTAACTGCCTGCTCTCCCTGAGGGCATATTCTTGCTTAAATAAATCCTCACTTTACTTGCTTAACCGCCTGTCTCATGCCCAACTCTTGGCATGAAGAGCAAGCACCTTCAATTCACTGGGAACACAATGAGAATTTACACATGAGGAAGAAAGGAACAAACACAGTTCTCTTAAAAACTAGTGGAGAGGGCCTCCCTGGTGGCGCAGTGGTTGAGAGTCCGCCTGCCGATGCAGGGGATACGGGTTCGTGCCCCGGTCTGGGAGGATCCCATATGCCGCGGAGCGGCTGGGCCCGTGAGCCATGGCCGCTGGGCCTGCGCGTCTGGAGCCTCTGGGTACCGAGCCCGTGCTCCGCGGTGGGAGGGGCCACAGCAGTGAGAGGCCCGCATACCGCAAAAAACAAAAGTGCAAGCGGAACAAACTGGCGCCCGGCATACGCTCCACTACCCGCAAGTGAGAGTCAACAGCAAAGAGGGTACGCCGCTAATCACAGTTAAGTTATCTACTCAATATTCCCTCCCGCAGCATTTCAAACCTAGCTCCACCCCCACCCCCAACTTCTCAATTCAGGGACAAATTCCAGGAACTTCACTGGCTTTTCATCGCTGCCTTGGCAACTGATTCTCCAGGAGAACAAACATTAAACGTACTGTTCAAGAACAACTGATAGACTTCTCGAGACACTGTCTATTCAGACATATTTATACAAACACCACTTACTCGGCTCTTATCTCTTACAGTAAAAGCCTGAGAGAAAAATCAAAATCTGAATTACCACGCTTTCTCTGGTAACAGGAGAACATATAGGTGTCAACTCTTTCTCCTGAGGTATAAATTATTCTCTCCTCCCTAAAATGCCGAATTTCTTACCTTATTTTGTCCTCCTCTTCAGAAGTCCTCCTTCCGCGTCTCTTCAGACGACCGTTAACTAAACTAAGGCTCGAGAGCAAGCGCTCTACTTCTAGAAAGAGGCTAAGGAACCAGATGTAGCGGTGGGTGGGGGAAGGGATGAGCCGCAGGGGAGGTAGGGAAGATGGAAGATGTGGAGGTGGGGGAGGGGTGAACAGAGAAACTCGCGAGAGAATCTCGAGGGAGAACTCGCGGGAGAAACTCTAAAGAAAACTGCAACAGCAGAATGTGTTCTCTACTTTTTACTGCATACTTTTCCCAGTTGCTTTAATTTAATCAATATAAAGGAGAAGGGCTTCCCAGGTGGCGCAGTGGTTGAGAGTCCGCCTGCCCATACAGGGGACACGGGTTCGTGCCCCGGTCCGGGAGGATCCCACATGCCCCTGAGCTGCTGGGCCCCTGAGCCATGGCCGCTGAGCCTGCCCGTCCGGAGCTTGTGCTCCACAACGGGAGAGGCCACAACGGTGAGATGCCCGCGTACCGTAAAAAAAAAAAAAAAAGGAAAAGGCATTTTGGGGTAATAACGTGAAGCTCCAGGTAATCAGTAGGGAGAGTTCAGGGATTTCTTGATAGACGTAAAATGGGGAGGACCAGATCATGAAGCATTCTGCTTGCTATGCAGATATGCTACTTACTTAATTTTTTTAGTGGAACTGTTAAAATAATCTGAAACAGAAAGATGAATGTCTAGAAGACATAATGCATCTGGTGATTTCATATGATACGAAGTCAGGCAGACAGAAAATAATCTAAACTTCAAAATTTAGTAGTTATATGAAACTGGGTAAGCTACCTACACTCTTAAATTTACCTAGTCTACAAAAACAAGATGATAAAGAATTATCAGATAGGGTTATTGTGAGGTTAAATGACGTACTGAGCACATTGAGCTGAAAACATAATTCAGGGTTCAAAACAAAAGTGTGAAAATATTGTAATTACTTTTATATGAAGTGGGAGCCTGAGGTTAATTTGTAATTCTGCCTTTTTTAGAGACTGGTCAAAATCATGAAACTGTTTTTTTTGTTGTTGTTGTTGCGGTATGCCGGCCTCTCACGGCTGGGGCCCCTACCGTTGCGAAGCACAGGCTCCGGACGCGCAGGCTCAGAGGCTATGGCTCACGGGGCCAGCCGCTCCGCGGCATGTGGGATCCTCCCGGACCGGGGCACGAACCCGTGTCCCCTGCATCGGCAGCCGGACTCTCAACCACTGGGCCACTAGGGAAGCCCAGACCTGTGGTGTTAATGCTTTGCATTGGTAGTGTCTTAATCGTATATTAACCATTATTGAGCACTTGAGAAAACTATGCAATGAAATGTGTTCATGTAAACACCAGTTGATCAGTTGATGGTGATCAGTTAGTATTTCTTGGGACACTTTCCATAGTCTAGATAGATAACAGCTGTATGCATTATACAAAAGGTGATCTTTAAATCAGGCAAAGTTATAACTGTTCCCTAATTTAGGGGTTTTATGGTTTCTACCTAATATGTAGGCCAACCGGCAGCTTCCAAGCAAGTCTACTGGAAGGGACAAGTTCAGTATATAGTAGGAAATCAAAGAATTGTTAGTATTTCAATAATGATTGTTTAATATTTTAACCCTCTGCTTGACAGGAAAGAAACACGAGAGGAAAAACAATTGATATGAAATCTCAGATGGTGTCTGAGAAAATCATCTTACAGAGGTTTGGATATCACTCATTCATGAACAAAATTAAATCTGGATGTTAAGCATGTTTTTCAGTGACTGCAATGCAATTAAAGGACTGTGAGGTTAAGATTACTGTAATTGCTACAGCAGGCGAGTAGCTAGATATGAGCAGAGTAATGGAAGAGGGGCCAGGTGGCAGGAAATCAAGCACCTGGTAAAGAGCAGAGGTCCATGGGCAGACAAAGAAAAACAAGAACCCCCAGACTGACAGGAAACTGCACATTTTCGGTGGTAAGTGTCCTGAAGGCAGACAAAGAGAGATGAGGAAAGACAGGACTCTCCTACTTCCAAATGTAACCTGTTGCTCATTATGCTCTCCTTACAATAAAATTAGCCTTGCAGACAAGCAGCACACACCATGCAGTGAGGCCATGACACTTCTGACTAAGCTAAATAAGGACAAAAATCCCTTCTGGAGCTGCAAAGAAGCAGGGAATGTGACCCCCAAACTCCTGCTTCCCCAATGAGTATGCCACCCCTTCCTCTGTATGCCCCTCATAACCGGCTTGCCAGTGGAACCCAGGGCAGCAGCTCCTCACCTAACTGCCTGCTCTCCCTGAGGGCATATTCTTGCTTAAATAAATCCTCACTTTACTTGCTTAACCGCCTGTCTCATGCCCAACTCTTGGCATGAAGAGCAAGCACCTTCAATTCACTGGGAACACAATGAGAATTTACACATGAGGAAGAAAGGAACAAACACAGTTCTCTTAAAAACTAGTGGAGAGGGCCTCCCTGGTGGCGCAGTGGTTGAGAGTCCGCCTGCCGATGCAGGGGATACGGGTTCGTGCCCCGGTCTGGGAGGATCCCATATGCCGCGGAGCGGCTGGGCCCGTGAGCCATGGCCGCTGGGCCTGCGCGTCTGGAGCCTCTGGGTACCGAGCCCGTGCTCCGCGGTGGGAGGGGCCACAGCAGTGAGAGGCCCGCATACCGCAAAAAACAAAAGTGCAAGCGGAACAAACTGGCGCCCGGCATACGCTCCACTACCCGCAAGTGAGAGTCAACAGCAAAGAGGGTACGCCGCTAATCACAGTTAAGTTATCTACTCAATATTCCCTCCCGCAGCATTTCAAACCTAGCTCCACCCCCACCCCCAACTTCTCAATTCACGGACAAATTCCAGGAACTTCACTGCCTTTTCATCGCTGCCTTGGCAACTGATTCTCCAGGAGAACAAACATTAAACGTACTGTTCAAGAACAACTGATAGACTTCTCGAGACACTGTCTATTCAGACATATTTATACAAACACCACTTACTCGGCTCTTATCTCTTACAGTAAAAGCCTGAGAGAAAAATCAAAATCTGAATTACCACGCTTTCTCTGGTAACAGGAGAACATATAGGTGTCAACTCTTTCTCCTGAGGTATAAATTATTCTCTCCTCCCTAAAATGCCGAATTTCTTACCTTATTTTGTCCTCCTCTTCAGAAGTCCTCCTTCCGCGTCTCTTCAGACGACCGTTAACTAAACTAAGGCTCGAGAGCAAGCGCTCTACTTCTAGAAAGAGGCTAAGGAACCAGATGTAGCGGTGGGTGGGGGAAGGGATGAGCCGCAGGGGAGGTAGGGAAGATGGAAGATGTGGAGGTGGGGGAGGGGTGAACAGAGAAACTCGCGAGAGAATCTCGAGGGAGAACTCGCGGGAGAAACTCTAAAGAAAACTGCAACAGCAGAATGTGTTCTCTACTTTTTACTGCATACTTTTCCCAGTTGCTTTAATTTAATCAATATAAAGGAGAAGGGCTTCCCAGGTGGCGCAGTGGTTGAGAGTCCGCCTGCCCATACAGGGGACACGGGTTCGTGCCCCGGTCCGGGAGGATCCCACATGCCCCTGAGCTGCTGGGCCCCTGAGCCATGGCCGCTGAGCCTGCCCGTCCGGAGCTTGTGCTCCACAACGGGAGAGGCCACAACGGTGAGATGCCCGCGTACCGTAAAAAAAAAAAAAAAAGGAAAAGGCATTTTGGGGTAATAACGTGAAGCTCCAGGTAATCAGTAGGGAGAGTTCAGGGATTTCTTGATAGACGTAAAATGGGGAGGACCAGATCATGAAGCATTCTGCTTGCTATGCAGATATGCTACTTACTTAATTTTTTTAGTGGAACTGTTAAAATAATCTGAAACAGAAAGATGAATGTCTAGAAGACATAATGCATCTGGTGATTTCATATGATACGAAGTCAGGCAGACAGAAAATAATCTAAACTTCAAAATTTAGTAGTTATATGAAACTGGGTAAGCTACCTACACTCTTAAATTTACCTAGTCTACAAAAACAAGATGATAAAGAATTATCAGATAGGGTTATTGTGAGGTTAAATGACGTACTGAGCACATTGAGCTGAAAACATAATTCAGGGTTCAAAACAAAAGTGTGAAAATATTGTAATTACTTTTATATGAAGTGGGAGCCTGAGGTTAATTTGTAATTCTGCCTTTTTTAGAGACTGGTCAAAATCATGAAACTGTTTTTTTTGTTGTTGTTGTTGCGGTATGCCGGCCTCTCACGGCTGGGGCCCCTACCGTTGCGAAGCACAGGCTCCGGACGCGCAGGCTCAGAGGCTATGGCTCACGGGGCCAGCCGCTCCGCGGCATGTGGGATCCTCCCGGACCGGGGCACGAACCCGTGTCCCCTGCATCGGCAGCCGGACTCTCAACCACTGGGCCACTAGGGAAGCCCAGACCTGTGGTGTTAATGCTTTGCATTGGTAGTGTCTTAATCGTATATTAACCATTATTGAGCACTTGAGAAAACTATGCAATGAAATGTGTTCATGTAAACACCAGTTGATCAGTTGATGGTGATCAGTTAGTATTTCTTGGGACACTTTCCATAGTCTAGATAGATAACAGCTGTATGCATTATACAAAAGGTGATCTTTAAATCAGGCAAAGTTATAACTGTTCCCTAATTTAGGGGTTTTATGGTTTCTACCTAATATGTAGGCCAACCGGCAGCTTCCAAGCAAGTCTACTGGAAGGGACAAGTTCAGTATATAGTAGGAAATCAAAGAATTGTTAGTATTTCAATAATGATTGTTTAATATTTTAACCCTCTGCTTGACAGGAAAGAAACACGAGAGGAAAAACAATTGATATGAAATCTCAGATGGTGTCTGAGAAAATCATCTTACAGAGGTTTGGATATCACTCATTCATGAACAAAATTAAATCTGGATGTTAAGCATGTTTTTCAGTGACTGCAATGCAATTAAAGGACTGTGAGGTTAAGATTACTGTAATTGCTACAGCAGGCGAGTAGCTAGATATGAGCAGAGTAATGGAAGAGGGGCCAGGTGGCAGGAAATCAAGCACCTGGTAAAGAGCAGAGGTCCATGGGCAGACAAAGAAAAACAAGAACCCCCAGACTGACAGGAAACTGCACATTTTCGGTGGTAAGTGTCCTGAAGGCAGACAAAGAGAGATGAGGAAAGACAGGACTCTCCTACTTCCAAATGTAACCTGTTGCTCATTATGCTCTCCTTACAATAAAATTAGCCTTGCAGACAAGCAGCACACACCATGCAGTGAGGCCATGACACTTCTGACTAAGCTAAATAAGGACAAAAATCCCTTCTGGAGCTGCAAAGAAGCAGGGAATGTGACCCCCAAACTCCTGCTTCCCCAATGAGTATGCCACCCCTTCCTCTGTATGCCCCTCATAACCGGCTTGCCAGTGGAACCCAGGGCAGCAGCTCCTCACCTAACTGCCTGCTCTCCCTGAGGGCATATTCTTGCTTAAATAAATCCTCACTTTACTTGCTTAACCGCCTGTCTCATGCCCAACTCTTGGCATGAAGAGCAAGCACCTTCAATTCACTGGGAACACAATGAGAATTTACACATGAGGAAGAAAGGAACAAACACAGTTCTCTTAAAAACTAGTGGAGAGGGCCTCCCTGGTGGCGCAGTGGTTGAGAGTCCGCCTGCCGATGCAGGGGATACGGGTTCGTGCCCCGGTCTGGGAGGATCCCATATGCCGCGGAGCGGCTGGGCCCGTGAGCCATGGCCGCTGGGCCTGCGCGTCTGGAGCCTCTGGGTACCGAGCCCGTGCTCCGCGGTGGGAGGGGCCACAGCAGTGAGAGGCCCGCATACCGCAAAAAACAAAAGTGCAAGCGGAACAAACTGGCGCCCGGCATACGCTCCACTACCCGCAAGTGAGAGTCAACAGCAAAGAGGGTACGCCGCTAATCACAGTTAAGTTATCTACTCAATATTCCCTCCCGCAGCATTTCAAACCTAGCTCCACCCCCACCCCCAACTTCTCAATTCAGGGACAAATTCCAGGAACTTCACTGGCTTTTCATCGCTGCCTTGGCAACTGATTCTCCAGGAGAACAAACATTAAACGTACTGTTCAAGAACAACTGATAGACTTCTCGAGACACTGTCTATTCAGACATATTTATACAAACACCACTTACTCGGCTCTTATCTCTTACAGTAAAAGCCTGAGAGAAAAATCAAAATCTGAATTACCACGCTTTCTCTGGTAACAGGAGAACATATAGGTGTCAACTCTTTCTCCTGAGGTATAAATTATTCTCTCCTCCCTAAAATGCCGAATTTCTTACCTTATTTTGTCCTCCTCTTCAGAAGTCCTCCTTCCGCGTCTCTTCAGACGACCGTTAACTAAACTAAGGCTCGAGAGCAAGCGCTCTACTTCTAGAAAGAGGCTAAGGAACCAGATGTAGCGGTGGGTGGGGGAAGGGATGAGCCGCAGGGGAGGTAGGGAAGATGGAAGATGTGGAGGTGGGGGAGGGGTGAACAGAGAAACTCGCGAGAGAATCTCGAGGGAGAACTCGCGGGAGAAACTCTAAAGAAAACTGCAACAGCAGAATGTGTTCTCTACTTTTTACTGCATACTTTTCCCAGTTGCTTTAATTTAATCAATATAAAGGAGAAGGGCTTCCCAGGTGGCGCAGTGGTTGAGAGTCCGCCTGCCCATACAGGGGACACGGGTTCGTGCCCCGGTCCGGGAGGATCCCACATGCCCCTGAGCTGCTGGGCCCCTGAGCCATGGCCGCTGAGCCTGCCCGTCCGGAGCTTGTGCTCCACAACGGGAGAGGCCACAACGGTGAGATGCCCGCGTACCGTAAAAAAAAAAAAAAAAAGGAAAAGGCATTTTGGGGTAATAACGTGAAGCTCCAGGTAATCAGTAGGGAGAGTTCAGGGATTTCTTGATAGACGTAAAATGGGGAGGACCAGATCATGAAGCATTCTGCTTGCTATGCAGATATGCTACTTACTTAATTTTTTTAGTGGAACTGTTAAAATAATCTGAAACAGAAAGATGAATGTCTAGAAGACATAATGCATCTGGTGATTTCATATGATACGAAGTCAGGCAGACAGAAAATAATCTAAACTTCAAAATTTAGTAGTTATATGAAACTGGGTAAGCTACCTACACTCTTAAATTTACCTAGTCTACAAAAACAAGATGATAAAGAATTATCAGATAGGGTTATTGTGAGGTTAAATGATGTACTGAGCACATACATTGAGCACAACGCCGAAAACATAATTCAGGGTTCAAAACAAAATATTGTAATTACTTTTATATGAAGTGGGAGCCTGAGGTTAATTTGTAATCCTGCCTTTTTTGGAGACTGGTCAAAATCATAAAACTGTTTTGGTTTTTGGTGTTTTTTTTTGCGGTATGACGGCCTCTCACCGTTGTGGCCCCTCCCATTGCAAAGCACAGGCTCCAAAAGCCAGTCTCAGCGGCCATGGCTCACGGGCCTAACCGCTCCGCGGCATGTGGGATCCTCCCGGACCGGGGCACGAACCCGTGTCCCCTGCATCGGCAGCCGGACTCTCAACCACTGGGCCACTAGGGAAGCCCAGACCTGTGGTGTTAATGCTTTGCATTGGTAGTGTCTTAATCGTATATTAACCATTATTGAGCACTTGAGAAAACTATGCAATGAAATGTGTTCATGTAAACACCAGTTGATCAGTTGATGGTGATCAGTTAGTATTTCTTGGGACACTTTCCATAGTCTAGATAGATAACAACTCTATGAATTATACAAAAACTGATCTTTAAATCGGGCAAAGTTATAACTGTTCCCTAATTTAGGGGTTTTATGGTTTCTACCTAATATGTAGGCCAACCGGCAGCTTCCAAGCAAGTCTACTGGAAGGGACAAGTTCAGTATATAGTAGGAAATCAAAGAATTGTTAGTATTTCAATAATGATTGTTTAATATTTTAACCCTCTGCTTGACAGGAAAGAAACACGAGAGGAAAAACAATTGATATGAAATCTCAGATGGTGTCTGAGAAAATCATCTTATAGAGGTTTGGATATCACTCATTCATGAACAAAATTAAATCTGGATGTTAAGCATGTTTTTCAGTGACTGCAATGCAATTAAAGGACAGTGAGGTTAAGATTACTGTAATTGCTACAGCAGGCGAGTAGCTAGATATGAGCAGAGTAATGGAAGAGGGGCCAGGTGGCAGGAAATCAAGCACCTGGTAAAGAGCAGAGGTCCATGGGCAGACAAAGAAAAACAAGAACCCCCAGACTGACAGGAAACTGCACATTTTCGGTGGTAAGTGTCCTGAAGGCAGACAAAGAGAGATGAGGAAAGACAGGAATCTCCTACTTCCAAATGTAACCTGTTGCTCATTATGCTCTCCTTACAATAAAATTAGCCTTGCAGACAAGCAGCACACACCATGCAGTGAGGCCATGACACTTCTGACTAAGCTAAATAAGGACAAAAATCCCTTCTGGAGCTGCAAAGAAGCAGGGAATGTGACCCCCAAACTCCTGCTTCCCCAATGAGTATGCCACCCCTTCCTCTGTATGCCCCTCATAACCGGCTTGCCAGTGGAACCCAGGGCAGCAGCTCCTCACCTAACTGCCTGCTCTCCCTGAGGGCATATTCTTGCTTAAATAAATCCTCACTTTACTTGCTTAACCGCCTGTCTCATGCCCAACTCTTGGCATGAAGAGCAAGCACCTTCAATTCACTGGGAACACAATGAGAATTTACACATGAGGAAGAAAGGAACAAACACAGTTCTCTTAAAAACTAGTGGAGAGGGCCTCCCTGGTGGCGCAGTGGTTGAGAGTCCGCCTGCCGATGCAGGGGATACGGGTTCGTGCCCCGGTCTGGGAGGATCCCATGTGCCGCGGAGCGGCTGGGCCCGTGGGCCATGGCCGCTGAGCCTGCGCGTCTGGAGCCTCTGGGTACCGAGCCCGTGCTCCGCGGTGGGAGGGGCCACAGCAGTGAGAGGCCCGCATACCGCAAAAAACAAAAGTGCAAGCGGAACAAACTGGCGCCCGGCATACGCTCCACTACCCGCAAGTGAGAGTCAACAGCAAAGAGGGTACGCCGCTAATCACAGTTATCTACTCAATATTCCCTCCCGCAGCATTTCAAACCTAGCTCCACCCCCACCCCCAACTTCTCAATTCAGGGACAAATTCCAGGAACTTCACTGGCTTTTCATCGCTGCCTTGGCAACTGATTCTCCAGGAGAACAAACATTAAACGTACTGTTCAAGAACAACTGATAGACTTCTCGAGACACTGTCTATTCAGACATATTTATACAAACACCACTTACTCGGCTCTTATCTCTTACAGTAAAAGCCTGAGAGAAAAATCAAAATCTGAATTACCACGCTTTCTCTGGTAACAGGAGAACATATAGGTGTCAACTCTTTCTCCTGAGGTATAAATTATTCTCTCCTCCCTAAAATGCCGAATTTCTTACCTTATTTTGTCCTCCTCTTCAGAAGTCCTCCTTCCGCGTCTCTTCAGACGACCGTTAACTAAACTAAGGCTCGAGAGCAAGCGCTCTACTTCTAGAAAGAGGCTAAGGAACCAGATGTAGCGGTGGGTGGGGGAAGGGATGAGCCGCAGGGGAGGTAGGGAAGATGGAAGATGTGGAGGTGGGGGAGGGGTGAACAGAGAAACTCGCGAGAGAATCTCGAGGGAGAACTCGCGGGAGAAACTCTAAAGAAAACTGCAACAGCAGAATGTGTTCTCTACTTTTTACTGCATACTTTTCCCAGTTGCTTTAATTTAATCAATATAAAGGAGAAGGGCTTCCCAGGTGGCGCAGTGGTTGAGAGTCCGCCTGCCCATACAGGGGACACGGGTTCGTGCCCCGGTCCGGGAGGATCCCACATGCCCCTGAGCTGCTGGGCCCCTGAGCCATGGCCGCTGAGCCTGCCCGTCCGGAGCTTGTGCTCCACAACGGGAGAGGCCACAACGGTGAGATGCCCGCGTACCGTAAAAAAAAAAAAAAGGAAAAGGCATTTTGGGGTAATAACGTGAAGCTCCAGGTAATCAGTAGGGAGAGTTCAGGGATTTCTTGATAGACGTAAAATGGGGAGGACCAGATCATGAAGCATTCTGCTTGCTATGCAGATATGCTACTTACTTAATTTTTTTAGTGGAACTGTTAAAATAATCTGAAACAGAAAGATGAATGTCTAGAAGACATAATGCATCTGGTGATTTCATATGATACGAAGTCAGGCAGACAGAAAATAATCTAAACTTCAAAATTTAGTAGTTATATGAAACTGGGTAAGCTACCTACACTCTTAAATTTACCTAGTCTACAAAAACAAGATGATAAAGAATTATCAGATAGGGTTATTGTGAGGTTAAATGACGTACTGAGCACATTGAGCTGAAAACATAATTCAGGGTTCAAAACAAAAGTGTGAAAATATTGTAATTACTTTTATATGAAGTGGGAGCCTGAGGTTAATTTGTAATTCTGCCTTTTTTAGAGACTGGTCAAAATCATGAAACTGTTTTTTTTGTTGTTGTTGTTGTGGTATGCCGGCCTCTCACCGCTGGGGCCCCTCCCGTTGCACAGGCTCCGGACGCGCAGGCTCAGAGGCTATGGCTCACGGGGCCAGCCGCTCCGCGGCATGTGGGATCCTCCCGGACCGGGGCACGAACCCGTGTCCCCTGCATCGGCAGCCGGACTCTCAACCACTGGGCCACTAGGGAAGCCCAGACCTGTGGTGTTAATGCTTTGCATTGGTAGTGTCTTAATCGTATATTAACCATTATTGAGCACTTGAGAAAACTATGCAATGAAATGTGTTCATGTAAACACCAGTTGATCAGTTGATGGTGATCAGTTAGTATTTCTTGGGACACTTTCCATAGTCTAGATAGATAACAGCTGTATGCATTATACAAAAGGTGATCTTTAAATCAGGCAAAGTTATAACTGTTCCCTAATTTAGGGGTTTTATGGTTTCTACCTAATATGTAGGCCAACCGGCAGCTTCCAAGCAAGTCTACTGGAAGGGACAAGTTCAGTATATAGTAGGAAATCAAAGAATTGTTAGTATTTCAATAATGATTGTTTAATATTTTAACCCTCTGCTTGACAGGAAAGAAACACGAGAGGAAAAACAATTGATATGAAATCTCAGATGGTGTCTGAGAAAATCATCTTACAGAGGTTTGGATATCACTCATTCATGAACAAAATTAAATCTGGATGTTAAGCATGTTTTTCAGTGACTGCAATGCAATTAAAGGACTGTGAGGTTAAGATTACTGTAATTGCTACAGCAGGCGAGTAGCTAGATATGAGCAGAGTAATGGAAGAGGGGCCAGGTGGCAGGAAATCAAGCACCTGGTAAAGAGCAGAGGTCCATGGGCAGACAAAGAAAAACAAGAACCTCCAGACTGACAGGAAACTGCACATTTTCGGTGGTAAGTGTCCTGAAGGCAGACAAAGAGAGATGAGGAAAGACAGGACTCTCCTACTTCCAAATGTAACCTGTTGCTCATTATGCTCTCCTTACAATAAAATTAGCCTTGCAGACAAGCAGCACACACCATGCAGTGAGGCCATGACACTTCTGACTAAGCTAAATAAGGACAAAAATCCCTTCTGGAGCTGCAAAGAAGCAGGGAATGTGACCCCCAAACTCCTGCTTCCCCAATGAGTATGCCACCCCTTCCTCTGTATGCCCCTCATAACCGGCTTGCCAGTGGAACCCAGGGCAGCAGCTCCTCACCTAACTGCCTGCTCTCCCTGAGGGCATATTCTTGCTTAAATAAATCCTCACTTTACTTGCTTAACCGCCTGTCTCATGCCCAACTCTTGGCATGAAGAGCAAGCACCTTCAATTCACTGGGAACACAATGAGAATTTACACATGAGGAAGAAAGGAACAAACACAGTTCTCTTAAAAACTAGTGGAGAGGGCCTCCCTGGTGGCGCAGTGGTTGAGAGTCCGCCTGCCGATGCAGGGGATACGGGTTCGTGCCCCGGTCTGGGAGGATCCCATGTGCCGCGGAGCGGCTGGGCCCGTGGGCCATGGCCGCTGAGCCTGCGCGTCTGGAGCCTCTGGGTACCGAGCCCGTGCTCCGCGGTGGGAGGGGCCACAGCAGTGAGAGGCCCGCATACCGCAAAAAACAAAAGTGCAAGCGGAACAAACTGGCGCCCGGCATACGCTCCACTACCCGCAAGTGAGAGTCAACAGCAAAGAGGGTACGCCGCTAATCACAGTTATCTACTCAATATTCCCTCCCGCAGCATTTCAAACCTAGCTCCACCCCCACCCCCAACTTCTCAATTCACGGACAAATTCCAGGAACTTCACTGGCTTTTCATCGCTGCCTTGGCAACTGATTCTCCAGGAGAACAAACATTAAACGTACTGTTCAAGAACAACTGATAGACTTCTCGAGACACTGTCTATTCAGACATATTTATACAAACACCACTTACTCGGCTCTTATCTCTTACAGTAAAAGCCTGAGAGAAAAATCAAAATCTGAATTACCACGCTTTCTCTGGTAACAGGAGAACATATAGGTGTCAACTCTTTCTCCTGAGGTATAAATTATTCTCTCCTCCCTAAAATGCCGAATTTCTTACCTTATTTTGTCCTCCTCTTCAGAAGTCCTCCTTCCGCGTCTCTTCAGACGACCGTTAACTAAACTAAGGCTCGAGAGCAAGCGCTCTACTTCTAGAAAGAGGCTAAGGAACCAGATGTAGCGGTGGGTGGGGGAAGGGATGAGCCGCAGGGGAGGTAGGGAAGATGGAAGATGTGGAGGTGGGGGAGGGGTGAACAGAGAAACTCGCGAGAGAATCTCGAGGGAGAACTCGCGGGAGAAACTCTAAAGAAAACTGCAACAGCAGAATGTGTTCTCTACTTTTTACTGCATACTTTTCCCAGTTGCTTTAATTTAATCAATATAAAGGAGAAGGGCTTCCCAGGTGGCGCAGTGGTTGAGAGTCCGCCTGCCCATACAGGGGACACGGGTTCGTGCCCCGGTCCGGGAGGATCCCACATGCCCCTGAGCTGCTGGGCCCCTGAGCCATGGCCGCTGAGCCTGCCCGTCCGGAGCTTGTGCTCCACAACGGGAGAGGCCACAACGGTGAGATGCCCGCGTACCGTAAAAAAAAAAAAAAAAGGAAAAGGCATTTTGGGGTAATAACGTGAAGCTCCAGGTAATCAGTAGGGAGAGTTCAGGGATTTCTTGATAGACGTAAAATGGGGAGGACCAGATCATGAAGCATTCTGCTTGCTATGCAGATATGCTACTTACTTAATTTTTTTAGTGGAACTGTTAAAATAATCTGAAACAGAAAGATGAATGTCTAGAAGACATAATGCATCTGGTGATTTCATATGATACGAAGTCAGGCAGACAGAAAATAATCTAAACTTCAAAATTTAGTAGTTATATGAAACTGGGTAAGCTACCTACACTCTTAAATTTACCTAGTCTACAAAAACAAGATGATAAAGAATTATCAGATAGGGTTATTGTGAGGTTAAATGATGTACTGAGCACATACATTGAGCACAACGCCGAAAACATAATTCAGGGTTCAAAACAAAATATTGTAATTACTTTTATATGAAGTGGGAGCCTGAGGTTAATTTGTAATCCTGCCTTTTTTGGAGACTGGTCAAAATCATAAAACTGTTTTGGTTTTTGGTGTTTTTTTTTGCGGTATGACGGCCTCTCACCGTTGTGGCCCCTCCCATTGCAAAGCACAGGCTCCAAAAGCCAGTCTCAGCGGCCATGGCTCACGGGCCTAACCGCTCCGCGGCATGTGGGATCCTCCCGGACCGGGGCACGAACCCGTGTCCCCTGCATCGGCAGCCGGACTCTCAACCACTGGGCCACTAGGGAAGCCCAGACCTGTGGTGTTAATGCTTTGCATTGGTAGTGTCTTAATCGTATATTAACCATTATTGAGCACTTGAGAAAACTATGCAATGAAATGTGTTCATGTAAACACCAGTTGATCAGTTGATGGTGATCAGTTAGTATTTCTTGGGACACTTTCCATAGTCTAGATAGATAACAACTCTATGAATTATACAAAAACTGATCTTTAAATCGGGCAAAGTTATAACTGTTCCCTAATTTAGGGGTTATATGGTTTCTACCTAATATGTAGGCCAACCGGCAGCTTCCAAGCAACTCTACTGGAAGGGACAAGTTCAGTATATAGTAGGAAATCAAAGAATTGTTAGTATTTCAATAATGATTGTTTAATATTTTAACCCTCTGCTTGACAGGAAAGAAACACGAGAGGAAAAACAATTGATATGAAATCTCAGATGGTGTCTGAGAAAATCATCTTATAGAGGTTTGGATATCACTCATTCATGAACAAAATTAAATCTGGATGTTAAGCATGTTTTTCAGTGACTGCAATGCAATTAAAGGACAGTGAGGTTAAGATTACTGTAATTGCTACAGCAGGCGAGTAGCTAGATATGAGCAGAGTAATGGAAGAGGGGCCAGGTGGCAGGAAATCAAGCACCTGGTAAAGAGCAGAGGTCCATGGGCAGACAAAGAAAAACAAGAACCCCCAGACTGACAGGAAACTGCACATTTTCGGTGGTAAGTGTCCTGAAGGCAGACAAAGAGAGATGAGGAAAGACAGGAATCTCCTACTTCCAAATGTAACCTGTTGCTCATTATGCTCTCCTTACAATAAAATTAGCCTTGCAGACAAGCAGCACACACCATGCAGTGAGGCCATGACACTTCTGACTAAGCTAAATAAGGACAAAAATCCCTTCTGGAGCTGCAAAGAAGCAGGGAATGTGACCCCCAAACTCCTGCTTCCCCAATGAGTATGCCACCCCTTCCTCTGTATGCCCCTCATAACCGGCTTGCCAGTGGAACCCAGGGCAGCAGCTCCTCACCTAACTGCCTGCTCTCCCTGAGGGCATATTCTTGCTTAAATAAATCCTCACTTTACTTGCTTAACCGCCTGTCTCATGCCCAACTCTTGGCATGAAGAGCAAGCACCTTCAATTCACTGGGAACACAATGAGAATTTACACATGAGGAAGAAAGGAACAAACACAGTTCTCTTAAAAACTAGTGGAGAGGGCCTCCCTGGTGGCGCAGTGGTTGAGAGTCCGCCTGCCGATGCAGGGGATACGGGTTCGTGCCCCGGTCTGGGAGGATCCCATGTGCCGCGGAGCGGCTGGGCCCGTGGGCCATGGCCGCTGAGCCTGCGCGTCTGGAGCCTCTGGGTACCGAGCCCGTGCTCCGCGGTGGGAGGGGCCACAGCAGTGAGAGGCCCGCATACCGCAAAAAACAAAAGTGCAAGCGGAACAAACTGGCGCCCGGCATACGCTCCACTACCCGCAAGTGAGAGTCAACAGCAAAGAGGGTACGCCGCTAATCACAGTTATCTACTCAATATTCCCTCCCGCAGCATTTCAAACCTAGCTCCACCCCCACCCCCAACTTCTCAATTCACGGACAAATTCCAGGAACTTCACTGGCTTTTCATCGCTGCCTTGGCAACTGATTCTCCAGGAGAACAAACATTAAACGTACTGTTCAAGAACAACTGATAGACTTCTCGAGACACTGTCTATTCAGACATATTTATACAAACACCACTTACTCGGCTCTTATCTCTTACAGTAAAAGCCTGAGAGAAAAATCAAAATCTGAATTACCACGCTTTCTCTGGTAACAGGAGAACATATAGGTGTCAACTCTTTCTCCTGAGGTATAAATTATTCTCTCCTCCCTAAAATGCCGAATTTCTTACCTTATTTTGTCCTCCTCTTCAGAAGTCCTCCTTCCGCGTCTCTTCAGACGACCGTTAACTAAACTAAGGCTCGAGAGCAAGCGCTCTACTTCTAGAAAGAGGCTAAGGAACCAGATGTAGCGGTGGGTGGGGGAAGGGATGAGCCGCAGGGGAGGTAGGGAAGATGGAAGATGTGGAGGTGGGGGAGGGGTGAACAGAGAAACTCGCGAGAGAATCTCGAGGGAGAACTCGCGGGAGAAACTCTAAAGAAAACTGCAACAGCAGAATGTGTTCTCTACTTTTTACTGCATACTTTTCCCAGTTGCTTTAATTTAATCAATATAAAGGAGAAGGGCTTCCCAGGTGGCGCAGTGGTTGAGAGTCCGCCTGCCCATACAGGGGACACGGGTTCGTGCCCCGGTCCGGGAGGATCCCACATGCCCCTGAGCTGCTGGGCCCCTGAGCCATGGCCGCTGAGCCTGCCCGTCCGGAGCTTGTGCTCCACAACGGGAGAGGCCACAACGGTGAGATGCCCGCGTACCGTAAAAAAAAAAAAAAGGAAAAGGCATTTTGGGGTAATAACGTGAAGCTCCAGGTAATCAGTAGGGAGAGTTCAGGGATTTCTTGATAGACGTAAAATGGGGAGGACCAGATCATGAAGCATTCTGCTTGCTATGCAGATATGCTACTTACTTAATTTTTTTAGTGGAACTGTTAAAATAATCTGAAACAGAAAGATGAATGTCTAGAAGACATAATGCATCTGGTGATTTCATATGATACGAAGTCAGGCAGACAGAAAATAATCTAAACTTCAAAATTTAGTAGTTATATGAAACTGGGTAAGCTACCTACACTCTTAAATTTACCTAGTCTACAAAAACAAGATGATAAAGAATTATCAGATAGGGTTATTGTGAGGTTAAATGACGTACTGAGCACATTGAGCTGAAAACATAATTCAGGGTTCAAAACAAAAGTGTGAAAATATTGTAATTACTTTTATATGAAGTGGGAGCCTGAGGTTAATTTGTAATTCTGCCTTTTTTAGAGACTGGTCAAAATCATGAAACTGTTTTTTTTGTTGTTGTTGTTGTGGTATGCCGGCCTCTCACCGCTGGGGCCCCTCCCGTTGCACAGGCTCTGGACGCGCAGGCTCAGAGGCTATGGCTCACGGGGCCAGCCACTCCGCGGCATGTGGGATCCTCCCGGACCGGGGCACGAACCCGTGTCCCCTGCATCGGCAGCCGGACTCTCAACCACTGGGCCACTAGGGAAGCCCAGACCTGTGGTGTTAATGCTTTGCATTGGTAGTGTCTTAATCGTATATTAACCATTATTGAGCACTTGAGAAAACTATGCAATGAAATGTGTTCATGTAAACACCAGTTGATCAGTTGATGGTGATCAGTTAGTATTTCTTGGGACACTTTCCATAGTCTAGATAGATAACAGCTGTATGCATTATACAAAAGCTGATCTTTAAATCAGGCAAAGTTATAACTGTTCCCTAATTTAGGGGTTTTATGGTTTCTACCTAATATGTAGACCAACCGGCAGCTTCCAAGCAAGTCTACTGGAAGGGACAAGTTCAGTATATAGTAGGAAATCAAAGAATTGTTAGTATTTCAATAATGATTGTTTAATATTTTAGTCCTCTGCTTGACAGGAAAGAAACACGAGAGGAAAAACAATTGATATTAAATCTCAGATGGTGTCTGAGAAAATCATCTTACAGAGGTTTGGATATCACTCATTCATGAACAAAATTAAATCTGGATGTTAAGCATGTTTTTCAGTGACTGCAATGCAATTAAAGGACTGTGAGGTTAAGATTACTGTAATTGCTACAGCAGGCGAGTAGCTAGATATGAGCAGAGTAGTGGAAGAGGGGCCAGGTGGCAGGAAATGAAGCACCTGGTAAAGAGCAGAGGTCCATGGGCAGACAAAGAAAAACAGGAACCTCCAGACTGACAGGAAACTGCACATTTTCGGTGGTAAGTGTCCTGAAGGCAGACAAAGAGAGATGAGGAAAGACAGGACTCTCCTACTTCCAAATGTAACCTGTTGCTCATTATGCTCTCCTTACAATAAAATTAGCCTTGCAGACAAGCAGCACACACCATGCAGTGAGGCCATGACACTTCTGACTAAGCTAAATAAGGACAAAAATCCCTTCTGGAGCTGCAAAGAAGCAGGGAATGTGACCCCCAAACTCCTGCTTCCCCAATGAGTATGCCACCCCTTCCTCTGTATGCCCCTCATAACCGGCTTGCCAGTGGAACCCAGGGCAGCAGCTCCTCACCTAACTGCCTGCTCTCCCTGAGGGCATATTCTTGCTTAAATAAATCCTCACTTTACTTGCTTAACCGCCTGTCTCATGCCCAACTCTTGGCATGAAGAGCAAGCACCTTCAATTCACTGGGAACACAATGAGAATTTACACATGAGGAAGAAAGGAACAAACACAGTTCTCTTAAAAACTAGTGGAGAGGGCCTCCCTGGTGGCGCAGTGGTTGAGAGTCCGCCTGCCGATGCAGGGGATACGGGTTCGTGCCCCGGTCTGGGAGGATCCCATGTGCCGCGGAGCGGCTGGGCCCGTGGGCCATGGCCGCTGAGCCTGCGCGTCTGGAGCCTCTGGGTACCGAGCCCGTGCTCCGCGGTGGGAGGGGCCACAGCAGTGAGAGGCCCGCATACCGCAAAAAACAAAAGTGCAAGCGGAACAAACTGGCGCCCGGCATACGCTCCACTACCCGCAAGTGAGAGTCAACAGCAAAGAGGGTACGCCGCTAATCACAGTTATCTACTCAATATTCCCTCCCGCAGCATTTCAAACCTAGCTCCACCCCCACCCCCAACTTCTCAATTCACGGACAAATTCCAGGAACTTCACTGGCTTTTCATCGCTGCCTTGGCAACTGATTCTCCAGGAGAACAAACATTAAACGTACTGTTCAAGAACAACTGATAGACTTCTCGAGACACTGTCTATTCAGACATATTTATACAAACACCACTTACTCGGCTCTTATCTCTTACAGTAAAAGCCTGAGAGAAAAATCAAAATCTGAATTACCACGCTTTCTCTGGTAACAGGAGAACATATAGGTGTCAACTCTTTCTCCTGAGGTATAAATTATTCTCTCCTCCCTAAAATGCCGAATTTCTTACCTTATTTTGTCCTCCTCTTCAGAAGTCCTCCTTCTGCGTCTCTTCAGACGACCGTTAACTAAACTAAGGCTCGAGAGCAAGCGCTCTACTTCTAGAAAGAGGCTAAGGAACCAGATGTAGTGGTGGGTGGGGGAAGGGATGAGCCGCAGGGGAGGTAGGGAAGATGGAAGATGTGGAGGTGGGGGAGGGGTGAACAGAGAAACTCGCGAGAGAATCTCGAGGGAGAACTCGCGGGAGAAACTCTAAAGAAAACTGCAACAGCAGAATGTGTTCTCTACTTTTTACTGCATACTTTTCCCAGTTGCTTTAATTTAATCAATATAAAGGAGAAGGGCTTCCCAGGTGGCGCAGTGGTTGAGAGTCCGCCTGCCCATACAGGGGACACGGGTTCGTGCCCCGGTCCGGGAGGATCCCACATGCCCCTGACCTGCTGGGCCCCTGAGCCATGGCCGCTGAGCCTGCCCGTCCGGAGCTTGTGCTCCACAACGGGAGAGGCCACAACGGTGAGATGCCCGCGTACCGTAAAAAAAAAAAAAAAGGAAAAGGCATTTTGGGGTAATAACGTGAAGCTCCAGGTAATCAGTAGGGAGAGTTCAGGGATTTCTTGATAGACGTAAAATGGGGAGGACCAGATCATGAAGCATTCTGCTTGCTATGCAGATATGCTACTTACTTAATTTTTTTAGTGGAACTGTTAAAATAATCTGAAACAGAAAGATGAATGTCTAGAAGACATAATGCATCTGGTGATTTCATATGATACGAAGTCAGGCAGACAGAAAATAATCTAAACTTCAAAATTTAGTAGTTATATGAAACTGGGTAAGCTACCTACACTCTTAAATTTACCTAGTCTACAAAAACAAGATGATAAAGAATTATCAGATAGGGTTATTGTGAGGTTAAATGACGTACTGAGCACATTGAGCTGAAAACATAATTCAGGGTTCAAAACAAAAGTGTGAAAATATTGTAATTACTTTTATATGAAGTGGGAGCCTGAGGTTAATTTGTAATTCTGCCTTTTTTAGAGACTGGTCAAAATCATGAAACTGTTTTTTTTGTTGTTGTTGTTGTGGTATGCCGGCCTCTCACCGCTGGGGCCCCTCCCGTTGCACAGGCTCCGGACGCGCAGGCTCAGAGGCTATGGCTCACGGGGCCAGCCGCTCCGCGGCATGTGGGATCCTCCCGGACCGGGGCACGAACCCGTGTCCCCTGCATCGGCAGCCGGACTCTCAACCACTGGGCCACTAGGGAAGCCCAGACCTGTGGTGTTAATGCTTTGCATTGGTAGTGTCTTAATCGTATATTAACCATTATTGAGCACTTGAGAAAACTATGCAATGAAATGTGTTCATGTAAACACCAGTTGATCAGTTGATGGTGATCAGTTAGTATTTCTTGGGACACTTTCCATAGTCTAGATAGATAACAGCTGTATGCATTATACAAAAGCTGATCTTTAAATCAGGCAAAGTTATAACTGTTCCCTAATTTAGGGGTTTTATGGTTTCTACCTAATATGTAGGCCAACCGGCAGCTTCCAAGCAAGTCTACTGGAAGGGACAAGTTCAGTATATAGTAGGAAATCAAAGAATTGTTAGTATTTCAATAATGATTGTTTAATATTTTAACCCTCTGCTTGACAGGAAAGAAACACGAGAGGAAAAACAATTGATATGAAATCTCAGATGGTGTCTGAGAAAATCATCTTACAGAGGTTTGGATATCACTCATTCATGAACAAAATTAAATCTGGATGTTAAGCATGTTTTTCAGTGACTGCAATGCAATTAAAGGACTGTGAGGTTAAGATTACTGTAATTGCTACAGCAGGCGAGTAGCTAGATATGAGCAGAGTAATGGAAGAGGGGCCAGGTGGCAGGAAATCAAGCACCTGGTAAAGAGCAGAGGTCCATGGGCAGACAAAGAAAAACAAGAACCTCCAGACTGACAGGAAACTGCACATTTTCGGTGGTAAGTGTCCTGAAGGCAGACAAAGAGAGATGAGGAAAGACAGGACTCTCCTACTTCCAAATGTAACCTGTTGCTCATTATGCTCTCCTTACAATAAAATTAGCCTTGCAGACAAGCAGCACACACCATGCAGTGAGGCCATGACACTTCTGACTAAGCTAAATAAGGACAAAAATCCCTTCTGGAGCTGCAAAGAAGCAGGGAATGTGACCCCCAAACTCCTGCTTCCCCAATGAGTATGCCACCCCTTCCTCTGTATGCCCCTCATAACCGGCTTGCCAGTGGAACCCAGGGCAGCAGCTCCTCACCTAACTGCCTGCTCTCCCTGAGGGCATATTCTTGCTTAAATAAATCCTCACTTTACTTGCTTAACCGCCTGTCTCATGCCCAACTCTTGGCATGAAGAGCAAGCACCTTCAATTCACTGGGAACACAATGAGAATTTACACATGAGGAAGAAAGGAACAAACACAGTTCTCTTAAAAACTAGTGGAGAGGGCCTCCCTGGTGGCGCAGTGGTTGAGAGTCCGCCTGCCGATGCAGGGGATACGGGTTCGTGCCCCGGTCTGGGAGGATCCCATATGCCGCGGAGCGGCTGGGCCCGTGAGCCATGGCCGCTGGGCCTGCGCGTCTGGAGCCTCTGGGTACCGAGCCCGTGCTCCGCGGTGGGAGGGGCCACAGCAGTGAGAGGCCCGCATACCGCAAAAAACAAAAGTGCAAGCGGAACAAACTGGCGCCCGGCATACGCTCCACTACCCGCAAGTGAGAGTCAACAGCAAAGAGGGTACGCCGCTAATCACAGTTAAGTTATCTACTCAATATTCCCTCCCGCAGCATTTCAAACCTAGCTCCACCCCCACCCCCAACTTCTCAATTCAGGGACAAATTCCAGGAACTTCACTGGCTTTTCATCGCTGCCTTGGCAACTGATTCTCCAGGAGAACAAACATTAAACGTACTGTTCAAGAACAACTGATAGACTTCTCGAGACACTGTCTATTCAGACATATTTATACAAACACCACTTACTCGGCTCTTATCTCTTACAGTAAAAGCCTGAGAGAAAAATCAAAATCTGAATTACCACGCTTTCTCTGGTAACAGGAGAACATATAGGTGTCAACTCTTTCTCCTGAGGTATAAATTATTCTCTCCTCCCTAAAATGCCGAATTTCTTACCTTATTTTGTCCTCCTCTTCAGAAGTCCTCCTTCCGCGTCTCTTCAGACGACCGTTAACTAAACTAAGGCTCGAGAGCAAGCGCTCTACTTCTAGAAAGAGGCTAAGGAACCAGATGTAGCGGTGGGTGGGGGAAGGGATGAGCCGCAGGGGAGGTAGGGAAGATGGAAGATGTGGAGGTGGGGGAGGGGTGAACAGAGAAACTCGCGAGAGAATCTCGAGGGAGAACTCGCGGGAGAAACTCTAAAGAAAACTGCAACAGCAGAATGTGTTCTCTACTTTTTACTGCATACTTTTCCCAGTTGCTTTAATTTAATCAATATAAAGGAGAAGGGCTTCCCAGGTGGCGCAGTGGTTGAGAGTCCGCCTGCCCATACAGGGGACACGGGTTCGTGCCCCGGTCCGGGAGGATCCCACATGCCCCTGACCTGCTGGGCCCCTGAGCCATGGCCGCTGAGCCTGCCCGTCCGGAGCTTGTGCTCCACAACGGGAGAGGCCACAACGGTGAGATGCCCGCGTACCGTAAAAAAAAAAAAAAAAGGAAAAGGCATTTTGGGGTAATAACGTGAAGCTCCAGGTAATCAGTAGGGAGAGTTCAGGGATTTCTTGATAGACGTAAAATGGGGAGGACCAGATCATGAAGCATTCTGCTTGCTATGCAGATATGCTACTTACTTAATTTTTTTAGTGGAACTGTTAAAATAATCTGAAACAGAAAGATGAATGTCTAGAAGACATAATGCATCTGGTGATTTCATATGATACGAAGTCAGGCAGACAGAAAATAATCTAAACTTCAAAATTTAGTAGTTATATGAAACTGGGTAAGCTACCTACACTCTTAAATTTACCTAGTCTACAAAAACAAGATGATAAAGAATTATCAGATAGGGTTATTGTGAGGTTAAATGATGTACTGAGCACATACATTGAGCACAACGCCGAAAACATAATTCAGGGTTCAAAACAAAATATTGTAATTACTTTTATATGAAGTGGGAGCCTGAGGTTAATTTGTAATCCTGCCTTTTTTGGAGACTGGTCAAAATCATAAAACTGTTTTGGTTTTTGGTGTTTTTTTTTGCGGTATGACGGCCTCTCACCGTTGTGGCCCCTCCCATTGCAAAGCACAGGCTCCAAAAGCCAGTCTCAGCGGCCATGGCTCACGGGCCTAACCGCTCCGCGGCATGTGGGATCCTCCCGGACCGGGGCACGAACCCGTGTCCCCTGCATCGGCAGCCGGACTCTCAACCACTGGGCCACTAGGGAAGCCCAGACCTGTGGTGTTAATGCTTTGCATTGGTAGTGTCTTAATCGTATATTAACCATTATTGAGCACTTGAGAAAACTATGCAATGAAATGTGTTCATGTAAACACCAGTTGATCAGTTGATGGTGATCAGTTAGTATTTCTTGGGACACTTTCCATAGTCTAGATAGATAACAACTCTATGAATTATACAAAAACTGATCTTTAAATCGGGCAAAGTTATAACTGTTCCCTAATTTAGGGGTTTTATGGTTTCTACCTAATATGTAGGCCAACCGGCAGCTTCCAAGCAAGTCTACTGGAAGGGACAAGTTCAGTATATAGTAGGAAATCAAAGAATTGTTAGTATTTCAATAATGATTGTTTAATATTTTAACCCTCTGCTTGACAGGAAAGAAACACGAGAGGAAAAACAATTGATATGAAATCTCAGATGGTGTCTGAGAAAATCATCTTATAGAGGTTTGGATATCACTCATTCATGAACAAAATTAAATCTGGATGTTAAGCATGTTTTTCAGTGACTGCAATGCAATTAAAGGACAGTGAGGTTAAGATTACTGTAATTGCTACAGCAGGCGAGTAGCTAGATATGAGCAGAGTAATGGAAGAGGGGCCAGGTGGCAGGAAATCAAGCACCTGGTAAAGAGCAGAGGTCCATGGGCAGACAAAGAAAAACAAGAACCCCCAGACTGACAGGAAACTGCACATTTTCGGTGGTAAGTGTCCTGAAGGCAGACAAAGAGAGATGAGGAAAGACAGGAATCTCCTACTTCCAAATGTAACCTGTTGCTCATTATGCTCTCCTTACAATAAAATTAGCCTTGCAGACAAGCAGCACACACCATGCAGTGAGGCCATGACACTTCTGACTAAGCTAAATAAGGACAAAAATCCCTTCTGGAGCTGCAAAGAAGCAGGGAATGTGACCCCCAAACTCCTGCTTCCCCAATGAGTATGCCACCCCTTCCTCTGTATGCCCCTCATAACCGGCTTGCCAGTGGAACCCAGGGCAGCAGCTCCTCACCTAACTGCCTGCTCTCCCTGAGGGCATATTCTTGCTTAAATAAATCCTCACTTTACTTGCTTAACCGCCTGTCTCATGCCCAACTCTTGGCATGAAGAGCAAGCACCTTCAATTCACTGGGAACACAATGAGAATTTACACATGAGGAAGAAAGGAACAAACACAGTTCTCTTAAAAACTAGTGGAGAGGGCCTCCCTGGTGGCGCAGTGGTTGAGAGTCCGCCTGCCGATGCAGGGGATACGGGTTCGTGCCCCGGTCTGGGAGGATCCCATGTGCCGCGGAGCGGCTGGGCCCGTGGGCCATGGCCGCTGAGCCTGCGCGTCTGGAGCCTCTGGGTACCGAGCCCGTGCTCCGCGGTGGGAGGGGCCACAGCAGTGAGAGGCCCGCATACCGCAAAAAACAAAAGTGCAAGCGGAACAAACTGGCGCCCGGCATACGCTCCACTACCCGCAAGTGAGAGTCAACAGCAAAGAGGGTACGCCGCTAATCACAGTTATCTACTCAATATTCCCTCCCGCAGCATTTCAAACCTAGCTCCACCCCCACCCCCAACTTCTCAATTCACGGACAAATTCCAGGAACTTCACTGGCTTTTCATCGCTGCCTTGGCAACTGATTCTCCAGGAGAACAAACATTAAACGTACTGTTCAAGAACAACTGATAGACTTCTCGAGACACTGTCTATTCAGACATATTTATACAAACACCACTTACTCGGCTCTTATCTCTTACAGTAAAAGCCTGAGAGAAAAATCAAAATCTGAATTACCACGCTTTCTCTGGTAACAGGAGAACATATAGGTGTCAACTCTTTCTCCTGAGGTATAAATTATTCTCTCCTCCCTAAAATGCCGAATTTCCTACCTTATTTTGTCCTCCTCTTCAGAAGTCCTCCTTCCGCGTCTCTTCAGACGACCGTTAACTAAACTAAGGCTCGAGAGCAAGCGCTCTACTTCTAGAAAGAGGCTAAGGAACCAGATGTAGCGGTGGGTGGGGGAAGGGATGAGCCGCAGGGGAGGTAGGGAAGATGGAAGATGTGGAGGTGGGGGAGGGGTGAACAGAGAAACTCGCGAGAGAATCTCGAGGGAGAACTCGCGGGAGAAACTCTAAAGAAAACTGCAACAGCAGAATGTGTTCTCTACTTTTTACTGCATACTTTTCCCAGTTGCTTTAATTTAATCAATATAAAGGAGAAGGGCTTCCCAGGTGGCGCAGTGGTTGAGAGTCCGCCTGCCCATACAGGGGACACGGGTTCGTGCCCCGGTCCGGGAGGATCCCACATGCCCCTGAGCTGCTGGGCCCCTGAGCCATGGCCGCTGAGCCTGCCCGTCCGGAGCTTGTGCTCCACAACGGGAGAGGCCACAACGGTGAGATGCCCGCGTACCGTAAAAAAAAAAAAAAAAGGAAAAGGCATTTTGGGGTAATAACGTGAAGCTCCAGGTAATCAGTAGGGAGAGTTCAGGGATTTCTTGATAGACGTAAAATGGGGAGGACCAGATCATGAAGCATTCTGCTTGCTATGCAGATATGCTACTTACTTAATTTTTTTAGTGGAACTGTTAAAATAATCTGAAACAGAAAGATGAATGTCTAGAAGACATAATGCATCTGGTGATTTCATATGATACGAAGTCAGGCAGACAGAAAATAATCTAAACTTCAAAATTTAGTAGTTATATGAAACTGGGTAAGCTACCTACACTCTTAAATTTACCTAGTCTACAAAAACAAGATGATAAAGAATTATCAGATAGGGTTATTGTGACGTTAAATGACGTACTGAGCACATTGAGCTGAAAACATAATTCAGGGTTCAAAACAAAAGTGTGAAAATATTGTAATTACTTTTATATGAAGTGGGAGCCTGAGGTTAATTTGTAATTCTGCCTTTTTTAGAGACTGGTCAAAATCATGAAACTGTTTTTTTTGTTGTTGTTGTTGTGGTATGCCGGCCTCTCACCGCTGGGGCCCCTCCCGTTGCACAGGCT
Organism: Mesoplodon densirostris; assembly: GCF_025265405.1. Classification (NCBI taxonomy): domain Eukaryota; kingdom Metazoa; phylum Chordata; class Mammalia; order Artiodactyla; family Ziphiidae; genus Mesoplodon; species Mesoplodon densirostris. The sequence continues at coordinate 2,192,475 of NW_026778236.1, read as the reverse complement.
CCGGACGCGCAGGCTCAGAGGCTATGGCTCACGGGGCCAGCCGCTCCGCGGCATGTGGGATCCTCCCGGACCGGGGCACGAACCCGTGTCCCCTGCATCGGCAGCCGGACTCTCAACCACTGGGCCACTAGGGAAGCCCAGACCTGTGGTGTTAATGCTTTGCATTGGTAGTGTCTTAATCGTATATTAACCATTATTGAGCACTTGAGAAAACTATGCAATGAAATGTGTTCATGTAAACACCAGTTGATCAGTTGATGGTGATCAGTTAGTATTTCTTGGGACACTTTCCATAGTCTAGATAGATAACAGCTGTATGCATTATACAAAAGCTGATCTTTAAATCAGGCAAAGTTATAACTGTTCCCTAATTTAGGGGTTTTATGGTTTCTACCTAATATGTAGGCCAACCGGCAGCTTCCAAGCAACTCTACTGGAAGGGACAAGTTCAGTATATAGTAGGAAATCAAAGAATTGTTGGTATTTCAATAATGATTGTTTAATATTTTAGGCCTCTGCTTGACAGGAAAGAAACACGAGAGGAAAAACAATTGATATGAAATCTCAGATGGTGTCTGAGAAAATCATCTTACAGAGGTTTGGATATCACTCATTCATGAACAAAATTAAATCTGGATGTTAAGCATGTTTTTCAGTGACTGCAATGCAATTAAAGGACTGTGAGGTTAAGATTACTGTAATTGCTACAGCAGGCGAGTAGCTAGATATGAGCAGAGTAATGGAAGAGGGGCCAGGTGGCAGGAAATCAAGCACCTGGTAAAGAGCAGAGGTCCATGGGCAGACAAAGAAAAACAAGGACCCCCAGACTGACAGGAAACTGCACATTTTCGGTGGTAAGTGTCCTGAAGGCAGACAAAGAGAGATGAGGAAAGACAGGACTCTCCTACTTCCAAATGTAACCTGTTGCTCATTATGCTCTCCTTACAATAAAATTAGCCTTGCAGACAAGCAGCACACACCATGCAGTGAGGCCATGACACTTCTGACTAAGCTAAATAAGGACAAAAATCCCTTCTGGAGCTGCAAAGAAGCAGGGAATGTGACCCCCAAACTCCTGCTTCCCCAATGAGTATGCCACCCCTTCCTCTGTATGCCCCTCATAACCGGCTTGCCAGTGGAACCCAGGGCAGCAGCTCCTCACCTAACTGCCTGCTCTCCCTGAGGGCATATTCTTGCTTAAATAAATCCTCACTTTACTTGCTTAACCGCCTGTCTCATGCCCAACTCTTGGCATGAAGAGCAAGCACCTTCAATTCACTGGGAACACAATGAGAATTTACACATGAGGAAGAAAGGAACAAACACAGTTCTCTTAAAAACTAGTGGAGAGGGCCTCCCTGGTGGCGCAGTGGTTGAGAGTCCGCCTGCCGATGCAGGGGATACGGGTTCGTGCCCCGGTCTGGGAGGATCCCATATGCCGCGGAGCGGCTGGGCCCGTGAGCCATGGCCGCTGGGCCTGCGCGTCTGGAGCCTCTGGGTACCGAGCCCGTGCTCCGCGGTGGGAGGGGCCACAGCAGTGAGAGGCCCGCATACCGCAAAAAACAAAAGTGCAAGCGGAACAAACTGGCGCCCGGCATACGCTCCACTACCCGCAAGTGAGAGTCAACAGCAAAGAGGGTACGCCGCTAATCACAGTTAAGTTATCTACTCAATATTCCCTCCCGCAGCATTTCAAACCTAGCTCCACCCCCACCCCCAACTTCTCAATTCAGGGACAAATTCCAGGAACTTCACTGGCTTTTCATCGCTGCCTTGGCAACTGATTCTCCAGGAGAACAAACATTAAACGTACTGTTCAAGAACAACTGATAGACTTCTCGAGACACTGTCTATTCAGACATATTTATACAAACACCACTTACTCGGCTCTTATCTCTTACAGTAAAAGCCTGAGAGAAAAATCAAAATCTGAATTACCACGCTTTCTCTGGTAACAGGAGAACATATAGGTGTCAACTCTTTCTCCTGAGGTATAAATTATTCTCTCCTCCCTAAAATGCCGAATTTCCTACCTTATTTTGTCCTCCTCTTCAGAAGTCCTCCTTCCGCGTCTCTTCAGACGACCGTTAACTAAACTAAGGCTCGAGAGCAAGCGCTCTACTTCTAGAAAGAGGCTAAGGAACCAGATGTAGCGGTGGGTGGGGGAAGGGATGAGCCGCAGGGGAGGTAGGGAAGATGGAAGATGTGGAGGTGGGGGAGGGGTGAACAGAGAAACTCGCGAGAGAATCTCGAGGGAGAACTCGCGGGAGAAACTCTAAAGAAAACTGCAACAGCAGAATGTGTTCTCTACTTTTTACTGCATACTTTTCCCAGTTGCTTTAATTTAATCAATATAAAGGAGAAGGGCTTCCCAGGTGGCGCAGTGGTTGAGAGTCCGCCTGCCCATACAGGGGACACGGGTTCGTGCCCCGGTCCGGGAGGATCCCACATGCCCCTGAGCTGCTGGGCCCCTGAGCCATGGCCGCTGAGCCTGCCCGTCCGGAGCTTGTGCTCCACAACGGGAGAGGCCACAACGGTGAGATGCCCACGTACCGTAAAAAAAAAAAAAAAAGGAAAAGGCATTTTGGGGTAATAACGTGAAGCTCCAGGTAATCAGTAGGGAGAGTTCAGGGATTTCTTGATAGACGTAAAATGGGGAGGACCAGATCATGAAGCATTCTGCTTGCTATGCAGATATGCTACTTACTTAATTTTTTTAGTGGAACTGTTAAAATAATCTGAAACAGAAAGATGAATGTCTAGAAGACATAATGCATCTGGTGATTTCATATGATACGAAGTCAGGCAGACAGAAAATAATCTAAACTTCAAAATTTAGTAGTTATATGAAACTGGGTAAGCTACCTACACTCTTAAATTTACCTAGTCTACAAAAACAAGATGATAAAGAATTATCAGATAGGGTTATTGTGACGTTAAATGACGTACTGAGCACATTGAGCTGAAAACATAATTCAGGGTTCAAAACAAAAGTGTGAAAATATTGTAATTACTTTTATATGAAGTGGGAGCCTGAGGTTAATTTGTAATTCTGCCTTTTTTAGAGACTGGTCAAAATCATGAAACTGTTTTTTTTGTTGTTGTTGTTGTGGTATGCCGGCCTCTCACCGCTGGGGCCCCTCCCGTTGCACAGGCTCCGGACGCGCAGGCTCAGAGGCTATGGCTCACGGGGCCAGCCGCTCCGCGGCATGTGGGATCCTCCCGGACCGGGGCACGAACCCGTGTCCCCTGCATCGGCAGCCGGACTCTCAACCACTGGGCCACTAGGGAAGCCCAGACCTGTGGTGTTAATGCTTTGCATTGGTAGTGTCTTAATCGTATATTAACCATTATTGAGCACTTGAGAAAACTATGCAATGAAATGTGTTCATGTAAACACCAGTTGATCAGTTGATGGTGATCAGTTAGTATTTCTTGGGACACTTTCCATAGTCTAGATAGATAACAGCTGTATGCATTATACAAAAGCTGATCTTTAAATCAGGCAAAGTTATAACTGTTCCCTAATTTAGGGGTTTTATGGTTTCTACCTAATATGTAGGCCAACCGGCAGCTTCCAAGCAACTCTACTGGAAGGGACAAGTTCAGTATATAGTAGGAAATCAAAGAATTGTTGGTATTTCAATAATGATTGTTTAATATTTTAGTCCTCTGCTTGACAGGAAAGAAACACGAGAGGAAAAACAATTGATATGAAATCTCAGATGGTGTCTGAGAAAATCATCTTACAGAGGTTTGGATATCACTCATTCATGAACAAAATTAAATCTGGATGTTAAGCATGTTTTTCAGTGACTGCAATGCAATTAATGGACTGTGAGGTTAAGATTACTGTAATTGCTACAGCAGGCGAGTAGCTAGATATGAGCAGAGTAATGGAAGAGGGGCCAGGTGGCAGGAAATCAAGCACCTGGTAAAGAGCAGAGGTCCATGGGCAGACAAAGAAAAACAAGGACCCCCAGACTGACAGGAAACTGCACATTTTCGGTGGTAAGTGTCCTGAAGGCAGACAAAGAGAGATGAGGAAAGACAGGACTCTCCTACTTCCAAATGTAACCTGTTGCTCATTATGCTCTCCTTACAATAAAATTAGCCTTGCAGACAAGCAGCACACACCATGCAGTGAGGCCATGACACTTCTGACTAAGCTAAATAAGGACAAAAATCCCTTCTGGAGCTGCAAAGAAGCAGGGAATGTGACCCCCAAACTCCTGCTTCCCCAATGAGTATGCCACCCCTTCCTCTGTATGCCCCTCATAACCGGCTTGCCAGTGGAACCCAGGGCAGCAGCTCCTCACCTAACTGCCTGCTCTCCCTGAGGGCATATTCTTGCTTAAATAAATCCTCACTTTACTTGCTTAACCGCCTGTCTCATGCCCAACTCTTGGCATGAAGAGCAAGCACCTTCAATTCACTGGGAACACAATGAGAATTTACACATGAGGAAGAAAGGAACAAACACAGTTCTCTTAAAAACTAGTGGAGAGGGCCTCCCTGGTGGCGCAGTGGTTGAGAGTCCGCCTGCCGATGCAGGGGATACGGGTTCGTGCCCCGGTCTGGGAGGATCCCATATGCCGCGGAGCGGCTGGGCCCGTGAGCCATGGCCGCTGGGCCTGCGCGTCTGGAGCCTCTGGGTACCGAGCCCGTGCTCCGCGGTGGGAGGGGCCACAGCAGTGAGAGGCCCGCATACCGCAAAAAACAAAAGTGCAAGCGGAACAAACTGGCGCCCGGCATACGCTCCACTACCCGCAAGTGAGAGTCAACAGCAAAGAGGGTACGCCGCTAATCACAGTTAAGTTATCTACTCAATATTCCCTCCCGCAGCATTTCAAACCTAGCTCCACCCCCACCCCCAACTTCTCAATTCAGGGACAAATTCCAGGAACTTCACTGGCTTTTCATCGCTGCCTTGGCAACTGATTCTCCAGGAGAACAAACATTAAACGTACTGTTCAAGAACAACTGATAGACTTCTCGAGACACTGTCTATTCAGACATATTTATACAAACACCACTTACTCGGCTCTTATCTCTTACAGTAAAAGCCTGAGAGAAAAATCAAAATCTGAATTACCACGCTTTCTCTGGTAACAGGAGAACATATAGGTGTCAACTCTTTCTCCTGAGGTATAAATTATTCTCTCCTCCCTAAAATGCCGAATTTCTTACCTTATTTTGTCCTCCTCTTCAGAAGTCCTCCTTCCGCGTCTCTTCAGACGACCGTTAACTAAACTAAGGCTCGAGAGCAAGCGCTCTACTTCTAGAAAGAGGCTAAGGAACCAGATGTAGCGGTGGGTGGGGGAAGGGATGAGCCGCAGGGGAGGTAGGGAAGATGGAAGATGTGGAGGTGGGGGAGGGGTGAACAGAGAAACTCGCGAGAGAATCTCGAGGGAGAACTCGCGGGAGAAACTCTAAAGAAAACTGCAACAGCAGAATGTGTTCTCTACTTTTTACTGCATACTTTTCCCAGTTGCTTTAATTTAATCAATATAAAGGAGAAGGGCTTCCCAGGTGGCGCAGTGGTTGAGAGTCCGCCTGCCCATACAGGGGACACGGGTTCGTGCCCCGGTCCGGGAGGATCCCACATGCCCCTGAGCTGCTGGGCCCCTGAGCCATGGCCGCTGAGCCTGCCCGTCCGGAGCTTGTGCTCCACAACGGGAGAGGCCACAACGGTGAGATGCCCGCGTACCGTAAAAAAAAAAAAAAAAGGAAAAGGCATTTTGGGGTAATAACGTGAAGCTCCAGGTAATCAGTAGGGAGAGTTCAGGGATTTCTTGATAGACGTAAAATGGGGAGGACCAGATCATGAAGCATTCTGCTTGCTATGCAGATATGCTACTTACTTAATTTTTTTAGTGGAACTGTTAAAATAATCTGAAACAGAAAGATGAATGTCTAGAAGACATAATGCATCTGGTGATTTCATATGATACGAAGTCAGGCAGACAGAAAATAATCTAAACTTCAAAATTTAGTAGTTATATGAAACTGGGTAAGCTACCTACACTCTTAAATTTACCTAGTCTACAAAAACAAGATGATAAAGAATTATCAGATAGGGTTATTGTGAGGTTAAATGATGTACTGAGCACATACATTGAGCACAACGCCGAAAACATAATTCAGGGTTCAAAACAAAATATTGTAATTACTTTTATATGAAGTGGGAGCCTGAGGTTAATTTGTAATCCTGCCTTTTTTGGAGACTGGTCAAAATCATAAAACTGTTTTGGTTTTTGGTGTTTTTTTTTGCGGTATGACGGCCTCTCACCGTTGTGGCCCCTCCCATTGCAAAGCACAGGCTCCAAAAGCCAGTCTCAGCGGCCATGGCTCACGGGCCTAACCGCTCCGCGGCATGTGGGATCCTCCCGGACCGGGGCACGAACCCGTGTCCCCTGCATCGGCAGCCGGACTCTCAACCACTGGGCCACTAGGGAAGCCCAGACCTGTGGTGTTAATGCTTTGCATTGGTAGTGTCTTAATCGTATATTAACCATTATTGAGCACTTGAGAAAACTATGCAATGAAATGTGTTCATGTAAACACCAGTTGATCAGTTGATGGTGATCAGTTAGTATTTCTTGGGACACTTTCCATAGTCTAGATAGATAACAACTCTATGAATTATACAAAAACTGATCTTTAAATCGGGCAAAGTTATAACTGTTCCCTAATTTAGGGGTTTTATGGTTTCTACCTAATATGTAGGCCAACCGGCAGCTTCCAAGCAAGTCTACTGGAAGGGACAAGTTCAGTATATAGTAGGAAATCAAAGAATTGTTAGTATTTCAATAATGATTGTTTAATATTTTAACCCTCTGCTTGACAGGAAAGAAACACGAGAGGAAAAACAATTGATATGAAATCTCAGATGGTGTCTGAGAAAATCATCTTATAGAGGTTTGGATATCACTCATTCATGAACAAAATTAAATCTGGATGTTAAGCATGTTTTTCAGTGACTGCAATGCAATTAAAGGACAGTGAGGTTAAGATTACTGTAATTGCTACAGCAGGCGAGTAGCTAGATATGAGCAGAGTAATGGAAGAGGGGCCAGGTGGCAGGAAATCAAGCACCTGGTAAAGAGCAGAGGTCCATGGGCAGACAAAGAAAAACAAGAACCCCCAGACTGACAGGAAACTGCACATTTTCGGTGGTAAGTGTCCTGAAGGCAGACAAAGAGAGATGAGGAAAGACAGGAATCTCCTACTTCCAAATGTAACCTGTTGCTCATTATGCTCTCCTTACAATAAAATTAGCCTTGCAGACAAGCAGCACACACCATGCAGTGAGGCCATGACACTTCTGACTAAGCTAAATAAGGACAAAAATCCCTTCTGGAGCTGCAAAGAAGCAGGGAATGTGACCCCCAAACTCCTGCTTCCCCAATGAGTATGCCACCCCTTCCTCTGTATGCCCCTCATAACCGGCTTGCCAGTGGAACCCAGGGCAGCAGCTCCTCACCTAACTGCCTGCTCTCCCTGAGGGCATATTCTTGCTTAAATAAATCCTCACTTTACTTGCTTAACCGCCTGTCTCATGCCCAACTCTTGGCATGAAGAGCAAGCACCTTCAATTCACTGGGAACACAATGAGAATTTACACATGAGGAAGAAAGGAACAAACACAGTTCTCTTAAAAACTAGTGGAGAGGGCCTCCCTGGTGGCGCAGTGGTTGAGAGTCCGCCTGCCGATGCAGGGGATACGGGTTCGTGCCCCGGTCTGGGAGGATCCCATGTGCCGCGGAGCGGCTGGGCCCGTGGGCCATGGCCGCTGAGCCTGCGCGTCTGGAGCCTCTGGGTACCGAGCCCGTGCTCCGCGGTGGGAGGGGCCACAGCAGTGAGAGGCCCGCATACCGCAAAAAACAAAAGTGCAAGCGGAACAAACTGGCGCCCGGCATACGCTCCACTACCCGCAAGTGAGAGTCAACAGCAAAGAGGGTACGCCGCTAATCACAGTTATCTACTCAATATTCCCTCCCGCAGCATTTCAAACCTAGCTCCACCCCCACCCCCAACTTCTCAATTCACGGACAAATTCCAGGAACTTCACTGGCTTTTCATCGCTGCCTTGGCAACTGATTCTCCAGGAGAACAAACATTAAACGTACTGTTCAAGAACAACTGATAGACTTCTCGAGACACTGTCTATTCAGACATATTTATACAAACACCACTTACTCGGCTCTTATCTCTTACAGTAAAAGCCTGAGAGAAAAATCAAAATCTGAATTACCACGCTTTCTCTGGTAACAGGAGAACATATAGGTGTCAACTCTTTCTCCTGAGGTATAAATTATTCTCTCCTCCCTAAAATGCCGAATTTCCTACCTTATTTTGTCCTCCTCTTCAGAAGTCCTCCTTCCGCGTCTCTTCAGACGACCGTTAACTAAACTAAGGCTCGAGAGCAAGCGCTCTACTTCTAGAAAGAGGCTAAGGAACCAGATGTAGCGGTGGGTGGGGGAAGGGATGAGCCGCAGGGGAGGTAGGGAAGATGGAAGATGTGGAGGTGGGGGAGGGGTGAACAGAGAAACTCGCGAGAGAATCTCGAGGGAGAACTCGCGGGAGAAACTCTAAAGAAAACTGCAACAGCAGAATGTGTTCTCTACTTTTTACTGCATACTTTTCCCAGTTGCTTTAATTTAATCAATATAAAGGAGAAGGGCTTCCCAGGTGGCGCAGTGGTTGAGAGTCCGCCTGCCCATACAGGGGACACGGGTTCGTGCCCCGGTCCGGGAGGATCCCACATGCCCCTGAGCTGCTGGGCCCCTGAGCCATGGCCGCTGAGCCTGCCCGTCCGGAGCTTGTGCTCCACAACGGGAGAGGCCACAACGGTGAGATGCCCGCGTACCGTAAAAAAAAAAAAAAAAGGAAAAGGCATTTTGGGGTAATAACGTGAAGCTCCAGGTAATCAGTAGGGAGAGTTCAGGGATTTCTTGATAGACGTAAAATGGGGAGGACCAGATCATGAAGCATTCTGCTTGCTATGCAGATATGCTACTTACTTAATTTTTTTAGTGGAACTGTTAAAATAATCTGAAACAGAAAGATGAATGTCTAGAAGACATAATGCATCTGGTGATTTCATATGATACGAAGTCAGGCAGACAGAAAATAATCTAAACTTCAAAATTTAGTAGTTATATGAAACTGGGTAAGCTACCTACACTCTTAAATTTACCTAGTCTACAAAAACAAGATGATAAAGAATTATCAGATAGGGTTATTGTGACGTTAAATGACGTACTGAGCACATTGAGCTGAAAACATAATTCAGGGTTCAAAACAAAAGTGTGAAAATATTGTAATTACTTTTATATGAAGTGGGAGCCTGAGGTTAATTTGTAATTCTGCCTTTTTTAGAGACTGGTCAAAATCATGAAACTGTTTTTTTTGTTGTTGTTGTTGTGGTATGCCGGCCTCTCACCGCTGGGGCCCCTCCCGTTGCACAGGCTCCGGACGCGCAGGCTCAGAGGCTATGGCTCACGGGGCCAGCCGCTCCGCGGCATGTGGGATCCTCCCGGACCGGGGCACGAACCCGTGTCCCCTGCATCGGCAGCCGGACTCTCAACCACTGGGCCACTAGGGAAGCCCAGACCTGTGGTGTTAATGCTTTGCATTGGTAGTGTCTTAATCGTATATTAACCATTATTGAGCACTTGAGAAAACTATGCAATGAAATGTGTTCATGTAAACACCAGTTGATCAGTTGATGGTGATCAGTTAGTATTTCTTGGGACACTTTCCATAGTCTAGATAGATAACAGCTGTATGCATTATACAAAAGCTGATCTTTAAATCAGGCAAAGTTATAACTGTTCCCTAATTTAGGGGTTTTATGGTTTCTACCTAATATGTAGGCCAACCGGCAGCTTCCAAGCAACTCTACTGGAAGGGACAAGTTCAGTATATAGTAGGAAATCAAAGAATTGTTGGTATTTCAATAATGATTGTTTAATATTTTAGGCCTCTGCTTGACAGGAAAGAAACACGAGAGGAAAAACAATTGATATGAAATCTCAGATGGTGTCTGAGAAAATCATCTTACAGAGGTTTGGATATCACTCATTCATGAACAAAATTAAATCTGGATGTTAAGCATGTTTTTCAGTGACTGCAATGCAATTAAAGGACTGTGAGGTTAAGATTACTGTAATTGCTACAGCAGGCGAGTAGCTAGATATGAGCAGAGTAATGGAAGAGGGGCCAGGTGGCAGGAAATCAAGCACCTGGTAAAGAGCAGAGGTCCATGGGCAGACAAAGAAAAACAAGGACCCCCAGACTGACAGGAAACTGCACATTTTCGGTGGTAAGTGTCCTGAAGGCAGACAAAGAGAGATGAGGAAAGACAGGACTCTCCTACTTCCAAATGTAACCTGTTGCTCATTATGCTCTCCTTACAATAAAATTAGCCTTGCAGACAAGCAGCACACACCATGCAGTGAGGCCATGACACTTCTGACTAAGCTAAATAAGGACAAAAATCCCTTCTGGAGCTGCAAAGAAGCAGGGAATGTGACCCCCAAACTCCTGCTTCCCCAATGAGTATGCCACCCCTTCCTCTGTATGCCCCTCATAACCGGCTTGCCAGTGGAACCCAGGGCAGCAGCTCCTCACCTAACTGCCTGCTCTCCCTGAGGGCATATTCTTGCTTAAATAAATCCTCACTTTACTTGCTTAACCGCCTGTCTCATGCCCAACTCTTGGCATGAAGAGCAAGCACCTTCAATTCACTGGGAACACAATGAGAATTTACACATGAGGAAGAAAGGAACAAACACAGTTCTCTTAAAAACTAGTGGAGAGGGCCTCCCTGGTGGCGCAGTGGTTGAGAGTCCGCCTGCCGATGCAGGGGATACGGGTTCGTGCCCCGGTCTGGGAGGATCCCATATGCCGCGGAGCGGCTGGGCCCGTGGGCCATGGCCGCTGGGCCTGCGCGTCTGGAGCCTCTGGGTACCGAGCCCGTGCTCCGCGGTGGGAGGGGCCACAGCAGTGAGAGGCCCGCATACCGCAAAAAACAAAAGTGCAAGCGGAACAAACTGGCGCCCGGCATACGCTCCACTACCCGCAAGTGAGAGTCAACAGCAAAGAGGGTACGCCGCTAATCACAGTTAAGTTATCTACTCAATATTCCCTCCCGCAGCATTTCAAACCTAGCTCCACCCCCACCCCCAACTTCTCAATTCAGGGACAAATTCCAGGAACTTCACTGGCTTTTCATCGCTGCCTTGGCAACTGATTCTCCAGGAGAACAAACATTAAACGTACTGTTCAAGAACAACTGATAGACTTCTCGATACACTGTCTATTCAGACATATTTATACAAACACCACTTACTCGGCTCTTATCTCTTACAGTAAAAGCCTGAGAGAAAAATCAAAATCTGAATTACCACGCTTTCTCTGGTAACAGGAGAACATATAGGTGTCAACTCTTTCTCCTGAGGTATAAATTATTCTCTCCTCCCTAAAATGCCGAATTTCCTACCTTATTTTGTCCTCCTCTTCAGAAGTCCTCCTTCCGCGTCTCTTCAGACGACCGTTAACTAAACTAAGGCTCGAGAGCAAGCGCTCTACTTCTAGAAAGAGGCTAAGGAACCAGATGTAGCGGTGGGTGGGGGAAGGGATGAGCCGCAGGGGAGGTAGGGAAGATGGAAGATGTGGAGGTGGGGGAGGGGTGAACAGAGAAACTCGCGAGAGAATCTCGAGGGAGAACTCGCGGGAGAAACTCTAAAGAAAACTGCAACAGCAGAATGTGTTCTCTACTTTTTACTGCATACTTTTCCCAGTTGCTTTAATTTAATCAATATAAAGGAGAAGGGCTTCCCAGGTGGCGCAGTGGTTGAGAGTCCGCCTGCCCATACAGGGGACACGGGTTCGTGCCCCGGTCCGGGAGGATCCCACATGCCCCTGAGCTGCTGGGCCCCTGAGCCATGGCCGCTGAGCCTGCCCGTCCGGAGCTTGTGCTCCACAACGGGAGAGGCCACAACGGTGAGATGCCCGCGTACCGTAAAAAAAAAAAAAAAAGGAAAAGGCATTTTGGGGTAATAACGTGAAGCTCCAGGTAATCAGTAGGGAGAGTTCAGGGATTTCTTGATAGACGTAAAATGGGGAGGACCAGATCATGAAGCATTCTGCTTGCTATGCAGATATGCTACTTACTTAATTTTTTTAGTGGAACTGTTAAAATAATCTGAAACAGAAAGATGAATGTCTAGAAGACATAATGCATCTGGTGATTTCATATGATACGAAGTCAGGCAGACAGAAAATAATCTAAACTTCAAAATTTAGTAGTTATATGAAACTGGGTAAGCTACCTACACTCTTAAATTTACCTAGTCTACAAAAACAAGATGATAAAGAATTATCAGATAGGGTTATTGTGACGTTAAATGACGTACTGAGCACATTGAGCTGAAAACATAATTCAGGGTTCAAAACAAAAGTGTGAAAATATTGTAATTACTTTTATATGAAGTGGGAGCCTGAGGTTAATTTGTAATTCTGCCTTTTTTAGAGACTGGTCAAAATCATGAAACTGTTTTTTTTGTTGTTGTTGTTGTGGTATGCCGGCCTCTCACCGCTGGGGCCCCTCCCGTTGCACAGGCTCCGGACGCGCAGGCTCAGAGGCTATGGCTCACGGGGCCAGCCGCTCCGCGGCATGTGGGATCCTCCCGGACCGGGGCACGAACCCGTGTCCCCTGCATCGGCAGCCGGACTCTCAACCACTGGGCCACTAGGGAAGCCCAGACCTGTGGTGTTAATGCTTTGCATTGGTAGTGTCTTAATCGTATATTAACCATTATTGAGCACTTGAGAAAACTATGCAATGAAATGTGTTCATGTAAACACCAGTTGATCAGTTGATGGTGATCAGTTAGTATTTCTTGGGACACTTTCCATAGTCTAGATAGATAACAGCTGTATGCATTATACAAAAGCTGATCTTTAAATCAGGCAAAGTTATAACTGTTCCCTAATTTAGGGGTTTTATGGTTTCTACCTAATATGTAGGCCAACCGGCAGCTTCCAAGCAACTCTACTGGAAGGGACAAGTTCAGTATATAGTAGGAAATCAAAGAATTGTTGGTATTTCAATAATGATTGTTTAATATTTTAGTCCTCTGCTTGACAGGAAAGAAACACGAGAGGAAAAACAATTGATATGAAATCTCAGATGGTGTCTGAGAAAATCATCTTACAGAGGTTTGGATATCACTCATTCATGAACAAAATTAAATCTGGATGTTAAGCATGTTTTTCAGTGACTGCAATGCAATTAAAGGACTGTGAGGTTAAGATTACTGTAATTGCTACAGCAGGCGAGTAGCTAGATATGAGCAGAGTAATGGAAGAGGGGCCAGGTGGCAGGAAATCAAGCACCTGGTAAAGAGCAGAGGTCCATGGGCAGACAAAGAAAAACAAGGACCCCCAGACTGACAGGAAACTGCACATTTTCGGTGGTAAGTGTCCTGAAGGCAGACAAAGAGAGATGAGGAAAGACAGGACTCTCCTACTTCCAAATGTAACCTGTTGCTCATTATGCTCTCCTTACAATAAAATTAGCCTTGCAGACAAGCAGCACACACCATGCAGTGAGGCCATGACACTTCTGACTAAGCTAAATAAGGACAAAAATCCCTTCTGGAGCTGCAAAGAAGCAGGGAATGTGACCCCCAAACTCCTGCTTCCCCAATGAGTATGCCACCCCTTCCTCTGTATGCCCCTCATAACCGGCTTGCCAGTGGAACCCAGGGCAGCAGCTCCTCACCTAACTGCCTGCTCTCCCTGAGGGCATATTCTTGCTTAAATAAATCCTCACTTTACTTGCTTAACCGCCTGTCTCATGCCCAACTCTTGGCATGAAGAGCAAGCATCTTCAATTCACTGGGAACACAATGAGAATTTACACATGAGGAAGAAAGGAACAAACACAGTTCTCTTAAAAACTAGTGGAGAGGGCCTCCCTGGTGGCGCAGTGGTTGAGAGTCCGCCTGCCGATGCAGGGGATACGGGTTCGTGCCCCGGTCTGGGAGGATCCCATATGCCGCGGAGCGGCTGGGCCCGTGAGCCATGGCCGCTGGGCCTGCGCGTCTGGAGCCTCTGGGTACCGAGCCCGTGCTCCGCGGTGGGAGGGGCCACAGCAGTGAGAGGCCCGCATACCGCAAAAAACAAAAGTGCAAGCGGAACAAACTGGCGCCCGGCATACGCTCCACTACCCGCAAGTGAGAGTCAACAGCAAAGAGGGTACGCCGCTAATCACAGTTAAGTTATCTACTCAATATTCCCTCCCGCAGCATTTCAAACCTAGCTCCACCCCCACCCCCAACTTCTCAATTCAGGGACAAATTCCAGGAACTTCACTGGCTTTTCATCGCTGCCTTGGCAACTGATTCTCCAGGAGAACAAACATTAAACGTACTGTTCAAGAACAACTGATAGACTTCTCGAGACACTGTCTATTCAGACATATTTATACAAACACCACTTACTCGGCTCTTATCTCTTACAGTAAAAGCCTGAGAGAAAAATCAAAATCTGAATTACCACGCTTTCTCTGGTAACAGGAGAACATATAGGTGTCAACTCTTTCTCCTGAGGTATAAATTATTCTCTCCTCCCTAAAATGCCGAATTTCTTACCTTATTTTGTCCTCCTCTTCAGAAGTCCTCCTTCCGCGTCTCTTCAGACGACCGTTAACTAAACTAAGGCTCGAGAGCAAGCGCTCTACTTCTAGAAAGAGGCTAAGGAACCAGATGTAGCGGTGGGTGGGGGAAGGGATGAGCCGCAGGGGAGGTAGGGAAGATGGAAGATGTGGAGGTGGGGGAGGGGTGAACAGAGAAACTCGCGAGAGAATCTCGAGGGAGAACTCGCGGGAGAAACTCTAAAGAAAACTGCAACAGCAGAATGTGTTCTCTACTTTTTACTGCATACTTTTCCCAGTTGCTTTAATTTAATCAATATAAAGGAGAAGGGCTTCCCAGGTGGCGCAGTGGTTGAGAGTCCGCCTGCCGATACAGGGGACACGGGTTCGTGCCCCGGTCCGGGAGGATCCCACATGCCCCTGACCTGCTGGGCCCCTGAGCCATGGCCGCTGAGCCTGCCCGTCCGGAGCTTGTGCTCCACAACGGGAGAGGCCACAACGGTGAGATGCCCGCGTACCGTAAAAAAAAAAAAAAAAGGAAAAGGCATTTTGGGGTAATAACGTGAAGCTCCAGGTAATCAGTAGGGAGAGTTCAGGGATTTCTTGATAGACGTAAAATGGGGAGGACCAGATCATGAAGCATTCTGCTTGCTATGCAGATATGCTACTTACTTAATTTTTTTAGTGGAACTGTTAAAATAATCTGAAACAGAAAGATGAATGTCTAGAAGACATAATGCATCTGGTGATTTCATATGATACGAAGTCAGGCAGACAGAAAATAATCTAAACTTCAAAATTTAGTAGTTATATGAAACTGGGTAAGCTACCTACACTCTTAAATTTACCTAGTCTACAAAAACAAGATGATAAAGAATTATCAGATAGGGTTATTGTGAGGTTAAATGATGTACTGAGCACATACATTGAGCACAACGCCGAAAACATAATTCAGGGTTCAAAACAAAATATTGTAATTACTTTTATATGAAGTGGGAGCCTGAGGTTAATTTGTAATCCTGCCTTTTTTGGAGACTGGTCAAAATCATAAAACTGTTTTGGTTTTTGGTGTTTTTTTTTGCGGTATGACGGCCTCTCACCGTTGT
Source organism: Mesoplodon densirostris (assembly GCF_025265405.1). Lineage (NCBI taxonomy): Eukaryota > Metazoa > Chordata > Mammalia > Artiodactyla > Ziphiidae > Mesoplodon > Mesoplodon densirostris. The sequence continues at coordinate 2,176,701 of NW_026778236.1, read as the reverse complement.
GGCCCCTCCCATTGCAAAGCACAGGCTCCAAAAGCCAGTCTCAGCGGCCATGGCTCACGGGCCTAACCGCTCCGCGGCATGTGGGATCCTCCCGGACCGGGGCACGAACCCGTGTCCCCTGCATCGGCAGCCGGACTCTCAACCACTGGGCCACTAGGGAAGCCCAGACCTGTGGTGTTAATGCTTTGCATTGGTAGTGTCTTAATCGTATATTAACCATTATTGAGCACTTGAGAAAACTATGCAATGAAATGTGTTCATGTAAACACCAGTTGATCAGTTGATGGTGATCAGTTAGTATTTCTTGGGACACTTTCCATAGTCTAGATAGATAACAACTCTATGAATTATACAAAAACTGATCTTTAAATCGGGCAAAGTTATAACTGTTCCCTAATTTAGGGGTTTTATGGTTTCTACCTAATATGTAGGCCAACCGGCAGCTTCCAAGCAAGTCTACTGGAAGGGACAAGTTCAGTATATAGTAGGAAATCAAAGAATTGTTAGTATTTCAATAATGATTGTTTAATATTTTAACCCTCTGCTTGACAGGAAAGAAACACGAGAGGAAAAACAATTGATATGAAATCTCAGATGGTGTCTGAGAAAATCATCTTATAGAGGTTTGGATATCACTCATTCATGAACAAAATTAAATCTGGATGTTAAGCATGTTTTTCAGTGACTGCAATGCAATTAAAGGACAGTGAGGTTAAGATTACTGTAATTGCTACAGCAGGCGAGTAGCTAGATATGAGCAGAGTAATGGAAGAGGGGCCAGGTGGCAGGAAATCAAGCACCTGGTAAAGAGCAGAGGTCCATGGGCAGACAAAGAAAAACAAGAACCCCCAGACTGACAGGAAACTGCACATTTTCGGTGGTAAGTGTCCTGAAGGCAGACAAAGAGAGATGAGGAAAGACAGGAATCTCCTACTTCCAAATGTAACCTGTTGCTCATTATGCTCTCCTTACAATAAAATTAGCCTTGCAGACAAGCAGCACACACCATGCAGTGAGGCCATGACACTTCTGACTAAGCTAAATAAGGACAAAAATCCCTTCTGGAGCTGCAAAGAAGCAGGGAATGTGACCCCCAAACTCCTGCTTCCCCAATGAGTATGCCACCCCTTCCTCTGTATGCCCCTCATAACCGGCTTGCCAGTGGAACCCAGGGCAGCAGCTCCTCACCTAACTGCCTGCTCTCCCTGAGGGCATATTCTTGCTTAAATAAATCCTCACTTTACTTGCTTAACCGCCTGTCTCATGCCCAACTCTTGGCATGAAGAGCAAGCACCTTCAATTCACTGGGAACACAATGAGAATTTACACATGAGGAAGAAAGGAACAAACACATTTCTCTTAAAAACTAGTGGAGAGGGCCTCCCTGGTGGCGCAGTGGTTGAGAGTCCGCCTGCCGATGCAGGGGATACGGGTTCGTGCCCCGGTCTGGGAGGATCCCATGTGCCGCGGAGCGGCTGGGCCCGTGGGCCATGGCCGCTGAGCCTGCGCGTCTGGAGCCTCTGGGTACCGAGCCCGTGCTCCGCGGTGGGAGGGGCCACAGCAGTGAGAGGCCCGCATACCGCAAAAAACAAAAGTGCAAGCGGAACAAACTGGCGCCCGGCATACGCTCCACTACCCGCAAGTGAGAGTCAACAGCAAAGAGGGTACGCCGCTAATCACAGTTATCTACTCAATATTCCCTCCCGCAGCATTTCAAACCTAGCTCCACCCCCACCCCCAACTTCTCAATTCACGGACAAATTCCAGGAACTTCACTGGCTTTTCATCGCTGCCTTGGCAACTGATTCTCCAGGAGAACAAACATTAAACGTACTGTTCAAGAACAACTGATAGACTTCTCGAGACACTGTCTATTCAGACATATTTATACAAACACCACTTACTCGGCTCTTATCTCTTACAGTAAAAGCCTGAGAGAAAAATCAAAATCTGAATTACCACGCTTTCTCTGGTAACAGGAGAACATATAGGTGTCAACTCTTTCTCCTGAGGTATAAATTATTCTCTCCTCCCTAAAATGCCGAATTTCTTACCTTATTTTGTCCTCCTCTTCAGAAGTCCTCCTTCCGCGTCTCTTCAGACGACCGTTAACTAAACTAAGGCTCGAGAGCAAGCGCTCTACTTCTAGAAAGAGGCTAAGGAACCAGATGTAGCGGTGGGTGGGGGAAGGGATGAGCCGCAGGGGAGGTAGGGAAGATGGAAGATGTGGAGGTGGGGGAGGGGTGAACAGAGAAACTCGCGAGAGAATCTCGAGGGAGAACTCGCGGGAGAAACTCTAAAGAAAACTGCAACAGCAGAATGTGTTCTCTACTTTTTACTGCATACTTTTCCCAGTTGCTTTAATTTAATCAATATAAAGGAGAAGGGCTTCCCAGGTGGCGCAGTGGTTGAGAGTCCGCCTGCCCATACAGGGGACACGGGTTCGTGCCCCGGTCCGGGAGGATCCCACATGCCCCTGAGCTGCTGGGCCCCTGAGCCATGGCCGCTGAGCCTGCCCGTCCGGAGCTTGTGCTCCACAACGGGAGAGGCCACAACGGTGAGATGCCCGCGTACCGTAAAAAAAATAAAAAAAGGAAAAGGCATTTTGGGGTAATAACGTGAAGCTCCAGGTAATCAGTAGGGAGAGTTCAGGGATTTCTTGATAGACGTAAAATGGGGAGGACCAGATCATGAAGCATTCTGCTTGCTATGCAGATATGCTACTTACTTAATTTTTTTAGTGGAACTGTTAAAATAATCTGAAACAGAAAGATGAATGTCTAGAAGACATAATGCATCTGGTGATTTCATATGATACGAAGTCAGGCAGACAGAAAATAATCTAAACTTCAAAATTTAGTAGTTATATGAAACTGGGTAAGCTACCTACACTCTTAAATTTACCTAGTCTACAAAAACAAGATGATAAAGAATTATCAGATAGGGTTATTGTGAGGTTAAATGACGTACTGAGCACATTGAGCTGAAAACATAATTCAGGGTTCAAAACAAAAGTGTGAAAATATTGTAATTACTTTTATATGAAGTGGGAGCCTGAGGTTAATTTGTAATTCTGCCTTTTTTAGAGACTGGTCAAAATCATGAAACTGTTTTTTTTGTTGTTGTTGTTGTGGTATGCCGGCCTCTCACCGCTGGGGCCCCTCCCGTTGCACAGGCTCCGGACGCGCAGGCTCAGAGGCTATGGCTCACGGGGCCAGCCGCTCCGCGGCATGTGGGATCCTCCCGGACCGGGGCACGAACCCGTGTCCCCTGCATCGGCAGCCGGACTCTCAACCACTGGGCCACTAGGGAAGCCCAGACCTGTGGTGTTAATGCTTTGCATTGGTAGTGTCTTAATCGTATATTAACCATTATTGAGCACTTGAGAAAACTATGCAATGAAATGTGTTCATGTAAACACCAGTTGATCAGTTGATGGTGATCAGTTAGTATTTCTTGGGACACTTTCCATAGTCTAGATAGATAACAGCTGTATGCATTATACAAAAGCTGATCTTTAAATCAGGCAAAGTTATAACTGTTCCCTAATTTAGGGGTTTTATGGTTTCTACCTAATATGTAGGCCAACCGGCAGCTTCCAAGCAAGTCTACTGGAAGGGACAAGTTCAGTATATAGTAGGAAATCAAAGAATTGTTAGTATTTCAATAATGATTGTTTAATATTTTAGTCCTCTGCTTGACAGGAAAGAAACACGAGAGGAAAAACAATTGATATGAAATCTCAGATGGTGTCTGAGAAAATCATCTTACAGAGGTTTGGATATCACTCATTCATGAACAAAATTAAATCTGGATGTTAAGCATGTTTTTCAGTGACTGCAATGCAATTAAAGGACTGTGAGGTTAAGATTACTGTAATTGCTACAGCAGGCGAGTAGCTAGATATGAGCAGAGTAGTGGAAGAGGGGCCAGGTGGCAGGAAATGAAGCACCTGGTAAAGAGCAGAGGTCCATGGGCAGACAAAGAAAAACAGGAACCTCCAGACTGACAGGAAACTGCACATTTTCGGTGGTAAGTGTCCTGAAGGCAGACAAAGAGAGATGAGGAAAGACAGGACTCTCCTACTTCCAAATGTAACCTGTTGCTCATTATGCTCTCCTTACAATAAAATTAGCCTTGCAGACAAGCAGCACACACCATGCAGTGAGGCCATGACACTTCTGACTAAGCTAAATAAGGACAAAAATCCCTTCTGGAGCTGCAAAGAAGCAGGGAATGTGACCCCCAAACTCCTGCTTCCCCAATGAGTATGCCACCCCTTCCTCTGTATGCCCCTCATAACCGGCTTGCCAGTGGAACCCAGGGCAGCAGCTCCTCACCTAACTGCCTGCTCTCCCTGAGGGCATATTCTTGCTTAAATAAATCCTCACTTTACTTGCTTAACCGCCTGTCTCATGCCCAACTCTTGGCATGAAGAGCAAGCACCTTCAATTCACTGGGAACACAATGAGAATTTACACATGAGGAAGAAAGGAACAAACACAGTTCTCTTAAAAACTAGTGGAGAGGGCCTCCCTGGTGGCGCAGTGGTTGAGAGTCCGCCTGCCGATGCAGGGGATACGGGTTCGTGCCCCGGTCTGGGAGGATCCCATGTGCCGCGGAGCGGCTGGGCCCGTGGGCCATGGCCGCTGAGCCTGCGCGTCTGGAGCCTCTGGGTACCGAGCCCGTGCTCCGCGGTGGGAGGGGCCACAGCAGTGAGAGGCCCGCATACCGCAAAAAACAAAAGTGCAAGCGGAACAAACTGGCGCCCGGCATACGCTCCACTACCCGCAAGTGAGAGTCAACAGCAAAGAGGGTACGCCGCTAATCACAGTTATCTACTCAATATTCCCTCCCGCAGCATTTCAAACCTAGCTCCACCCCCACCCCCAACTTCTCAATTCACGGACAAATTCCAGGAACTTCACTGGCTTTTCATCGCTGCCTTGGCAACTGATTCTCCAGGAGAACAAACATTAAACGTACTGTTCAAGAACAACTGATAGACTTCTCGAGACACTGTCTATTCAGACATATTTATACAAACACCACTTACTCGGCTCTTATCTCTTACAGTAAAAGCCTGAGAGAAAAATCAAAATCTGAATTACCACGCTTTCTCTGGTAACAGGAGAACATATAGGTGTCAACTCTTTCTCCTGAGGTATAAATTATTCTCTCCTCCCTAAAATGCCGAATTTCTTACCTTATTTTGTCCTCCTCTTCAGAAGTCCTCCTTCCGCGTCTCTTCAGACGACCGTTAACTAAACTAAGGCTCGAGAGCAAGCGCTCTACTTCTAGAAAGAGGCTAAGGAACCAGATGTAGCGGTGGGTGGGGGAAGGGATGAGCCGCAGGGGAGGTAGGGAAGATGGAAGATGTGGAGGTGGGGGAGGGGTGAACAGAGAAACTCGCGAGAGAATCTCGAGGGAGAACTCGCGGGAGAAACTCTAAAGAAAACTGCAACAGCAGAATGTGTTCTCTACTTTTTACTGCATACTTTTCCCAGTTGCTTTAATTTAATCAATATAAAGGAGAAGGGCTTCCCAGGTGGCGCAGTGGTTGAGAGTCCGCCTGCCCATACAGGGGACACGGGTTCGTGCCCCGGTCCGGGAGGATCCCACATGCCCCTGAGCTGCTGGGCCCCTGAGCCATGGCCGCTGAGCCTGCCCGTCCGGAGCTTGTGCTCCACAACGGGAGAGGCCACAACGGTGAGATGCCCGCGTACCGTAAAAAAAAAAAAAAAGGAAAAGGCATTTTGGGGTAATAACGTGAAGCTCCAGGTAATCAGTAGGGAGAGTTCAGGGATTTCTTGATAGACGTAAAATGGGGAGGACCAGATCATGAAGCATTCTGCTTGCTATGCAGATATGCTACTTACTTAATTTTTTTAGTGGAACTGTTAAAATAATCTGAAACAGAAAGATGAATGTCTAGAAGACATAATGCATCTGGTGATTTCATATGATACGAAGTCAGGCAGACAGAAAATAATCTGAACTTCAAAATTTAGTAGTTATTTGAAACTGGGTAAGCTACCTACACTCTTAAATTTACCTAGTCTACAAAAACAAGATGATAAAGAATTATCAGATAGGGTTATTGTGACGTTAAATGACGTACTGAGCACATTGAGCTGAAAACATAATTCAGGGTTCAAAACAAAAGTGTGAAAATATTGTAATTACTTTTATATGAAGTGGGAGCCTGAGGTTAATTTGTAATTCTGCCTTTTTTAGAGACTGGTCAAAATCATGAAACTGTTTTTTTTGTTGTTGTTGTTGCGGTATGCCGGCCTCTCACGGCTGGGGCCCCTCCCGTTGCGAAGCACAGGCTCCGGACGCGCAGGCTCAGAGGCTATGGCTCACGGGGCCAGCCGCTCCGCGGCATGTGGGATCCTCCCGGACCGGGGCACGAACCCGTGTCCCCTGCATCGGCAGCCGGACTCTCAACCACTGGGCCACTAGGGAAGCCCAGACCTGTGGTGTTAATGCTTTGCATTGGTAGTGTCTTAATCGTATATTAACCATTATTGAGCACTTGAGAAAACTATGCAATGAAATGTGTTCATGTAAACACCAGTTGATCAGTTGATGGTGATCAGTTAGTATTTCTTGGGACACTTTCCATAGTCTAGATAGATAACAGCTGTATGCATTATACAAAAGCTGATCTTTAAATCAGGCAAAGTTATAACTGTTCCCTAATTTAGGGGTTTTATGGTTTCTACCTAATATGTAGGCCAACCGGCAGCTTCCAAGCAACTCTACTGGAAGGGACAAGTTCAGTATATAGTAGGAAATCAAAGAATTGTTGGTATTTCAATAATGATTGTTTAATATTTTAGGCCTCTGCTTGACAGGAAAGAAACACGAGAGGAAAAACAATTGATATGAAATCTCAGATGGTGTCTGAGAAAATCATCTTACAGAGGTTTGGATATCACTCATTCATGAACAAAATTAAATCTGGATGTTAAGCATGTTTTTCAGTGACTGCAATGCAATTAAAGGACTGTGAGGTTAAGATTACTGTAATTGCTACAGCAGGCGAGTAGCTAGATATGAGCAGAGTAATGGAAGAGGGGCCAGGTGGCAGGAAATCAAGCACCTGGTAAAGAGCAGAGGTCCATGGGCAGACAAAGAAAAACAAGGACCCCCAGACTGACAGGAAACTGCACATTTTCGGTGGTAAGTGTCCTGAAGGCAGACAAAGAGAGATGAGGAAAGACAGGAATCTCCTACTTCCAAATGTAACCTGTTGCTCATTATGCTCTCCTTACAATAAAATTAGCCTTGCAGACAAGCAGCACACACCATGCAGTGAGGCCATGACACTTCTGACTAAGCTAAATAAGGACAAAAATCCCTTCTGGAGCTGCAAAGAAGCAGGGAATGTGACCCCCAAACTCCTGCTTCCCCAATGAGTATGCCACCCCTTCCTCTGTATGCCCCTCATAACCGGCTTGCCAGTGGAACCCAGGGCAGCAGCTCCTCACCTAACTGCCTGCTCTCCCTGAGGGCATATTCTTGCTTAAATAAATCCTCACTTTACTTGCTTAACCGCCTGTCTCATGCCCAACTCTTGGCATGAAGAGCAAGCACCTTCAATTCACTGGGAACACAATGAGAATTTACACATGAGGAAGAAAGGAACAAACACAGTTCTCTTAAAAACTAGTGGAGAGGGCCTCCCTGGTGGCGCAGTGGTTGAGAGTCCGCCTGCCGATGCAGGGGATACGGGTTCGTGCCCCGGTCTGGGAGGATCCCATATGCCGCGGAGCGGCTGGGCCCGTGAGCCATGGCCGCTGGGCCTGCGCGTCTGGAGCCTCTGGGTACCGAGCCCGTGCTCCGCGGTGGGAGGGGCCACAGCAGTGAGAGGCCCGCATACCGCAAAAAACAAAAGTGCAAGCGGAACAAACTGGCGCCCGGCATACGCTCCACTACCCGCAAGTGAGAGTCAACAGCAAAGAGGGTACGCCGCTAATCACAGTTAAGTTATCTACTCAATATTCCCTCCCGCAGCATTTCAAACCTAGCTCCACCCCCACCCCCAACTTCTCAATTCAGGGACAAATTCCAGGAACTTCACTGGCTTTTCATCGCTGCCTTGGCAACTGATTCTCCAGGAGAACAAACATTAAACGTACTGTTCAAGAACAACTGATAGACTTCTCGAGACACTGTCTATTCAGACATATTTATACAAACACCACTTACTCGGCTCTTATCTCTTACAGTAAAAGCCTGAGAGAAAAATCAAAATCTGAATTACCACGCTTTCTCTGGTAACAGGAGAACATATAGGTGTCAACTCTTTCTCCTGAGGTATAAATTATTCTCTCCTCCCTAAAATGCCGAATTTCTTACCTTATTTTGTCCTCCTCTTCAGAAGTCCTCCTTCCGCGTCTCTTCAGACGACCGTTAACTAAACTAAGGCTCGAGAGCAAGCGCTCTACTTCTAGAAAGAGGCTAAGGAACCAGATGTAGCGGTGGGTGGGGGAAGGGATGAGCCGCAGGGGAGGTAGGGAAGATGGAAGATGTGGAGGTGGGGGAGGGGTGAACAGAGAAACTCGCGAGAGAATCTCGAGGGAGAACTCGCGGGAGAAACTCTAAAGAAAACTGCAACAGCAGAATGTGTTCTCTACTTTTTACTGCATACTTTTCCCAGTTGCTTTAATTTAATCAATATAAAGGAGAAGGGCTTCCCAGGTGGCGCAGTGGTTGAGAGTCCGCCTGCCCATACAGGGGACACGGGTTCGTGCCCCGGTCCGGGAGGATCCCACATGCCCCTGACCTGCTGGGCCCCTGAGCCATGGCCGCTGAGCCTGCCCGTCCGGAGCTTGTGCTCCACAACGGGAGAGGCCACAACGGTGAGATGCCCGCGTACCGTAAAAAAAAAAAAAAAAGGAAAAGGCATTTTGGGGTAATAACGTGAAGCTCCAGGTAATCAGTAGGGAGAGTTCAGGGATTTCTTGATAGACGTAAAATGGGGAGGACCAGATCATGAAGCATTCTGCTTGCTATGCAGATATGCTACTTACTTAATTTTTTTAGTGGAACTGTTAAAATAATCTGAAACAGAAAGATGAATGTCTAGAAGACATAATGCATCTGGTGATTTCATATGATACGAAGTCAGGCAGACAGAAAATAATCTAAACTTCAAAATTTAGTAGTTATATGAAACTGGGTAAGCTACCTACACTCTTAAATTTACCTAGTCTACAAAAACAAGATGATAAAGAATTATCAGATAGGGTTATTGTGAGGTTAAATGATGTACTGAGCACATACATTGAGCACAACGCCGAAAACATAATTCAGGGTTCAAAACAAAATATTGTAATTACTTTTATATGAAGTGGGAGCCTGAGGTTAATTTGTAATCCTGCCTTTTTTGGAGACTGGTCAAAATCATAAAACTGTTTTGGTTTTTGGTGTTTTTTTTTGCGGTATGACGGCCTCTCACCGTTGTGGCCCCTCCCATTGCAAAGCACAGGCTCCAAAAGCCAGTCTCAGCGGCCATGGCTCACGGGCCTAACCGCTCCGCGGCATGTGGGATCCTCCCGGACCGGGGCACGAACCCGTGTCCCCTGCATCGGCAGCCGGACTCTCAACCACTGGGCCACTAGGGAAGCCCAGACCTGTGGTGTTAATGCTTTGCATTGGTAGTGTCTTAATCGTATATTAACCATTATTGAGCACTTGAGAAAACTATGCAATGAAATGTGTTCATGTAAACACCAGTTGATCAGTTGATGGTGATCAGTTAGTATTTCTTGGGACACTTTCCATAGTCTAGATAGATAACAACTCTATGAATTATACAAAAACTGATCTTTAAATCGGGCAAAGTTATAACTGTTCCCTAATTTAGGGGTTTTATGGTTTCTACCTAATATGTAGGCCAACCGGCAGCTTCCAAGCAAGTCTACTGGAAGGGACAAGTTCAGTATATAGTAGGAAATCAAAGAATTGTTAGTATTTCAATAATGATTGTTTAATATTTTAACCCTCTGCTTGACAGGAAAGAAACATGAGAGGAAAAACAATTGATATGAAATCTCAGATGGTGTCTGAGAAAATCATCTTATAGAGGTTTGGATATCACTCATTCATGAACAAAATTAAATCTGGATGTTAAGCATGTTTTTCAGTGACTGCAATGCAATTAAAGGACAGTGAGGTTAAGATTACTGTAATTGCTACAGCAGGCGAGTAGCTAGATATGAGCAGAGTAATGGAAGAGGGGCCAGGTGGCAGGAAATCAAGCACCTGGTAAAGAGCAGAGGTCCATGGGCAGACAAAGAAAAACAAGAACCCCCAGACTGACAGGAAACTGCACATTTTCGGTGGTAAGTGTCCTGAAGGCAGACAAAGAGAGATGAGGAAAGACAGGAATCTCCTACTTCCAAATGTAACCTGTTGCTCATTATGCTCTCCTTACAATAAAATTAGCCTTGCAGACAAGCAGCACACACCATGCAGTGAGGCCATGACACTTCTGACTAAGCTAAATAAGGACAAAAATCCCTTCTGGAGCTGCAAAGAAGCAGGGAATGTGACCCCCAAACTCCTGCTTCCCCAATGAGTATGCCACCCCTTCCTCTGTATGCCCCTCATAACCGGCTTGCCAGTGGAACCCAGGGCAGCAGCTCCTCACCTAACTGCCTGCTCTCCCTGAGGGCATATTCTTGCTTAAATAAATCCTCACTTTACTTGCTTAACCGCCTGTCTCATGCCCAACTCTTGGCATGAAGAGCAAGCACCTTCAATTCACTGGGAACACAATGAGAATTTACACATGAGGAAGAAAGGAACAAACACATTTCTCTTAAAAACTAGTGGAGAGGGCCTCCCTGGTGGCGCAGTGGTTGAGAGTCCGCCTGCCGATGCAGGGGATACGGGTTCGTGCCCCGGTCTGGGAGGATCCCATGTGCCGCGGAGCGGCTGGGCCCGTGGGCCATGGCCGCTGAGCCTGCGCGTCTGGAGCCTCTGGGTACCGAGCCCGTGCTCCGCGGTGGGAGGGGCCACAGCAGTGAGAGGCCCGCATACCGCAAAAAACAAAAGTGCAAGCGGAACAAACTGGCGCCCGGCATACGCTCCACTACCCGCAAGTGAGAGTCAACAGCAAAGAGGGTACGCCGCTAATCACAGTTATCTACTCAATATTCCCTCCCGCAGCATTTCAAACCTAGCTCCACCCCCACCCCCAACTTCTCAATTCACGGACAAATTCCAGGAACTTCACTGGCTTTTCATCGCTGCCTTGGCAACTGATTCTCCAGGAGAACAAACATTAAACGTACTGTTCAAGAACAACTGATAGACTTCTCGAGACACTGTCTATTCAGACATATTTATACAAACACCACTTACTCGGCTCTTATCTCTTACAGTAAAAGCCTGAGAGAAAAATCAAAATCTGAATTACCACGCTTTCTCTGGTAACAGGAGAACATATAGGTGTCAACTCTTTCTCCTGAGGTATAAATTATTCTCTCCTCCCTAAAATGCCGAATTTCTTACCTTATTTTGTCCTCCTCTTCAGAAGTCCTCCTTCCGCGTCTCTTCAGACGACCGTTAACTAAACTAAGGCTCGAGAGCAAGCGCTCTACTTCTAGAAAGAGGCTAAGGAACCAGATGTAGCGGTGGGTGGGGGAAGGGATGAGCCGCAGGGGAGGTAGGGAAGATGGAAGATGTGGAGGTGGGGGAGGGGTGAACAGAGAAACTCGCGAGAGAATCTCGAGGGAGAACTCGCGGGAGAAACTCTAAAGAAAACTGCAACAGCAGAATGTGTTCTCTACTTTTTACTGCATACTTTTCCCAGTTGCTTTAATTTAATCAATATAAAGGAGAAGGGCTTCCCAGGTGGCGCAGTGGTTGAGAGTCCGCCTGCCCATACAGGGGACACGGGTTCGTGCCCCGGTCCGGGAGGATCCCACATGCCCCTGACCTGCTGGGCCCCTGAGCCATGGCCGCTGAGCCTGCCCGTCCGGAGCTTGTGCTCCACAACGGGAGAGGCCACAACGGTGAGATGCCCGCGTACCGTAAAAAAAAAAAAAAAAGGAAAAGGCATTTTGGGGTAATAACGTGAAGCTCCAGGTAATCAGTAGGGAGAGTTCAGGGATTTCTTGATAGACGTAAAATGGGGAGGACCAGATCATGAAGCATTCTGCTTGCTATGCAGATATGCTACTTACTTAATTTTTTTAGTGGAACTGTTAAAATAATCTGAAACAGAAAGATGAATGTCTAGAAGACATAATGCATCTGGTGATTTCATATGATACGAAGTCAGGCAGACAGAAAATAATCTAAACTTCAAAATTTAGTAGTTATATGAAACTGGGTAAGCTACCTACACTCTTAAATTTACCTAGTCTACAAAAACAAGATGATAAAGAATTATCAGATAGGGTTATTGTGAGGTTAAATGATGTACTGAGCACATACATTGAGCACAACGCCGAAAACATAATTCAGGGTTCAAAACAAAATATTGTAATTACTTTTATATGAAGTGGGAGCCTGAGGTTAATTTGTAATCCTGCCTTTTTTGGAGACTGGTCAAAATCATAAAACTGTTTTGGTTTTTGGTGTTTTTTTTTGCGGTATGACGGCCTCTCACCGTTGTGGCCCCTCCCATTGCAAAGCACAGGCTCCAAAAGCCAGTCTCAGCGGCCATGGCTCACGGGCCTAACCGCTCCGCGGCATGTGGGATCCTCCCGGACCGGGGCACGAACCCGTGTCCCCTGCATCGGCAGCCGGACTCTCAACCACTGGGCCACTAGGGAAGCCCAGACCTGTGGTGTTAATGCTTTGCATTGGTAGTGTCTTAATCGTATATTAACCATTATTGAGCACTTGAGAAAACTATGCAATGAAATGTGTTCATGTAAACACCAGTTGATCAGTTGATGGTGATCAGTTAGTATTTCTTGGGACACTTTCCATAGTCTAGATAGATAACAACTCTATGAATTATACAAAAACTGATCTTTAAATCGGGCAAAGTTATAACTGTTCCCTAATTTAGGGGTTTTATGGTTTCTACCTAATATGTAGGCCAACCGGCAGCTTCCAAGCAAGTCTACTGGAAGGGACAAGTTCAGTATATAGTAGGAAATCAAAGAATTGTTAGTATTTCAATAATGATTGTTTAATATTTTAACCCTCTGCTTGACAGGAAAGAAACATGAGAGGAAAAACAATTGATATGAAATCTCAGATGGTGTCTGAGAAAATCATCTTATAGAGGTTTGGATATCACTCATTCATGAACAAAATTAAATCTGGATGTTAAGCATGTTTTTCAGTGACTGCAATGCAATTAAAGGACAGTGAGGTTAAGATTACTGTAATTGCTACAGCAGGCGAGTAGCTAGATATGAGCAGAGTAATGGAAGAGGGGCCAGGTGGCAGGAAATCAAGCACCTGGTAAAGAGCAGAGGTCCATGGGCAGACAAAGAAAAACAAGAACCCCCAGACTGACAGGAAACTGCACATTTTCGGTGGTAAGTGTCCTGAAGGCAGACAAAGAGAGATGAGGAAAGACAGGAATCTCCTACTTCCAAATGTAACCTGTTGCTCATTATGCTCTCCTTACAATAAAATTAGCCTTGCAGACAAGCAGCACACACCATGCAGTGAGGCCATGACACTTCTGACTAAGCTAAATAAGGACAAAAATCCCTTCTGGAGCTGCAAAGAAGCAGGGAATGTGACCCCCAAACTCCTGCTTCCCCAATGAGTATGCCACCCCTTCCTCTGTATGCCCCTCATAACCGGCTTGCCAGTGGAACCCAGGGCAGCAGCTCCTCACCTAACTGCCTGCTCTCCCTGAGGGCATATTCTTGCTTAAATAAATCCTCACTTTACTTGCTTAACCGCCTGTCTCATGCCCAACTCTTGGCATGAAGAGCAAGCACCTTCAATTCACTGGGAACACAATGAGAATTTACACATGAGGAAGAAAGGAACAAACACATTTCTCTTAAAAACTAGTGGAGAGGGCCTCCCTGGTGGCGCAGTGGTTGAGAGTCCGCCTGCCGATGCAGGGGATACGGGTTCGTGCCCCGGTCTGGGAGGATCCCATGTGCCGCGGAGCGGCTGGGCCCGTGAGCCATGGCCGCTGAGCCTGCGCGTCTGGAGCCTCTGGGTACCGAGCCCGTGCTCCGCGGTGGGAGGGGCCACAGCAGTGAGAGGCCCGCATACCGCAAAAAACAAAAGTGCAAGCGGAACAAACTGGCGCCCGGCATACGCTCCACTACCCGCAAGTGAGAGTCAACAGCAAAGAGGGTACGCCGCTAATCACAGTTATCTACTCAATATTCCCTCCCGCAGCATTTCAAACCTAGCTCCACCCCCACCCCCAACTTCTCAATTCACGGACAAATTCCAGGAACTTCACTGGCTTTTCATCGCTGCCTTGGCAACTGATTCTCCAGGAGAACAAACATTAAACGTACTGTTCAAGAACAACTGATAGACTTCTCGAGACACTGTCTATTCAGACATATTTATACAAACACCACTTACTCGGCTCTTATCTCTTACAGTAAAAGCCTGAGAGAAAAATCAAAATCTGAATTACCACGCTTTCTCTGGTAACAGGAGAACATATAGGTGTCAACTCTTTCTCCTGAGGTATAAATTATTCTCTCCTCCCTAAAATGCCGAATTTCTTATCTTATTTTGTCCTCCTCTTCAGAAGTCCTCCTTCTGCGTCTCTTCAGACGACCGTTAACTAAACTAAGGCTCGAGAGCAAGCGCTCTACTTCTAGAAAGAGGCTAAGGAACCAGATGTAGCGGTGGGTGGGGGAAGGGATGAGCCGCAGGGGAGGTAGGGAAGATGGAAGATGTGGAGGTGGGGAAGGGGTGAACAGAGAAACTCGCAAGAGAAACAAGCAAGAGAATCTCGAGGGAGAAACTCTAAAGAAAACTGCAACAGCAGAATGTGTTCTCTACTTTTTACTGCATACTTTTCCCAGTTGCTTTAATTTAATCAATATAAAGGAGAAGGGCTTCCCAGGTGGCGCAGTGGTTGAGAGTCCGCCTGCCCATACAGGGGACACGGGTTCGTGCCCCGGTCCGGGAGGATCCCACATGCCCCTGAGCTGCTGGGCCCCTGAGCTATGGCCGCTGAGCCTGCCCGTCCGGAGCTTGTGCTCCACAACGGGAGAGGCCACAACGGTGAGATGCCCGCGTACCGTAAAAAAAAAAAAAAAGGAAAAGGCATTTTGGGGTAATAACGTGAAGCTCCAGGTAATCAGTAGGGAGAGTTCAGGGATTTCTTGATAGACGTAAAATGGGGAGGACCAGATCATGAAGCATTCTGCTTGCTATGCAGATATGCTACTTACTTAATTTTTTTAGTGGAACTGTTAAAATAATCTGAAACAGAAAGATGAATGTCTAGAAGACATAATGCATCTGGTGATTTCATATGATACGAAGTCAGGCAGACAGAAAATAATCTAAACTTCAAAATTTAGTAGTTATATGAAACTGGGTAAGCTACCTACACTCTTAAATTTACCTAGTCTACAAAAACAAGATGATAAAGAATTATCAGATAGGGTTATTGTGACGTTAAATGACGTACTGAGCACATTGAGCTGAAAACATAATTCAGGGTTCAAAACAAAAGTGTGAAAATATTGTAATTACTTTTATATGAAGTGGGAGCCTGAGGTTAATTTGTAATTCTGCCTTTTTTAGAGACTGGTCAAAATCATGAAACTGTTTTTGTTGTTGTTGTTGTTGTGGTATGCCGGCCTCTCACCGCTGGGGCCCCTCCCGTTGCGAAGCACAGGCTCCGGACGCGCAGGCTCAGAGGCTATGGCTCACGGGGCCAGCCGCTCCGCGGCATGTGGGATCCTCCCGGACCGGGGCACGAACCCGTGTCCCCTGCATCGGCAGCCGGACTCTCAACCACTGGGCCACTAGGGAAGCCCAGACCTGTGGTGTTAATGCTTTGCATTGGTAGTGTCTTAATCGTATATTAACCATTATTGAGCACTTGAGAAAACTATGCAATGAAATGTGTTCATGTAAACACCAGTTGATCAGTTGATGGTGATCAGTTAGTATTTCTTGGGACACTTTCCATAGTCTAGATAGATAACAGCTGTATGCATTATACAAAAGATGATCTTTAAATCAGGCAAAGTTATAACTGTTCCCTAATTTAGGGGTTTTATGGTTTCTACCTAATATGTAGGCCAACCGGCAGCTTCCAAGCAAGTCTACTGGAAGGGACAAGTTCAGTATATAGTAGGAAATCAAAGAATTGTTAGTATTTCAATAATGATTGTTTAATATTTTAGTCCTCTGCTTGACAGGAAAGAAACACGAGAGGAAAAACAATTGATATTAAATCTCAGATGGTGTCTGAGAAAATCATCTTATAGAGGTTTGGATATCACTCATTCATGAACAAAATTAAATCTGGATGTTAAGCATGTTTTTCAGTGACTGCAATGCAATTAAAGGACTGTGAGGTTAAGATTACTGTAATTGCTACAGCAGGCGAGTAGCTAGATATGAGCAGAGTAGTGGAAGAGGGGCCAGGTGGCAGGAAATGAAGCACCTGGTAAAGAGCAGAGGTCCATGGGCAGACAAAGAAAAACAAGAACCTCCAGACTGACAGGAAACTGCACATTTTCGGTGGTAAGTGTCCTGAAGGCAGACAAAGAGAGATGAGGAAAGACAGGAATCTCCTACTTCCAAATGTAACCTGTTGCTCATTATGCTCTCCTTACAATAAAATTAGCCTTGCAGACAAGCAGCACACACCATGCAGTGAGGCCATGACACTTCTGACTAAGCTAAATAAGGACAAAAATCCCTTCTGGAGCTGCAAAGAAGCAGGGAATGTGACCCCCAAACTCCTGCTTCCCCAATGAGTATGCCACCCCTTCCTCTGTATGCCCCTCATAACCGGCTTGCCAGTGGAACCCAGGGCAGCAGCTCCTCACCTAACTGCCTGCTCTCCCTGAGGGCATATTCTTGCTTAAATAAATCCTCACTTTACTTGCTTAACCGCCTGTCTCATGCCCAACTCTTGGCATGAAGAGCAAGCACCTTCAATTCACTGGGAACACAATGAGAATTTACACATGAGGAAGAAAGGAACAAACACATTTCTCTTAAAAACTAGTGGAGAGGGCCTCCCTGGTGGCGCAGTGGTTGAGAGTCCGCCTGCCGATGCAGGGGATACGGGTTCGTGCCCCAGTCTGGGAGGATCTCATGTGCCGCGGAGCGGCTGGGCCCGTGGGCCATGGCCGCTGAGCCTGCGCGTCTG
Source organism: Mesoplodon densirostris (assembly GCF_025265405.1). Taxonomy (NCBI): domain Eukaryota; kingdom Metazoa; phylum Chordata; class Mammalia; order Artiodactyla; family Ziphiidae; genus Mesoplodon; species Mesoplodon densirostris. The sequence goes on along the minus strand of NW_026778236.1, from coordinate 2,159,393 downwards.
GAGCCTCTGGGTACCGAGCCCGTGCTCCGCGGTGGGAGGGGCCACAGCAGTGAGAGGCCCGCATACCGCAAAAAACAAAAGTGCAAGCGGAACAAACTGGCGCCCGGCATACGCTCCACTACCCGCAAGTGAGAGTCAACAGCAAAGAGGGTACGCCGCTAATCACAGTTATCTACTCAATATTCCCTCCCGCAGCATTTCAAACCTAGCTCCACCCCCACCCCCAACTTCTCAATTCACGGACAAATTCCAGGAACTTCACTGGCTTTTCATCGCTGCCTTGGCAACTGATTCTCCAGGAGAACAAACATTAAACGTACTGTTCAAGAACAACTGATAGACTTCTCGAGACACTGTCTATTCAGACATATTTATACAAACACCACTTACTCGGCTCTTATCTCTTACAGTAAAAGCCTGAGAGAAAAATCAAAATCTGAATTACCACGCTTTCTCTGGTAACAGGAGAACATATAGGTGTCAACTCTTTCTCCTGAGGTATAAATTATTCTCTCCTCCCTAAAATGCCGAATTTCTTACCTTATTTTGTCCTCCTCTTCAGAAGTCCTCCTTCCGCGTCTCTTCAGACGACCGTTAACTAAACTAAGGCTCGAGAGCAAGCGCTCTACTTCTAGAAAGAGGCTAAGGAACCAGATGTAGCGGTGGGTGGGGGAAGGGATGAGCCGCAGGGGAGGTAGGGAAGATGGAAGATGTGGAGGTGGGGAAGGGGTGAACAGAGAAACTCGCAAGAGAAACAAGCAAGAGAATCTCGAGGGAGAACTCCCGGGAGAAACTCTAAAGAAAACTGCAACAGCAGAATGTGTTCTCTACTTTTTACTGCATACTTTCCCCAGTTGCTTTAATTTAATCAATATAAAGGAGAAGGGCTTCCCAGGTGGCGCAGTGGTTGAGAGTCCGCCTGCCCATACAGGGGACACGGGTTCGTGCCCCGGTCCGGGAGGATCCCACATGCCCCTGAGCTGCTGGGCCCCTGAGCCATGGCCGCTGAGCCTGCCCGTCCGGAGCTTGTGCTCCACAAGGGAGACGCCACAACGGTGAGATGCCCGCGTACCGTAAAAAAAAAAAAAAGGAAAAGGCATTTTGGGGTAATAACGTGAAGCTCCAGGTAATCAGTAGGGAGAGTTCAGGGATTTCTTGATAGACGTAAAATGGGGAGGACCAGATCATGAAGCATTCTGCTTGCTATGCAGATATGCTACTTACTTAATTTTTTTAGTGGAACTGTTAAAATAATCTGAAACAGAAAGATGAATGTCTAGAAGACATAATGCATCTGGTGATTTCATATGATACGAAGTCAGGCAGACAGAAAATAATCTAAACTTCAAAATTTAGTAGTTATATGAAACTGGGTAAGCTACCTACACTCTTAAATTTACCTAGTCTACAAAAACAAGATGATAAAGAATTATCAGATAGGGTTATTGTGACGTTAAATGACGTACTGAGCACATTGAGCTGAAAACATAATTCAGGGTTCAAAACAAAAGTGTGAAAATATTGTAATTACTTTTATATGAAGTGGGAGCCTGAGGTTAATTTGTAATTCTGCCTTTTTTAGAGACTGGTCAAAATCATGAAACTGTTTTTTTTGTTGTTGTTGTTGCGGTATGCCGGCCTCTCACCGCTGGGGCCCCTCCCGTTGCGAAGCACAGGCTCCGGACGCGCAGGCTCAGAGGCTATGGCTCACGGGGCCAGCCGCTCCGCGGCATGTGGGATCCTCCCGGACCGGGGCACGAACCCGTGTCCCCTGCATCGGCAGCCGGACTCTCAACCACTGGGCCACTAGGGAAGCCCAGACCTGTGGTGTTAATGCTTTGCATTGGTAGTGTCTTAATCGTATATTAACCATTATTGAGCACTTGAGAAAACTATGCAATGAAATGTGTTCATGTAAACACCAGTTGATCAGTTGATGGTGATCAGTTAGTATTTCTTGGGACACTTTCCATAGTCTAGATAGATAACAGCTGTATGCATTATACAAAAGCTGATCTTTAAATCAGGCAAAGTTATAACTGTTCCCTAATTTAGGGGTTTTATGGTTTCTACCTAATATGTAGGCCAACCGGCAGCTTCCAAGCAACTCTACTGGAAGGGACAAGTTCAGTATATAGTAGGAAATCAAAGAATTGTTAGTATTTCAATAATGATTGTTTAATATTTTAACCCTCTGCTTGACAGGAAAGAAACACGAGAGGAAAAACAATTGATATTAAATCTCAGATGGTGTCTGAGAAAATCATCTTATAGAGGTTTGGATATCACTCATTCATGAACAAAATTAAATCTGGATGTTAAGCATGTTTTTCAGTGACTGCAATGCAATTAAAGGACTGTGAGGTTAAGATTACTGTAATTGCTACAGCAGGCGAGTAGCTAGATATGAGCAGAGTAATGGAAGAGGGGCCAGGTGGCAGGAAATCAAGCACCTGGTAAAGAGCAGAGGTCCATGGGCAGACAAAGAAAAACAAGGACCCCCAGACTGACAGGAAACTGCACATTTTCGGTGGTAAGTGTCCTGAAGGCAGACAAAGAGAGATGAGGAAAGACAGGACTCTCCTACTTCCAAATGTAACCTGTTGCTCATTATGCTCTCCTTACAATAAAATTAGCCTTGCAGACAAGCAGCACACACCATGCAGTGAGGCCATGACACTTCTGACTAAGCTAAATAAGGACAAAAATCCCTTCTGGAGCTGCAAAGAAGCAGGGAATGTGACCCCCAAACTCCTGCTTCCCCAATGAGTATGCCACCCCTTCCTCTGTATGCCCCTCATAACCGGCTTGCCAGTGGAACCCAGGGCAGCAGCTCCTCACCTAACTGCCTGCTCTCCCTGAGGGCATATTCTTGCTTAAATAAATCCTCACTTTACTTGCTTAACCGCCTGTCTCATGCCCAACTCTTGGCATGAAGAGCAAGCACCTTCAATTCACTGGGAACACAATGAGAATTTACACATGAGGAAGAAAGGAACAAACACATTTCTCTTAAAAACTAGTGGAGAGGGCCTCCCTGGTGGCGCAGTGGTTGAGAGTCCGCCTGCCGATGCAGGGGATACGGGTTCGTGCCCCAGTCTGGGAGGATCTCATGTGCCGCGGAGCGGCTGGGCCCGTGGGCCATGGCCGCTGAGCCTGCGCGTCTGGAGCCTCTGGGTACCGAGCCCGTGCTCCGCGGTGGGAGGGGCCACAGCAGTGAGAGGCCCGCATACCGCAAAAAACAAAAGTGCAAGCGGAACAAACTGGCGCCCGGCATACGCTCCACTACCCGCAAGTGAGAGTCAACAGCAAAGAGGGTACGCCGCTAATCACAGTTATCTACTCAATATTCCCTCCCGCAGCATTTCAAACCTAGCTCCACCCCCACCCCCAACTTCTCAATTCACGGACAAATTCCAGGAACTTCACTGGCTTTTCATCGCTGCCTTGGCAACTGATTCTCCAGGAGAACAAACATTAAACGTACTGTTCAAGAACAACTGATAGACTTCTCGAGACACTGTCTATTCAGACATATTTATACAAACACCACTTACTCGGCTCTTATCTCTTACAGTAAAAGCCTGAGAGAAAAATCAAAATCTGAATTACCACGCTTTCTCTGGTAACAAGAGAACATATAGGTGTCAACTCTTTCTCCTGAGGTATAAATTATTCTCTCCTCCCTAAAATGCCGAATTTCTTACCTTATTTTGTCCTCCTCTTCAGAAGTCCTCCTTCCGCGTCTCTTCAGACGACCGTTAACTAAACTAAGGCTCGAGAGCAAGCGCTCTACTTCTAGAAAGAGGCTAAGGAACCAGATGTAGCGGTGGGTGGGGGAAGGGATGAGCCGCAGGGGAGGTAGGGAAGATGGAAGATGTGGAGGTGGGGGAGGGGTGAACAGAGAAACTCGCGAGAGAATCTCGAGGGAGAACTCGCGGGAGAAACTCTAAAGAAAACTGCAACAGCAGAATGTGTTCTCTACTTTTTACTGCATACTTTTCCCAGTTGCTTTAATTTAATCAATATAAAGGAGAAGGGCTTCCCAGGTGGCGCAGTGGTTGAGAGTCCGCCTGCCCATACAGGGGACACGGGTTCGTGCCCCGGTCCGGGAGGATCCCACATGCCCCTGACCTGCTGGGCCCCTGAGCCATGGCCGCTGAGCCTGCCCGTCCGGAGCTTGTGCTCCACAAGGGAGACGCCACAACGGTGAGATGCCCGCGTACCGTAAAAAAAAAAAAAAAGGAAAAGGCATTTTGGGGTAATAACGTGAAGCTCCAGGTAATCAGTAGGGAGAGTTCAGGGATTTCTTGATAGACGTAAAATGGGGAGGACCAGATCATGAAGCATTCTGCTTGCTATGCAGATATGCTACTTACTTAATTTTTTTAGTGGAACTGTTAAAATAATCTGAAACAGAAAGATGAATGTCTAGAAGACATAATGCATCTGGTGATTTCATATGATACGAAGTCAGGCAGACAGAAAATAATCTAAACTTCAAAATTTAGTAGTTATATGAAACTGGGTAAGCTACCTACACTCTTAAATTTACCTAGTCTACAAAAACAAAATGATAAAGAATTATCAGATAGGGTTATTGTGACGTTAAATGACGTACTGAGCACATTGAGCTGAAAACATAATTCAGGGTTCAAAACAAAAGTGTGAAAATATTGTAATTACTTTTATATGAAGTGGGAGCCTGAGGTTAATTTGTAATTCTGCCTTTTTTAGAGACTGGTCAAAATCATGAAACTGTTTTTTTTGTTGTTGTTGTTGCGGTATGCCGGCCTCTCACCGCTGGGGCCCCTCCCGTTGCACAGGCTCCGGACGCGCAGGCTCAGAGGCTATGGCTCACGGGGCCAGCCGCTCCGCGGCATGTGGGATCCTCCCGGACCGGGGCACGAACCCGTGTCCCCTGCATCGGCAGCCGGACTCTCAACCACTGGGCCACTAGGGAAGCCCAGACCTGTGGTGTTAATGCTTTGCATTGGTAGTGTCTTAATCGTATATTAACCATTATTGAGCACTTGAGAAAACTATGCAATGAAATGTGTTCATGTAAACACCAGTTGATCAGTTGATGGTGATCAGTTAGTATTTCTTGGGACACTTTCCATAGTCTAGGTAGATAACAGCTGTATGCATTATACAAAAGCTGATCTTTAAATCAGGCAAAGTTATAACTGTTCCCTAATTTAGGGGTTTTATGGTTTCTACCTAATATGTAGGCCAACCGGCAGCTTCCAAGCAACTCTACTGGAAGGGACAAGTTCAGTATATAGTAGGAAATCAAAGAATTGTTGGTATTTCAATAATGATTGTTTAATATTTTAGGCCTCTGCTTGACAGGAAAGAAACACGAGAGGAAAAACAATTGATATTAAATCTCAGATGGTGTCTGAGAAAATCATCTTACAGAGGTTTGGATATCACTCATTCATGAACAAAATTAAATCTGGATGTTAAGCATGTTTTTCAGTGACTGCAATGCAATTAAAGGACTGTGAGGTTAAGATTACTGTAATTGCTACAGCAGGCGAGTAGCTAGATATGAGCAGAGTAGTGGAAGAGGGGCCAGGTGGCAGGAAATGAAGCACCTGGTAAAGAGCAGAGGTCCATGGGCAGACAAAGAAAAACAAGAACCTCCAGACTGACAGGAAACTGCACATTTTCGGTGGTAAGTGTCCTGAAGGCAGACAAAGAGAGTTGAGGAAAGACAGGAATCTCCTACTTCCAAATGTAACCTGTTGCTCATTATGCTCTCCTTACAATAAAATTAGCCTTGCAGACAAGCAGCACACACCATGCAGTGAGGCCATGACACTTCTGACTAAGCTAAATAAGGACAAAAATCCCTTCTGGAGCTGCAAAGAAGCAGGGAATGTGATCCCCAAACTCCTGCTTCCCCAATGAGTATGCCACCCCTTCCTCTGTATGCCCCTCATAACTGGCTTGCCAGTGGAACCCAGGGCAGCAGCTCCTCACCTAACTGCCTGCTCTCCCTGAGGGCATATTCTTGCTTAAATAAATCCTCACTTTACTTGCTTAACCGCCTGTCTCATGCCCAACTCTTGGCATGAAGAGCAAGCACCTTCAATTCACTGGGAACACAATGAGAATTTACACATGAGGAAGAAAGGAACAAACACAGTTCTCTTAAAAACTAGTGGAGAAATACATGTTTTCTGTTAATAGGAAAGACTGGTTTACATAAGAAGCCGTGAAATTGAGAAAAACCATGACTTGCTTTACTGTTCTGGAACCAAACCCACAGTATCCCTGTATTTTGAAGATCACCCAACTGTTAAACACTTAAGAGTTTTATGGGTTTTTCATGAACATGTACTCAGGAAAATGTAATCGGTTCAGTTTGGGGTTCGAAACTTCGTTTGCTTTACCCTTCGTTTTAAGGATTTGACTCATCAATCTGATATGTTAGATACTAAAAGCAAACCTTTCATGCCCCGTAGGATTTTATGAAATACAGTACTTTAAGGCCAGCCAAGAAAAATTAAACATAAAATGCTGTGGTCATTGAGACATCCTCGCTCCCTCCCTAATATCTGCATTACACATTAACCAGAGTTCCTCAAAGACAGATTGCCTTCCTGATCATAAAGGTCAATTATTTTACCTTCCTCTGACACTTATGCTGCAACTTCTTAAAAAGAATACTGTTCTTTCCCAGCTCTGTACTGGATCATGTTGACTTGCTGCTCACTTTGTACATGCTTACCCAGACTACGTATCCCTGCTGATCTTCATGTAAAATATCTGTATGTCACTTTGATGTGATATACTGTCCTTTCTCTTCAAAATGGATGTAACCATGCCTTTGACTTCTAACAGGTAGAACAGTCCTCAGAACTTTCTGAGTCTGTCTCCTGAGTTATAATCCTCAGTTTGGCTCAAATAATACTCTCCTTCCCCTTAACTTCATTTTTGCTGTTCCCTTAAAAGGATATTGCAGATTTCTGTACTAGTTTTGCAGATTCCAATTTGGCTTAAAGTTTTTACACTCAAGTTTCTTCCCAAATTTTAAGCATTACTAATTAAATGTCACCTGAGGTCACTGACAAAAAACCCTTAACCCTCCAGATAACTCTATACTTATGAGTATATTACGAAACCCTGTGTTACATCAAGCACACCAAAATAAAGTTAAAATCAGTATTACTTAAAATGTTTCCCAATGTTTTAAAATCTAGGGGTACTAACTTTCACTAAGATATATATACTCAGAAAAGTTAACTGGTTCCACTTACATTTTGTGGAAAATTGGTTTTATAACCATTATTCCCACGTTGGTCATTTGCCACTTGAATATGGATCAGAAAATAGATACTTAACCTCAAGATTTCTTAACTCTTTACAGTCACATGTCTAAATTTTCCTTTCATCTATACTATTGCTTTAAAGGGATAAAGACACATAGAATTTCACTAATAATGCAAGCATTGTTTCTCAGCCTTTTTGGAGACTTCTCAAACCTTTTATATGTTTAAGCTTTCAAAGAGGAACATATAATTTCTTTAGCTTAACTGGAAAGCAGTCACAGCTTGCGATGGAGAAATAACAGATTGCTTAATTTTGTATACATACAGGTACAAAGGAAAAGTTTAGGCAAACAGCACAATTCACCCTCCAAACAAAAGTTTTATGCTTGTAGAACTCAGCAGTATAATTAACAAGACGTATTTCATGAAACTTTTTTACTCTGAAAATTCTGAACATTTTAAACACAAATTCTACGTTTCAATTAATATTAACAAATTTGCAAGTACCTTGAATAATTCCATGTTTTCATTTTGCCTGAAAATTCATAGAGGAAAACTTAATATATGCCTCTTCCCCACAAACGAACATTTTTCTTTTACTAGTATTCAAACATCAATTAAAGAAAACAACTTAAACTTTTCCTTTGCAAGGAACATTTGGTACATAACTGAGTGATATTTTTAATATCTGCTTCGGCCCTCTCTTTCAGATTGGCTCCCCGCATAACCTCGTCTGGAAGCCCCACAACCTGAGCTACTGTATGAGAGTCACAGGGAGCAAGGTACTCCCTATTCACGGAGGGTGGAAACCCTCGTTGTTCCTGTCTTCCACGCTCACGACGACTTGAATAAGTATTACTTTGGCTGCTTGAGAAACCTTCCGGACCTCCTCCATATCCATCTCTCGTATTGCTCTCACAGCAACTGCTTCCAGCGTATGTCAGCGGGACCCTTCGTGCTGCTGGTGTAACACGGGAGTCAACAGGAAAGTTAATGATTGATAAACAAACTTTACACATTACAAATTTTTCTGGTATCATATAACATGACTTGAAGTGCTAAATATTTGAAAAGATAAGCTTTATCTGTCTATGCTATGAAAATATAAAGTATGTAGCAACGGTGCAGGGCTTTCACATTTATTTAAAAGATCGAGCAATATTTTTCAGCCTAAGTAGTTTCTTTGAAAGTAAAAGCCCCTATTTTAGAATTTTTAAATAATCAGTAGAGTGGCAACGTTTAACAAGATTTAGTGGGGCTTCCCTGGTGGCGCAGTAGTTGACAGTCCCCCTGCCGATGCAGAGGACACGGATTCGTGACCTGGTCCGGGAGGATCCCACATGCCAGGGAGCGGTTGGGCCCATGGGCCACGTCCACTGGGCCTGCGCGTCAGGAGCCTGTGCTCTGCAATGGGAGAGGGCACAACAGTGAGAGGCCCATGTGCTGCAAAAAAATAAATATATAAAATAATAATACTAATGTTAAAATAGTTTTTCGGTAATGAGAAAAAAAGATGAGACTGCCCATTTACCCTTCATAGCATTTTATTTTAAGTGAGCTATTAACAAAACAATTCAAAGGTCTTTAACTTATAAAAAAGGCTATGCTAATCATAGTTTTACCTTTAAGGAACTGAAGTAAAAGTAGAGTAAACAACGATCTGGTTAAGTCTAATTCTATGATTTACAAGTTGTAACTGGACTCTTACCGTAACTCCCATATGAATCCCTGTAAGAGCTTCCACTTCGATATGCAGAATAATCTGTATCAGGATTTCCACCATAGCCATCACGATCACTAAATTTAAAAGAATGATATAAATTATGTCATCAATTTAAATTATGTGTCACGGTCACATAATTTAAAAGAATGTTTTTATTTGATATAAACACAAAATTTTATATTACCTATGTCCTCTAGAGGGATGATCAATCCGAGAACTTGAATGTCCATAATAACCGTGTGCATAGACTCTACGTGGCGGAATATAATCCTTGCTGGCTCGGAAGCTTGGATAATTTCTCCGTGAATAACTTAAATAAAGCAGATAAAGTTTTAAAGGCAACTTATCATATCCAGAATATATAAAGAATTCAGACAGCAAAAAGACAAAAAATTTTAAACGGGCAAAGGACTTGAATATACTTTTGTTCAAAGAAGATATACAATGACCAACAAGGACATGAAAAGATGCTCAACATATTTATTAGGGAAATGAAATTCAAAACCAAAATGGAATATCTACTTTGCACCTCTCAGACTGGCTATAATTAAAAATAAACAAACTGAATATATCAAGTGTTGGTGCAGATGCAGAGAAACAAATCAAGTATATGTGCGTGGCAGAAATGTAAAATAGTACCGGCTCTGTGGAACAGATCAGCAGTTCCTTAAAAAATTAAAGAATTACTATATGTCCCAGGAATTCCACTCCTAAGTATATATACACTCAAAAAGAATTGAAAACAGGTACCCAAATGCTTGTACAGGAGTATTCATGACAGCACCATGATGGGAATAACTCACACAGATGGATAAACAAACCATGTTAATCGCACATAAAATGGAATATTTAGTCAGCCAAAAAAAAAAAAAATAAGGTCTGAAGTACTGATTCATGCTAGAGCATGAATGATCTTTGAAAACATTTATGCTAAGGGAAAGCTGGATAATAAAGGTCACATATTGTTTGCTTCCATTAGTATGGTATATTCAGGATTAGATAAATTCATAGATAAGGACACAGGTGGGTACCTACCAGGGACAAGGGGGGAGAAAATGGGAGTGACTGCTTATTAATTTTATTTTGGGGTAATGAAATGTTTTGGAACTGAACAGAGCTGGTGGTTGCATAACACTGTTAAGTGTACTAAATGTTACTGACTTGTTCACTTTTAAAGGTTCAATTTTGTGTTAGGTAAATTTCAACAAGAACAACAAAATTAACCATGACTTAATTCATATACTGTGTTTTCTCTTACCTGTCTCTAGTAGCATAACCACCATCTCTTTGTGACATATAGCCAACTCTCTGAAAAGAGACTGGCTCTCTACGAGGAGGACCTCCATCATTTTCTCTTCCATGTGATATTGAACCTTTAATTTAAGAATGCTTATGTAAGTATCTCAAAATTGACAGTAATGTTTCAAAGAAAAATCCAGAAGTCTGATATCCTTCCACTCTCCAAAATCATTTAAAAAAACTACTCCTTCTAAAATTCCATTTGCACACATTTTCGTTTCCCTTTCAATGTTACCGCTGAACATTGTATTTTCTGACATCTCCCATTCCCCATACATTTTGCATAACCTTTAAATTACCAGCAGTAGGGAACACTTCTCAAACTTGGAGCAAAACATTAATTTTTGGTAACCACTGTCACATATTCAATCACCAAGTGGTTGGCTCTCTCCTTTAAGTGTACAACCTTAATTATTGACCTTGTATGATGATAGCAGTAGTGACTTCTCTTGTTTATTAGCAATAAAGGGCTCATTTGAAAAACACTGTACCGCTTCCAAAATATGAAACTATCTCCCATAAATAACGTTCTCTTCATGTGTTAATTCTTATTCCTCATTCCTGGAGGTCACTAGGACGTTGTTTGTTCTCTTCTCTTGTTTGTTCACTAGGCTAACCATCTAATAATGGAAAGGGTAGGCTTTTTAGCTTCTGTTGTATTTTGAAGTCAATATCGTGCTACATTTGGCTTCATTCATATTCTACACGTAAAATGGCAGTTTGATCATGGCTGTTTCAAGTCTGTACCATATTAAGGATCAGAAAACAGTGCTAAAAAAGTTAAGAGCACAAACTATAGTTCATATGGCAAGTTTCAATTATTGTTTATAATAATTAAATAAAAAAACAGGTAGCCAATATACATAGCTAAACTAGTCTACAGACCAGAACATTCTCTCACAGGACATAGGTTTCAAGAAAATTCTGATTTTTTTATTCTGAAAATTTTGAACATTTTAAACACAAATTCTATATTTCAATTAATATTAACAACTATGCAAGTACTTTGAATAATTCCATGTTTTCACTTTGTCTGAAAATTCATAGAGGAAAAGGTAATATATGCCTCGTCCCCACAAACCAACATTTTTCTTTTAGTAGTATTCAAGCATCAATTAAAGAAAACAACTTAAACTTTTCCTTTGTAAAGAACATTTGATACATAACTGAGTGTTATTTTTAATATCTGCTTCGGCCCTCTCTTTCAGATTGGCTTCCCACATAACCTCATCTGGATGCCCCACAACCTCAGCTACTGTATGAGAGTCACAGGGAGCAAGGTACTCCCTATTCACGGAGGGTGGAAACCCTCATTGTTCCTGTCTTCCACGCTCACAACCACTTGAATAAGTATTGCTTTGGCTGCTTGAGTAACCTTCCGGACCTCCTCCATATACACCTCTCGTATTGCTATCACAGCAACTGATTCCTCCATATGTCAGCGGGACCCTTCGTGCTGCTGGTGCAACGCGGTAGTCAACTGGGAAGTTAATGATTGATAAACAAACTTTAAACATTACAAATTTTTCTGGTATCATATAACATGACTCAAAGTGCTAAATATTGGAAAAGATAAGCTTTATCTGTCACTGCTATGAAAATATAAACTATGTAGCAAGGGTGAAGGGCTTTCATATTTATTTAAAAGAGAGAGCAATATTTTTCAGCCTAAGTAGTTTGACAATAAAAGCCAATATTTTAGAATTTTTAAATAATCAGTAGAGTGGCAACGTTTAACAAGATTTAGTGGGGCTTCCCTGGTGGCGCAGTAGTTGACAGTCTGCCTGCCGATGCAGGGGACACGGGTTCGTGACCCGGTCCGGGAGGATCCCACATGCCAGGGAGCGGTTGGGACCATGGGCCACGGCCGCTGGGCCTGCGCGTGAGGAGCCTGTGCTCTGCAATGGGAGAGGGCACAACGGTGAGAGGCCCATGTGCTGCAAAAAAATAAATAAATAAAATAATAATACTAATGTTAAAATAGTTTTTCGGTAATGAGAAAAAAAGATGAGACTGCCCATTTACCCTTCATAGCATTTTATTTTAAGTGAGCTATTAACAAAACAATTCAAAGGTCTTTAACTTATAAAAAAGGCTATGCTAATCATAGTTTTACCTTTAAGGAACTGAAGTAAATGTAGAGTAAACAACGATCTGGTTAAGTCTAATTCTATGATTTACAAGTTGTAACTGGACTCTTGCTGTAACTCCCATATGAATCCCTGTAAGAGCTTCCACTTCGATATGCAGAATAATCTGTATCAGGATTTCCACCATAGCCATCACGATCACTAAATTTAAAAGAATGATATAAATTATGTCATCAATTTAAATTATGTGTCACGGTCACATAATTTAAAAGAATGTTTTTATTTGATATAAACACAAAATTTTATATTACCTGTATCCTCTAGAGGGATGATCAATCCGAGAACTTGAATGTCCATAATAACCGTGTGCATAGACTCTACGTGGCGGAATATAATCCTTGCTGGCTCGGAAGCTTGGATAATTTCTCCGTGAATAACTTAAATAAAGCAGATAAAGTTTTAAAGGCAACTTATCATATCCAGAATATATAAAGAATTCAGACAGCAAAAAGACAAAAAATTTTAAACGGGCAAAGGACTTGAATATACTTTTGTTCAAAGAAGTTATACAATGACCAACAAGGACATGAAAAGATGCTCAACATATTTATTAGGGAAATGAAATTCAAAACCAAAATGGAATATCTACTTTGCACCTCTCAGACTGGCTATAAATAAAAATAAACAAACTGAATATATCAAGTGTTGGTGCAGATGCAGAGAAACAAATCAAGTATATGTGCGTGGCAGAAATGTAAAATAGTACCGGCTCTGTGGAACAGATCAGCAGTTCCTTAAAAAATTAAAGAATTACTATATGTCCCAGGAATTCCACTCCTTAAGTATATATACACTCAAAAAGAATTGAAAACAGGTACCCAAGTGCTTGTACAGGAGTATTCATGACAGCACCATGATGGGAATAACTCACACAGATGGATAAACAAACCATGTTAATCGCACATAAAATGGAATATTTAGTCAGCGGAAAAAAAAAAGTCTGAAGTACTGATTCATGCTAGAGCATGAATGATCTTTGAAAACATTTATGCTAAGGGAAAGCTGGATAATAAAGGTCACATATTGTTTGCTTCCATTAGTGTGATATATTCAGGATTACATAAATTCATAGATAAGGACACAGGTTGGTACCTATCAGGGACAAGGGGGGAGAAAATGGGTGTGACTGCTTATTAATTTTATTTTGGGGTAATGAAATGTTTTGGAACTGAACAGAGCTGGTGGTTGCATAACACTGTTAAGTGTACTAAATGTTACTGAATTGTTCACTTTTAAATGTTCAATTTTGTGTTAGGTAAATTTCAACAAGAACAACAAAATAAACCATGACTTAATTCATATATTGTGTTTTCTCTTACCTATCTTTAATAGCATAACCACCATCTCTTTGTGACATATAGCCAACTCTCCGAAAAGAGACTGGCTCTCTACAAGGAGGACCTCCATAATTTTCTCTTCCATGTGATACTGAACCTTTAGTTTAAAAATGCTTATGTATGTATCTCAATATTGACAGTAATGTTTCAAAGAAAAATCCCAAAGTCTGATATCCTTCCACTCTCCAAAATCATTTAAAAAAACTACTCCTTCTAAAATTCCATTTACGCACGTTTTCATTTCCCTTTCAATGTTACCACTAAACATTTCATTTTCTGACATCTCCCGTTCCCTATACATTTTGCATAACCTTTAAATTACCAGCAGTAAGGAAAACTTCTCAAAATTTGAGCAAAACATTGATTTTTGGTAACTACTGTCACATATTCAACCACCAAGTGGTTGGCTCTCTCCTTTAAGTGTACAACCTTAATTATTGACCTTTTATGATGATAGCAATAGTGACTTCTCTTGTTTATTAGCAATAGAGGGCTCATTTGAAAAACACTGTACCGCTTCCAAAATATGAAACTATCTCCCATAAATAATGTTCTCTTCATGTGTTAATTCTTATTCCTCATTCCTGGAGGTCACTAGGACCTTGTTTGCTCTCTTCTCTTGTTTGTTCACTAGGCTAACCATCTAATAATGGAAAGGGTAGGCTTCTTAGCTTTTGTTGTATTTTGAAGTCAATATCGTGCTACATTTGGCTTCGTTCATATTCTACAGGTAAAATGGCAATTTGATAATGGCTGTTTCAAGTCTGTACCATATTAAGGATCAGAAAACTGCTAAAAAAGTTAAGAGCACAAACTACAGTTCATATGGCCAGTTTCAATTATTGTTTATAATAATTAAATAAAAAACCAGGTAGCCAATATACATAGCTAAACTAGTCTACAGACCAGAACATTCTCTCACAGGACATAGGTTTCAAGAAAATTCTGATTTTTTTATTCTGAAAATTTTGAACATTTTAAACACAAATTCTATATTTCAATTAATATTAACAACTATGCAAGTACTTTGAATAATTCCATGTTTTCACTTTGTCTAAAAATTCATAGAGGAAAAGGTAATATATGCCTCGTCCCCACAAACCAACATTTTTCTTTTAGTAGTATTCAAGCATCAATTAAAGAAGACAACTTAAACTTTTCCTTTGTAAAGAACATTTGGTACATAACTGAGTGTTATTTTTAATATCTGCTTCGGCCCTCTCTTTCAGATTGGCTTCCCACATAACCTCATCTGGATGCCCCACAACCTGAGCTACTGTATGAGAGTCACAGGGAGCAAGGTACTCCCTATTCACGGAGGGTGGAAACCCTCATTGTTCCTGTCTTCCACGCTCACAACCACTTGAATAAGTATTGCTTTGGCTGCTTGAGTAACCTTCCGGACCTCCTCCATATACACCTCTCGTATTGCTATCACAGCAACTGATTCCTCCATATGTCAGCTGGACCCTTCGTGCTGCTGGTGCAACACGGGAGTCAACTGGGAAGTTAATGATTGAGAAACAAACTTTAAACATTACAAATTTTTCTGGTATCATATAACATGACTCAAAGTGCTAAATATTGGAAAAGATAAGCTTTATCTGTCTCTGCTATGAAAATATAAACTATGTAGCAAGGGTGAAGGGCTTCCATATTTATTTAAAAGAGAGAGCAATAGTTTTCAGCCTAAGTAGTTTCTTGGACAGTAAAAGCCTCTATTTTAGCATTTTTAAATAATCAGTAGAGTGGCAACTTTTAACAAGATTTAGTAGGGCTTCCCTGGTGGCGCAGTGGTTGACAGTCCGCCTGCCGATGCATGGGACACGGGTTCGTGCCCCGGTCCGGGAAGATCCCACATGCCGCGGAGAGGTTGGGACCGTGGGCCACGACCGCTGGGCCTGAGCGACAGGAGCCTGTGCTCCGCAACTGGACAGGCCACTATGGGGAGAGGCACAAGTTCTGCAAAATAAATAAATAAATAATAATAATAATAATAATAATGTTAAAATAATTTTTCTGTAATGAGAAAAAAAGATGAGACTGCCCATTTACCCTTCATAGCATTTTATTTTATGTGAGCTATTAAGAAAACAATTCAAAGGTCTTTAACTTATAAAAAAGTCTATGCTAAACATAGTTCTACCTTTAAGGAACTGAAATAAAATTAGAGTAAAGAATGATCTGGTTAAGTCTAATTCTATGATTTACAAGGTGTAACTGGGCTCCTACCGTTACTCCCATATGAATCCCTGTTAGAGCTTCCACTTCGATATGCAGAATAATCTCTATCACAACTTCCACCATGGCCATCACGATCACTAAATTTAAAAGAATGTCATAAATTATGTGATAAATTTAAGTTATGTGTCACGATCACATAATTTAAAAGAATGTTTTTATTTGATATAAACACAAAATTTTATATTACCTATGTCCTCTAGAGGGATGATCATTCCAAGAACTTAAATGTCCATAATAACCGTGTGCATAGATTCTATGTGGCGGAGTATAATCCATGCTGGCTCGGGAGCTTGGATAATTTCTCCTTGAATAAATTAAATAAAGCAGATGAAACTTTAAATGCAACTTATCATATCCAGAATATATAAAGAATTCAGACAGCAAAAAGAGAAAAAATTTTAAACAGGCAAAGGACTTGAATATACTTTTGTTCAAAGAAGATATACAATGAGCAATAAGGACATGAAAAGCTGCTCAACATATTTATTAGGAAAATGAAATTCAAAACCAAAAGGAAATATCCACTTTCCACTTATCAGACTGGCTATAATTAAAAATAAACAAACAGAATATATCAAGTGTTGGTGCAGATGCAGAGAAACAAATCAAGTATATGTGCGTGGCAGAAATGTAAAATAGTACCGGCTCTGTGGAAAAGATTAGCAGTTCCTTAAAAAATTAAACAATTACTATATGTCCCAGGAATTCCACTCCTTAAGTATATATACACTCAAAAAGAATTGAAAACAGGTACCCAAGTGCTTGTACAGGAGTATTCATGACAGCACCATGATGGGAATAACTCACACAGATGGATAAACAAACCATGTTAATCGCACATAAAATGGAATATTTAGTCAGCGGAAAAAAAAAAGTCTGAAGTACTGATTCATGCTAGAGCATGAATGATCTTTGAAAACATTTATGCTAAGGGAAAGCTGGATAATAAAGGTCACATATTGTTTGCTTCCATTAGTGTGATATATTCAGGATTACATAAATTCATAGATAAGGACACAGGTGGGTACCTACCAGGGACAAGGGGGGAGAAAATGGGTGTGACTGCTTATTAATTTTATTTTGGGGTAATGAAATGTTTTGGAACTGAACAGAGCTGGTGGTTGCATAACACTGTTAAGTGTACTAAATGTTACTGACTTGTTCACTTTTAAAGGTTCAATTTTGTGTTAGGTAAATTTCAACAAGAACAACAAAATTAACCATGACTTAATTCATATATTGTGTTTTCTCTTACCTATCTTTAATAGCATAACCACCATCTCTTTGTGACATATAGCCAACTCTCCGAAAAGAGACTGGCTCTCTACAAGGAGGACCTCCATAATTTTCTCTTCCATGTGATACTGAACCTTTAATTTAAAAATGCTTATGTAAGTATCTCAATATTGACAGTAATGTTTCAAAGAAAAATCCAAAAGTCTGATATCCTTCCACTCTCCAAAATCATTTAAAAAAACTACTCCTTCTAAAATTCCATTTACGCACGTTTTCATTTCCCTTTCAATGTTACCACTAAACATTTCATTTTCTGACATCTCCCGTTCCCTATACATTTTGCATAACCTTTAAATTACCAGCAGTAAGGAAAACTTCTCAAAATTTGAGCAAAACATTGATTTTTGGTAACTACTGTCACATATTCAACCACCAAGTGGTTGGCTCTCTCCTTTAAGTGTACAACCTTAATTATTGACCTTTTATGATGATAGCAATAGTGACTTCTCTTGTTTATTAGCAATAAAGGGCTCATTTGAAAAACACTGTACCGCTTCCAAAATATGAAACTATCTCCCATAAATAATGTTCTCTTCATGTGTTAATTCTTATTCCTCATTCCTGGAGGTCACTAGGTCCTTGTTTGCTCTCTTCTCTTGTTTGTTCACTAGGCTAACCATCTAATAATGGAAAGGGTAGGCTTCTTAGCTTCTGTTGTATTTTGAAGTCAATATCGTGCTACATTTGGCTTCATTCATATTCTACACGTAAAATGGCAATTTGATAATGGCTGTTTCAAGTCTGTACCATATTAAGGATCAGAAAACAGTGCTAAAAAAGTTAAGAGCACAAACTACAGTTCATATGGCAAGTTTCAATTATTGTTTATAATAATTAAATAAAAAACCAGGTAGCCAATATACATAGCTAAACTAGTCTACAGACCAGAACATTCTCTCACAGGACATAGTTTTCATGAAAATTCTGATATTGAAACTATGTGATAAAGAAGCCTACTAACCAAAAAGTGTTAGCAGCAACTTAAATTAAGAGGAATTCTTTAGCAAACATGGACTTACAAGCAATGTTTTCCCCACTGCAGTGCTAATCACCTACTACATCTATAATCAAAAACTGAAAAATTATTTCCCAACCACAAATCAATAAATAAATTAGTGATTGGTTAACATGTTCATATACTCCTCATTTTCCGTTTTGCTTAAACATTCTGTTTAAAATAGCTCACTCTCATTAATGAGAAACAGCTGTTTCTGCATTATATAGCATTTACCTTCTCTTCCCACCCCACTACTGCTTCGTCTTTGAGCACATCTCTTAGGAGGAGGACCTCCACTTCTCGAAGATGGTCCTCTTTTAACTGGAAAGGCTCCCCTGGAAGAACTCGCGTTGGGACTAGGAGGGTGTCCACCACGACCTGTGTTTAAATGAAATCTTTTTAGTTAAGTAGAATCAACATTTTTTCATTGGGCAAGTTTCACTTATTGTTATAAATTTTCACTGAACAATTACTCCAGTCTTCAGCTTTCCTATCTGTGTAAACCAATATGATTGTTTCCTCATATGACACATAAGTTAGTAGAGTTCAAAGACTTACCGTAAATGTCAGTTTGGAAAATCTAGGAAAAAACTAAAGAACCACTGGTATGACAGCGGTTTGGGGAGAAGAGAGAGAGTACAGGAAAACCTGGATATATTAAATGTAAAACTGAATTGTTCATCATTTTAGGAGGAAGATGCTAAGTTATTAGTTATATAATTCTGGTGTCAAGGAAGCTTTTGAAAAACACAACATCCTAGGTATAAATCAAAACATTAAAAATAAAAAAAGATGAATACAAAATGCATTACCTAAAAGTTAAGTATATACATACAAATAACTCCCTTTGCAGGAGAATATCTGCTTATAACTTTACACTTGGTCCAGTATCCCTAGTTCTGCATCCATGGATTCAACCAACCTTGGATCACGTAGTGATGTTATATGTATTTATCGAAAAAAAAAATCTGCTTCTAAGTTGATCAACAGTTCAAGCCTGTGTTATTCACAGATCAACTCTTAAATGTTAATTTCTCGGTGAAAAGGGCTACGTTCTGTTCAATTTTAATAGTATTTAAGAAATGCACACTAAATACTGAAAATTTATGTGTTACCTTTCTAACCAGAAAGATGTTTAGGTATATTCCAATTCCCCTGTATTGCCACAGGCAAGAAAAAAATGAGTATTCTTACACATGGCAGAATATGAACTGGTCAACTTTTCTCAAGATCAAGATAGTGGGAAAAGAACAAAACTGTGTTATCTTAAAATGGGCACACCCTTTAACTGAAGTTTCAAAAAACAGTTCCTAAAATTCACACATGTAATTATCACAAAAAGAAACTAAATGTTTTATTTCTGAAGACTGGTTATGGTTAATAGATGAAGCAGAGGTTGTTAAATATATGGAAGTTTTTGAAATGCAAAGTGCTTTTCCTCCTTTTCTTACTAAGTAGGAAACTTCTCTGAAAAAATCCAAAAAAAGGCATTTTCAACGACTTTCTCCTCTAATACACACACAAAGAAAACATACATATTTCTGAAGCAGAGCTTTTTACTCTTTTCCTGGATCAAAGACACCTTTTAGAATCTAAAGCTCTATTTATTTCCCTCAGGTATTTTCCCAAATGCATACCAGAGACCCAGGTAGAAAAGCCTCATATCAAAATGACAATGGAGATTTGCTTAGATGTCTGAACACATATACTTAAGACAAATACTGCAAGGTGAAACCTAAAATATGAAGTGTTTAGCCCTGAATTGTGGATATTCTGAGTGACTTTTATTTTCTGTTGTGGAGTTTTCAAGATTCTCTAGGATGTTTATGATGCAATAAGGCTACTCTCAGAATAAAATTAACCAATGTATTTTTAATAGATTATGAATGAATCATTGATTTAAACTCATATCAAGATATTGGTCCTAAAGTGAAAAATTCTAATGTATGATCGACAGTAGGAAACTCTGTAGAAAAATTCTCGAAGAAAAGAGGCAATTAGTAATAATGGTAAAAGAGACTGAATTTACTTTAAAATTTATGCTATTCCCCTGTACAGTGATTAACTTTTTGCACATTACCTAGTTAAGTCATTTTATAACTACAATACTTCTTCACCACTTAGAAATACTTGCTGACTATCAATGTGATTCATCATCTGATAGTTCTTACACACTACTTTGCTCATAAAGGATGGAATAAAAACTGAGAGGTTTCTATACAGTTAAACCTACTATTTTTCGGTCCTCTGGTTGCAGCCTTGTATTTGAAAACATTACCCAGGTGTCCTCCAGGTGAGGGATGCTCTCTTGCGCTCCCACTTCCTCCTCTTCCATTTCCTCCTCTTCCATTTCCTCCTCTTCGATTTCTTCCTCTTCCATGTCTCGGATTTCTCAGATGGCCCCTGTTTCTTGCAGGAGGTTGTGGTCTCTGTGTACCACCGCTTTCAAAAGATGGTTTGTTGGCTTGCTCTACCTTAATTGCCTTTCCATCCAAAGACTAAACAGATTAAGTATAACATTAATAACATCGCATCAAATTTATTTACTACTGCTCTAGTTCAAGATCAGTATTTTTTCCCCAAAGCAAACATTTTCTTCTGAAATGATGGTGTCCTTCACCATGCCAGATAAATGAGACTTAATTAGTAACTGCCTTTCATTAAGTCATCCAACACAAAGTGTACGTATTGGCAATTAGAGCTCCCTGAAATGTCCTCTGGTATTAAAAGAAGATTAATACCTCTCACTTATCATGAGAGAATATACCCTTTTATTTTCTATAATGGAGAACTAAACTCACTTCCTTTCTCTACTTCTACCATTCAAAGTTTTCAGTGTCCCAAGGGTATATAAAAGTATGCGTGTCATTTAAAAAATAAAATTATTCAGTTATTTATTCAAAATGGTTATTCCTACTCTAATTGTTTTTAGCATTTATTAAATATTAAGGGAAAGAAAATTTTCCAACATGATTGTTCTTCTGTATTTACTTCTAATAATTTCCTTGATTTTTTTTTAAAATAGAGCACTTATTTGGTCCTTAACATTTCTTGCCTTATTCAATTGTTTGAACATGTCCCCCAAGAGTAACTTCTTATAATGGTACTTCATATTCTTATGTTTCAGAAATGCTTACACTTCTTAATCTCCCAACAACTTCCTACATTAACCTTCTATAGATGCCAATGTGATTTTTGAAAACATAATTTAAATCATAATATAATTGCTCTAAGTAAAACACTCTAGCTGTTTCATGTTATCCTTGGAAAACAATTTTAAATGCTGAATTCCTACTAAGATTTCTGGTGGATATGGATGGGCCCTGGCCCAATACAAACAGCCTCAACAGCCATGTGCTCCCATGTTAGGGCCTCCTTTTCTGTTTCTGGGTCCAAAATATTTCCCATACACTTATGAATGGCTGCCTCCCTCCCAACATTCAGGATTTAACATTCTTAGATGTATATGTATAGAAATCCACTCCCCTTAAACTCTAATGAAATTACCTACTTTATTTTCCTTAATATTTTTGCATATGAAATTGTATTTAGTTTTACTTGTACGTTTCTCATCGTTCACCCTAGAACACAAGTGTCCAAGAAAATAGGTATTTTGTATTCCCCACAACCATTAATCAATTGCTAAAGCAATGCCTGGCAATAAAATATCTGTTGAATAAAGAATTGAAGAATAATGTCTACACAGACTACACGTTCTTGTGCTGAAAACAAACCAAAAATGGGGGTCAACTATACTTCATGACACAAATTTACCTCTGCACCCAAAATAAAATCATGAGTCAAGATCAACTTCTAGGTACTATCATACCTTAAAATATGAAAGTAAAGTAAAAGGGTCAACATGTGCCAAGTGCCTGCAGCATACCAGAAACCAAGCTATAGGAAAAAGGGAATTAATGTATGTGTTCCCCACTATGAGAACTGAGATGCACTGGAAGTACTTTTAACAATGAACAATTCACAGGATGATGAATATAAAAAGATATTACCTGCAATATAAAATGGGAAAAATATTACCTACAATATAAAAATATTCTTTGAGCAAATATGCAATTAAAAGTACAGTTTTAAGGGACAAATGATTATTTGTAACAGTGACACAAGGAAGACTGACTCTGAAGTACAAAAAAGTCGAGACTGAAAAATGACAGTACGGGATATTGCGGAGAGCTCTACAGGCTAAAACTTATTTACTTTTACATTTGAATGCTAAAACAGGTTTAAAATATATTGTTAAAGCTAATGTTAATGTCAATCTCCTTCCAACCGGACAATCCAGTACTTATGTGACAAAATGGAGAGTGAAGGCTTATATGGCATCATGTTACTTCAAAAAATTAGAAAAAAAAATGTAGAAATAGTAATAAATGGAGAACACAAAATATTATTAAAGTCTCTTACTTTTCCATTCATATCTTGGACAGCATCCTTTGCATCTGCAGGATTCTCAAAAGTAATAAAAGCAAAGCCTCTAGACTTGTTTTTTTTCTGATCCTTCATCAACATAACTGTAATATACATAAATATTTTTAATTTAAATTTCACATAAAATTGAACGTTTCATATTTTCAAAATAATCAATCCTTTGACAATTTCTCATAAGGCCTCCTTAATTTCATGTTATGGACACAGTGCAGTAACAGCCTCCCGGAAGTTACTTGAAAACAAAACAAAAACCAAAAACAAATAAAGCAAAAAAACCCTTTCCATTTTATATCATTTCTAGTATTTTAAAAATAGAGTCAATAATTTCAACCATTCTACAGCTAGCCTATCTCATCCCATTTCATGTCCTATGACCCCAGCATGTGTACAAAGCCCTGGGACTTCCCTGGTGGTCCAGTGGATAAGACTCCACATTCCCAATGAAGGGGACACGGGTCTGATCCCTCGTCAGGCAACTAAGATCCACATGCCGCATGCCACTGTGCATGGGCTTGATCCCTGGTCAGGTAAGTAAAACCCAGCATGCTGCAAAGCGTGGCTGGGGTGAAGAAAGAAACGCTGCTTTTTGCCCTTCTCAGTAGTAGGAGCCCCTAAGTTATACAATTTCACTCATTGCCCAGTGCTTTCCTAATAACAAACAGAAACTTTAAATAAAAGTGCTCATGTGTTACAAATAGAAAAAGCACTTTAACTTAGCTGTTCAATGGTGTGTGTTTAATACACATTTGCTTCGAACATATATATATCTATATATATATATATATAGGTTTTAAAAATTACCTTCCATAATGTGACCATATTTCCCAAATACCACTTCAAGAGAATTTTCATTGGTGTCAGCATGGAGGCCTCCTATGAACAGTTTCCCAGCCTGATCTGCTTCCGCCATTTTTCTGTAAGTAATGAAAAATATATCTTTATACATATAGCAAAAAATAAATTATAAGCAAAAACTATTACACCTGTTTATAACTCAACTGAAGTACCCTTTAGCAGTGAAAATATTTGCCGTTTCTTACTTAAAAGAGAGGAAACTTGTAACACAAAGCCAAACAAGCACTGGCGTAACAAATGCTCCATTCTTTATAGATATCTTACAAAAACCTGTATGTAAAAACTAGATTAGAAGGCAACTGTAAATTATTTTACCTGCAGGGTTCAAGGCTTCTTTTCCAAAACACAACAAAAAAATAAGCAATAATAAATGGTCCTGGATTCTACACATCTAACAGTTAATATGTTTTATGAACTGTGCAGAATATACCTTAAACATATTTTTAAATTGTTCACATCTAATCACATTTTTCTTGTCTATGCATCAAATAATGTTTAAAATAATTATTTTCCACAAACTTTAAAAGGGGCAAGTCATAAAAGCAAACGAGGGAGTTACTTCCTTTATTGAGGAAAATGTAAAGTGTGTTTACTTAGATTGAGAGACTTTAAGAAACACTGGTCAAAAGAGAGTACCATTCTTTATATGCCAAATTAAATCAGACGCTGTTTGTCAAGTGAATCAACATTTTGACATTTGATAACTAAAATTACAAGTTTTAAATCATTTAAGTTAAAATAGGTATCTTGCTTGTATTGCTCAGAACCTCTGCTTTCACAAAGAAAACCCGAGGAAACAAAAAAGAAAAAGTCAAAACTGGACGAGAGGGCTTCCCTGGTGGCGCAGTGGTTGACAGTCCGCCTGCCTATCCAGGGGACACGGGTTCGGCACCGCTCCGGGAGGATCCCACGAGCCGCGGAGCGGCTGGGCCCGTGAGCCATGGCCGCTGGGCCTGCGCGTCTGGAGCCTCTGGGTACCGAGCCCGTGCTCCGCGGTGGGAGGGGCCACAGCAGTGAGAGGCCCGCATACCGCAAAAAACAAAAGTGCAAGCGGAACAAACTGGCGCCCGGCATACGCTCCACTACCCGCAAGTGAGAGTCAACAGCAAAGAGGGTACGCCGCTAATCACAGTTAAGTTATCTACTCAATATTCCATCCCGCAGCATTTCAAACCTAGCTCCACCCCCACCCCCAACTTCTCAATTCACGGACAAATTCCAGGAACTTCACTGGCTTTTCATCGCTGCCTTGGCAACTGATTCTCCAGGAGAACAAACATTAAACGTACTGTTCAAGAACAACTGATAGACTTCTCGAGACACTGTCTATTCAGACATATTTATACAAACACCACTTACTCGGCTCTTATCTCTTACAGAAAAAGCCTGAGAGAAAAATCAAAATCTGAATTACCACGCTTTCTCTGGTAACAGGAGAACATATAGGTGTCAACTCTTTCTCCTGAGGTATAAATTATTCTCTCCTCCCTAAAATGCCGAATTTCTTACCTTATTTTGTCCTCCTCTTCAGAAGTCCTCCTTCCGCGTCTCTTCAGACGACCGTTAACTAAACTAAGGCTTGAGAGCAAGCGCTCTACTTCTAGAAAGAGGCTAAGGAACCAGATGTAGCGGTGGGTGGGGGAAGGGATGAGCCGCAGGGGAGGTAGGGAAGATGGAAGATGTGGAGGTGGGGGAGGGGTGAACAGAGAAACTCGCAAGAGAAACAAGCAAGAGAATCTCGAGGGAGAACTCGCGGGAGAAACTCTAAAGAAAACTGCAACAGCAGAATGTGTTCTCTACTTTTTACTGCATACTTTTCCCAGTTGCTTTAATTTAATCAATATAAAGGAGAAGGGCTTCCCAGGTGGCGCAGTGATTGAGAGTCCGCCTGCCCATACAGGGGACACGGGTTCGTGCCCCGGTCCGGGAGGATCCCACATGCCCCTGAGCTGCTGGGCCCCTGAGCCATGGCCTCTGAGCCTGCGCGTCTGGAGCTTGTGCTCCACAACGGGAGAGGCCACAACGGTGAGATGCCCGCGTACCGTAAAAAAAAAAAAAAAAAGGAAAAGGCATTTTGGGGTAATAACGTGAAGCTCCAGGTAATCAGTAGGGAGAGTTCAGGGATTTCTTGATAGACGTAAAATGGGGAGGACCAGATCATGAAGCATTTTGCTTGCTATGCAGATATGCTACTTACTTAATTTTTTTAGTGGAACTGTTAGAATAATCTGAAACAGAAAGATGAATGTCTAGAAGATAGAATGCATCTGGTGATTTAATATGATACGAAGTCAGGCAGACAGAAATAATCTAAACTTCAAAATTTAGTAGTTATATGAAACTGGGTAAGCTACCTAAACTCTTAAATTTACCCAGTCTACAAAAACAAGATGATAAAGAATTATCAGATAGGGTTATTGTGACGTTAAATGACGTACTGAGCACATTGAGCACAACGCCGAAAACATAATACAGGGTTCAAAACAAAAGTGTGAAAATATTGTAATTACTTTTATATTAAGTGGGAGCCTGAGGTTAATTTGTAATCTGGCCTTTTTTACAGACTGGTCAAAATCATGAAACTGTTTTGTTTTTGTTTTTGTTTTTTTTGCGGTATGCCTGCCTCTCACCGCTGGGGACCCTCCCGTTGCGAAGAACAGGCTCCGGACGCGCAGGCCCAGCGGCTATGGCTTACGGGGCCAGCCGCTCCGCGGCATGTGGGATCCTCCCGGACCGGGGCACGAACCCGTGTCCCCTGCATCGGCAGCCGGACTCTCAACCACTGGGCCACTAGGGAAGCCCAGACCTGTGGTGTTAATGCTTTGCATTGGTAGTGTCTTAATCGTATATTAACCATTATTATTAAGCACTTGAGAAAACTATGCAATGAAATGTGTTCATGTAAACACCAGTTGATCAGTTGATGGTGATCAGCTAGTATTTCTTGGGATACTTTCCATAGTCTAGATAGATAACAGCTGTATGCGTTATACAAAAGCTGATCTTTAAATCAGGCAAAGTTATAACTGTTCCCTAATTTAGGGGTTTTATGGTTTCTACTTAATATGTAGGTCAACCGGCAGCTTCCAAGCAAGTCTTAGATAGATTTTTCATCTATCAAGAAATCCCTGAACTCTCCCTACTGATTACCTGGAGCTTCACGTTATTACCCCAAAATGCCTTTTCCTTTTTTTTTTTTTTACGTTACGCGGGCATCTCACCGTTGTGGCGTCTCCCTTGTGGAGCACAAGCTCCGGACGGGCAGGCTCAGCGGCCATGGCTCAGGGGCCCAGCAGCTCAGGGGCATGTGGGATCCTCCCGGACCGGGGCACGAACCCGTGTCCCCTGTATCGGCAGGCGGACTCTCAACCACTGCGCCACCTGGGAAGCCCTTCTCCTTTATATTGATTAAATTAAAGCAACTGGGAAAAGTATGCAGTAAAAAGTAGAGAACACATTCTGCTGTTGCAGTTTTCTTTAGAGTTTCTCCCGCGAGTTCTCCCTCGAGATTCTCTTGCTTGTTTCTCTTGCGAGTTTCTCTGTTCACCCCTTCCCCACCTCCACATCTTCCATCTTCCCTACCTCCCCTGCGGCTCATCCCTTCCCCCACCCACCGCTACATCTGGTTCCTTAGCCTCTTTCTAGAAGTAGAGCGCTTGCTCTCGAGCCTTAGTTTAGTTAACGGTCGTCTGAAGAGACGCAGAAGGAGGACTTCTGAAGAGGAGGACAAAATAAGGTAAGAAATTCGGCATTTTAGGGAGGAGAGAATAATTTATACCTCAGGAGAAAGAGTTGACACCTATATGTTCTCCTGTTACCAGAGAAAGCGTGGTAATTCAGATTTTGATTTTTCTCTCAGGCTTTTACTGTAAGAGATAAAAGCCGAGTAAGTGGTGTTTGTATAAATATGTCTGAATAGACAGTGTCTCGAGAAGTCTATCAGTTGTTCTTGAACAGTACGTTTAATGTTTGTTCTCCTGGAGAATCAGTTGCCAAGGCAGCGATGAAAAGCCAGTGAAGTTCCTGGAATTTGTCCGTGAATTGAGAAGTTGGGGGTGGGGGTGGAGCTAGGTTTGAAATGCTGCGGGAGGGAATATATTGAGTAGATAACTTAACTGTGATTAGCGGCGTACCCTCTTTGCTGTTGACTCTCACTTGCGGGTAGTGGAGCGTATGCCGGGCGCCAGTTTGTTCCGCTTGCACTTTTGTTTTTTGCGGTATGCGGGCCTCTCACTGCTGTGGCCCCTCCCACCGCGGAGCACGGGCTCGGTACCCAGAGGCTCCAGACGCGCAGGCCCAGCGGCCATGGCTCACGGGCCCAGCCGCTCCGTGGCTCGTGGGATCCTCCGGAGCGGTGCCGAACCCGTGTCCCCTGGATAGGCAGGCGGACTGTCAACCACTGCGCCACCAGGGAAGCCCTCTCGTGCAGTTTTGACTTTTTCTTTTTTGTTTCCTCGGGTTTTCTTTGTGAAAGCAGAGGTTCTGAGCAATACAAGCAAGATACCTATTTTAACTTAAATGATTTAAAACTTGTAATTTTAGTTATCAAATGTCAAAATGTTGATTCACTTGACAAACAGCGTCTGATTTAATTTGGCATATAAAGAATGGTACTCTCTTTTGACCAGTGTTTCTTAAAGTCTCTCAATCTAAGTAAACACACTTTACATTTTCCTCAATAAAGGAAGTAACTCCCTCCTTTTCCTTTATGACTTACCACTTTTAAAGTTTGTGGAAAAGAATTATTTTAAACATTATTTGATGCATAGACAAGAAAAATGTGATTAGATGTGAACAATTTAAAAATATGTTTAAGGTATATTCTGCACAGTTCATAAAACATATTAACTGTTAGATGTGTAGAATCCAGGACCATTTATTATTGCTTATTTTTTTGTTGTGTTTTGGAAAAGAAGCCTTGAACCCTGCAGGTAAAATAATTTACAGTTGCCTTCTAATCTAGTTTTTACATATAGGTTTTTGTAAGATATCTATAAAGAATGGAGCATTTGTTACGCCAGTGCTTGTTTGGCTTTGTGTTACAAGTTTCCTCTCTTTTAAGTAAGAAACGGCAAATATTTTCACTGCTATAGGGTACTTCAGTTGAGTTATAAACAGGTGTAATAGTTTTTGCTTATAATTTATTTTTTGCTATATGTATAAAGATATATTTTTCATTACTTACAGAAAAATGGCGGAAGCAGATCAGGCTGGGAAACTGTTCATAGGAGGCCTCCATGCTGACACCAATGAAAATTCTCTTGAAGTGGTATTTGGGAAATATGGTCACATTATGGAAGGTAATTTTTAGAACCTATATATATATATATATATATATATACACACATATACACAGATATATATATATATATATATATATATATATATGTATATGTTCGAAGCAAATGTGTATTAAACACACACCATTGAACAGCTAAGTTAAAGTGCTTTTTCTATTTGTAACACATGAGCACTTTTTTTTTAAGTTTCTGTTTTTTATTAGGAAAGCACTGGGCAATGAGGGAAAGTGTACACCTTAGGGGCTCCTACTACTGAGAAGGGCAAAAAGCAGCGTTTCTTTCTTCACCCCAGCCACGCTTTGCAGCATGCTGGGTTTTACTTACCTGACCAGGGATCAAGCCCACGCACAGTGGCATGCAGCATGTGGATCTTAGTTGCCTGACGAGGGATCAGACCCTTCATTGGGAACGTGGAGTCTTATCCACTGGACCACCAGGGAAGTCCCAGGGCTTTTTAAACATACTGGGGTCATAGGACATGAAATGGGATGAGATATGCTAGCTGTAGAACGGTTGAAATTATTGACTCTATTTTTAAAATACTAGAAATGATATAAAATGGAAAGGGTTTTTTTGCTTTATTTGTTTTTGGTTTTTGTTTTGTTTTTAAGGAACTTCCGGGAGGCTGTTACTGCACTGTGTCCATAACATGAAATTAAGGAGGCCTTATGAGAAAGTGTCAAAGGATTGATTATTTTGAAAATATGAAACGTTCAATTTTATGTGAGATTTAAATTTAAAATATTTATGTATATTACAGTTATGTTGATGAAGGATCAGAAGAAAAACAAGTCTAGAGGCTTTGCTTTTATTACTTTTGAGAATCCTGCAGATACAAAGGATGCTGTCCAAGATATGAATGGAAAAGTAAGAGACTTTAATATTTTGTGTTCTCCATTTATTACTATTTCAAGATTTTTTTTTCTAATTTTTTAAAGTAACATGATGCCATATAAGCCTTCACTCTCCATTTTGTCACATAAGTATTGGATTGTCCGGTTGGAAGGAGATTGACATTAACATTAGCTTTAACAATATATTTTAAACCTGTTTTAGCATTCAAATGTAAAAGTAAATGAGTTTTAGCCTGTAGAGCTCTCCCCAATTTCCCGTACTGTTATTTTTCAGTCTCGACTTTTTTGTACTTCAGAGTCACTCTTCCTTGTGTCACTGTTACAAATAATTACTTGTCCCTTACAACTGTACTTTTTTTTTTTTTTTTTTTTTTTTTTTTTTGCGGTATGCGGGCCTCTCACTGTTGTGGCCTCCCCCGTTGCGGAGCACAGGCTCCAGACGCGCAGGCTCCGGACGCGCAGGCTCAGCGGCCATGGCTCACGGGCCCAGCCGCTCCGCGGCATATGGGATCCTCCCAGACCGGGGCACGAACCCGTATCCCCTGCATCGGCAGGCGGACTCTCAACCACTTGCGCCACCAGGGAGGCCCTACAACTGTACTTTTATTTGCATATTTGCTCAAAGAATTTTTTTATATTGTAGGTAGTATTTTTCCCATTTTATATTGCAGGTCATATCTTTTTATATTCATCATCCTGTGAATTGTTCATTGTTAAAAGTACTTCCAGCGCATCTCAGTTCTCATAGTGTGGAACACATACATTAATTCCCTTTGTCCTATAGCTTGGTTTCTGGTATGCTGCAGGCACTTGGCACATGTTGACCCTTTTACTTTACTTTCATATTTTAAGGTATGGTAGTACCTAGAAGTTGATCTTGACTCATGATTTTATTTTGGGTGCAGAGGTAAATTTGTGTCATGAAGGATAGTAGACCCCCATTATTTGTTTGTTTTCAAGCACAAGAACGTGTAGTCTGTGTAGACATTACTCTTCAATTCTTTATTCAACAGATATTTTATTGCCAGGCATTGCTTTAGCAATTGATTAATGGTTGTGGGGAATACAAAATACCTATTTTCTTGGACACTTGTGTTCTAGGGTGAAAGATGAGAAACGTACAAGTAAAACTAAATACAATTTCATATGAAAAACATTAAGGAAAATAAAGTAGGTAATTTCATTAGAGCTTAAGGGGAGTGGTTTTCTATACATATAGATCTAAGAATGTTAAATCCTGAATGTTGGAAGGGAGGCAGCCCTTCATAAGTCTGTGGGAAATATTTTGGACCCAGAAACAGAAAAGGAGGCCCTAACGTGGGAGCACATGGCTGTTGAGGCTGTTTGTATTGGGCCAGGGCCCATCCATATCCACCAGAAGTCTTAGTAGGAATTCAGCATTTAAAATTGTTTTCCAAGGATAACATGAAACAGCTAGGTTGTTTTACGTAGAGCAATTATATTATGATTTGAATACAGTTTTCAAAAACACTTTGGCATCTATAGAAGGTTAATGTAGGAAGTTGTTGGAAGATTAAGAAGTGTAAGCATTTCTGAAACATAAGAATATGAAGTACTATTATAAGAAGTTACTCTTTGGGGACATGTTTAAACAATTGAATAAGGCAAGAAATGTTGAGGACCAAGTAAGTGCTCTATTTAAAAATAAATCAAGGAGATTATTAGAAGTAAATACAGAAGAGCAATCATCTTGGAAAATTTTCTTTCCCTTAATATTTAATAAATGGTAAAAACGATTAGAGTAGGAATAACCATTTTGAATAAATAACTGAATAATTTTATTTTTTTAAATGACACGTATACTTTTATTTACCCTTGGGATTCTGAAAACTTTGAATGGTAGAAGTAGAGAAATGAAGTGAGTTTAGTTCTCCATTATAGAAAATAAAAGGGTATATTCTCTCATGATAAGTGAGAGGTATTAATCTTCTTTTAATACCAGAGGACATTTCAGGGAGCTCTAATTGCCAATACGTACACTTTGTGTTGGATGACTTAATGAAAGGCAGTTACTAATTAAGTCTCATTTATCTGGCATGGTGAAGGACACCATCATTTCAGAAGAAAATGTTTGCTTTGGGGAAAAAAGACTGATCTTGGACTAGTGCAGTAGTAAATAAATTTGATGTGATGTTATTAATGTTATACTTAATCTGTTTAGTCTTTGGATGGAAAGGCAATTAAAGTAGAGCAAGCCAACAAACCATCTTTTGAAAGCGGTGGTACACAGAGACCACAACCTCCTGCAAGAAACAGGGGCCATCTGAGAAATCCGAGACATGGAAGAGGAAGAAATCGAAGAGGAGGAAATGGAAGAGGAGGAAATGGAAGAGGAGGAAGTGGGAGCGCAAGAGAGCATCCCTCACCTGGAGGACACCTGGGTAATGTTTTCAAATACAAGGCTGCAACCAGAGGACCGAAAAATAGTAGGTTTAACTGTATAGAAACCTCTCAGTTTTTATTCCATCCTTTATGAGCAAAGTAGTGTGTAAGAACTATCAGATGATGAATCACATTGATAGTCAGAAGTATTTCTAAGTGGTGAAGAATTATTGTAGTTATAAAATGACTTAACTAGGTAATGTGCAAAAAGTTAATCACCTTACAGGGGAATAGCATAAATTTTAAAGTAAATTCAGTCTCTTTTACCATTATTACTAATTGCCTCTTTTCTTCGAGAATTTTTCTACAGAGTTTCCTACTGTCGATCATACATTAGAATTTTTCACTTTAGGACCAATAACTTGATATGAGTTTAAATCAATGATTCATTCATAATCTGTTAAAAATACATTGTTTAATTTTATTCTGAGAGTAGCCTTATTGCATCATAAACATCCTAGAGAATCTTGAAAACTCCACAACAGAAAATAAAAGTCACTCAGAATATCCACAATTCAGGGCTAAACACTTCATATTTTAGGTTTCACCTTGCAGTATTTGTCTTAAGTATATGTGTTCAGACATCTAAGCAAATCTCCATTGTCATTTTGATATGAGGCTTTTCTACCTGGGTCTCTGGTATGCATTTGGGAAAATACCTGAGGGAAATAAATAGAGCTTTAGATTCTAAAAGGTGTCTTTGATCCAGGAAAAGAGTAAAAAGCTCTGCTTCAGACATATGTATGTTTTCTTTGTGTGTGTGTATTAGAGGAGAAAGTCGTTGAAAATGCCTTTTTTTGGATTTTTTCAGAGAAGTTTTCTACTTAGTAAGAAAAGGAGGAAAAGCACTTTGCATTTCAAAAACTTGCATATATTTAACAACTTTTGCTTCATCTATTAACCATAACCAGTCTTCAGAAATAAAACATTTAGTTTCTTTTTGTGATAATTACATGTGTGAATTTTAGGAAATGTTTTTGGAAAGTTCAGTTAAAGGGTGTGCCCATTTTAAGATAACACAGTTTTGTTCTTTTCCCGCTATCTTGACCTTGAGAAAAGTTGACCAGTTCATATTCTGCCATGTGTAAGAATACTCATTTTTTTCTTGCCTGTGGCAATACAGGGGAATTGGAATATACCTAAACATCTTTCTGGTTAGAAAGGTAACACATAAATTTTCAGTATTTAGTGTGCATTTCTTAAATACTATTAAAATTGAACAGAACGTAGCCCTTTTCACTGAGAAATTAACATTAAGAGTTGATCTGTGAATAACACAGGCTTGAACTGTTGATCAACTTACAAGCAGATTTTTTTTTCAATAACTACATATAAGATCACTGCATGATCCAAGGTTGGTTGAATCCATGGATGCAGAACTAGGGATACTGGACCAAGTGTAAAGTTATAAGCAGATATTCTCCTGCAAAGGGAGTTATTTGTATGTATATACTTAACTTTTAGGTAATGCATTTTTTATTCATCTTTTTTTCTTTTTAATGTTTTGATTTATACCTAGGATGTTGTGTTTTTCAAAAGCTTCCTTGACACCAGAATTATATAACTAATAACTTACCATCTTCCTCCTAAAATGATGAACAATTCAGTTTTACATTTAATTTATCCAGGTTTTCCTGTACTCTCTCTCTTCTCCCCAAACCGCTTTCATACCAGTGGTTCTTTAGCTTTTTCCTCGATTTTCCAAACTGACTTTTACGGTAAGTCTTTGAACTCTACTAACTTATGTGTCATATGAGGAAACAATCATATTGGTTTAGACAGATAGGAAAGCTGAAGACTGG
Source organism: Mesoplodon densirostris (assembly GCF_025265405.1). Classification (NCBI taxonomy): domain Eukaryota; kingdom Metazoa; phylum Chordata; class Mammalia; order Artiodactyla; family Ziphiidae; genus Mesoplodon; species Mesoplodon densirostris. The sequence continues at coordinate 2,125,404 of NW_026778236.1, read as the reverse complement.
AGTAATTGTTGAGTGAAAATTTATAACAATAAGTGAAACTTGCCCAATGAAAAAATGTTGATTCTACTTAACTAAAAAGATTTCATTTAAACACAGGTCGTTGTGGGCATACTCCTAGTCCCAACGCGAATTCTTCCAGGGGAGCCTTTCCAGTTAAAAGAGGACCATCTTCGAGAAGTGGAGGTCCTCCTCCTAAGAGATGTGCTCAGAGACGAAGCAGCAGTGGGGTGGGAAGACAAGGTAAATGCTATATAATGCAGAGAGAGTTGTTTCTGATTAATGAAAGTGAGCTATTTTTAAACAGAATGTTTAAGCAGAATGGAAAGTGAGAAGTATATGAACATGTTAACCAATCACTAATTTATTTATTGATTTGTGGTTGGGAAATAATTTTTCAGTTTTTGATTATAGATGTAATAGGTGATTAGCACTGCTGTGGGGAAAACATTGCTTGTAAGTCCATGTTTGCTATAGAATTCCTCTTAATTTAAGTTGCTGCTAACACTTTTTGGTTAGTAGGCTTCTTTATCACATAGTTTCAGTATCAGAATTTTCATGAAAACTATGTCCTGTGAGAGAATGTTCTGGTCTGTAGACTAGTTTAGCTATGTATATTGGCTACCTGGTTTTATTAATTATTATAAACAATAATTGAAACTTGCCATATGAACTGTAGTTTGTGCTCTTAACTTTTTTAGCACTGTTTTCTGATCCTTAATATGGTACAGACTTGAAACAGCCATTATCAAATTGCCATTTTACGTGTAGACGATGAATGAAGCCAAATGTAGCACGATATTGACTTCAAAACACAACAGAAGCTAAGAAGCCTACCCTTTCCATTATTAGATGGTTAGCCTAGGGAACAAACAAGAGAAGAGAACAAACAAGGTCCTAGTGACCTCCAGGAATGAGGAATAAGAATTAACACATGAAGAGAACATTATTTATGGGAGATTGTTTCATATTTTGGAAGCGGTACAGTGTTTTTCAAATGAGCCCTTTATTGCTAATAAACAATAGAAGTCACTGTTGCTATCATCATACAAGGTCAATAATTAAGGTTGTGCACTTAAAGGAGAGAGCCAACCACTTGGTGATTGAATATGTGACAGTAGTTACCAAAAATTAATGTTTTGCTCCAAGTTTGAGAAGTGTTCCCTACTGCTGGTAATTTAAAGGGTATGCAAAATGTATGGGGAACAGGAGATGTCAGAAAATACAATGTTCAGTGGTAACATTGAAAGGGAAACGAAAATGTGCATAAATGGAATTTTAGAAGGAGTAGTTTTTTAAAATGATTTTAGAGAGTGGAAGGCTATCAGTCTTTTGGATTTTTCTTTGAAACATTACTGTCAATTTTGAGATACTTACATAAGCATTTTTAAATTAAAGGTTCAGTATCACATGGAAGACAAAATTATGGAGGTCCTGCTCATAGAGAGCCAGTCTCTTTTCGGAGAGTTGGCTATATGTCACAGAGATGGTGGTTATGCTACTAAAGATAGGTAATAGAAAGCACAGTATATGAATTAAGTCATGGTTAGTTTTGTTGTTCTTGTTGAAATTTACCTAACACAAAATTGAACATTTAAAAGTGAACAATTCAGTAACATTTAGCACACTTAACAGTGTTATGCAACCACCAGCTCTGTTCAGTTCCAAAACATTTCATTACCCCAAAATAAAATTAATAAGCAGTCACACCCAATTTCTGCCCCCTTGTCCCTGGTAGGTACCCACCTGTGTCCTTATCTATGAATTTATCTAATCCTGAATATACCATACTAATGGAAGCAAACAATATGTGACCTTTATTATCCAGCTTTCCCTTAGCATAAATGTTTTCAAAGATCATTCATGCTCTAGCATGAATCAGTACTTCAGACCTTATTTTTTTTTTTGGCTGACTAAATATTCCATTTTATGTGCGATTAACATGGTTTGTTTATCCATCTGTGTGAGTTATTCCCATCATGGTGCTGTCATGAATACTCCTGTACAAGCATTTGGGTACCTGTTTTCAATTCTTTTTGAGTGTATATATACTTAAGGAGTGGAATTCCTGGGACATATAGTAATTCTTTAATTTTTTAAGGAACTGCTGATCTGTTCCACAGAGCCGGTACTATTTTACATTTCTGCCACGCACATATACTTGATTTGTTTCTCTGCATCTGCACCAACACTTGATATATTCAGTTTGTTTATTTTTAATTATAGCCAGTCTGAGAGGTGCAAAGTAGATATTCCATTTTGGTTTTGAATTTCATTTCCCTAATAAATATGTTGAGCATCTTTTCATGTCCTTGTTGGTCATTGTATATCTTCTTTGAACAAAAGTATATTCAAGTCCTTTGCCCGTTTAAAATTTTTTGTCTTTTTCCTGTCTGAATTCTTTATATATTCTGGATATGATAAGTTGCCTTTAAAACTTTATCTGCTTTATTTAAGTTATTCACGGAGAAATTATCCTAGCTTCCGAGCCAGCAAGGATTATATTCCGCCACGTAGAGTCTATGCACACGGTTATTATGGACATTCAAGTTCTCGGATTGATCATCCCTCTAGAGGATATAGGTAATATAAAATTTTGTGTTTATATCAAATAAAAACATTCTTTTAAATTATGTGACCATGACACATAATTTAAATTGATGACATAATTTATATCATTCTTTTAAATTTAGTGATCGTGATGGCTATGGTGGAAATCCTGATACAGATTATTCTGCATATCGAAGTGGAAGCTCTTACAGGGATTCATATGGGAGTTACGGTAAGAGTCCAGTTACAACTTGTAAATCATAGAATTAGACTTAACCAGATCGTTGTTTACTCTACTTTTACTTCAGTTCTTTAAAGGTAAAACTATGATTAGCATAGCCTTTTTTATAAGTTAAAGACCTTTGAATTGTTTTGTTAATAGCTCACTTAAAATAAAATGCTATGAAGGGTAAATGGGCAGTCTCATCTTTTTTTCTCATTACCGAAAAACTATTTTAACATTAGTATTATTATTTTATTTATTTATTTTTTTGCAGCACATGGGCCTCTCACCGTTGTGCCCTCTCCCATTGCAGAGCACAGGCTCCTCACGCGCAGGCCCAGCGGCCGTGGCCCATGGTCCCAACCGCTCCCTGGCATGTGGGATCCTCCCGGACCGGGTCACGAACCCGTGTCCCCTGCATCGGCAGGCAGACTGTCAACTACTGCGCCACCAGGGAAGCCCCACTAAATCTTGTTAAACGTTGCCACTCTACCGATTATTTAAAAATTCTAAAATATTGGCTTTTATTGTCAAACTACTTAGGCTGAAAAATATTGCTCTCTCTTTTAAATAAATATGAAAGCCCTTCACCCTTGCTACATAGTTTATATTTTCATAGCAGTGACAGATAAAGCTTATCTTTTCCAATATTTAGCACTTTGAGTCATGTTATATGATACCAGAAAAATTTGTAATGTTTAAAGTTTGTTTATCAATCATTAACTTCCCAGTTGACTACCGTGTTGCACCAGCAGCACGAAGGGTCCCGCTGACATATGGAGGAATCAGTTGCTGTGATAGCAATACGAGAGGTGTATATGGAGGAGGTCCGGAAGGTTACTCAAGCAGCCAAAGCAATAGTTATTCAAGTGGTTGTGAGCGTGGAAGACAGGAACAATGAGGGTTTCCACCCTCTGTGAATAGGGAGTACCTTGCTCCCTGTGACTCTCATACAGTAGCTCAGGTTGTGGGGCATCCAGATGAGGTTATGTGGGAAGCCAATCTGAAAGAGAGGGCCGAAGCAGATATTAAAAATAACACTCAGTTATGTACCAAATGTTCCTTACAAAGGAAAAGTTTAAGTTCTTTTCTTTAATTGATGCTTGAATACTACTAAAAGAAAAACGTTGGTTTGCGGGGACGAGGCATATATTACCTTTTCCTCTATGAATTTTCAGACAAAGTGAAAACATGGAATTATTCAAAGTACTTGCATAGTTGTTAATATTAATTGAAATATAGAATTTGTGTTTAAAATGTTCAAAATTTTCAGAATAAAAAAATCAGAATTTTCTTGAAACCTATGTCCTGTGAGAGAATGTTCTGGTCTGTAGACTAGTTTAGCTATGTATATTGGCTACCTGTTTTTTTATTTAATTATTATAAACAATAATTGAAACTTGCCATATGAACTGTAGTTTGTGCTCTTAACTTTTTTAGCAGTTTTCTGATCCTTAATATGGTACAGACTTGAAACAGCCATTATCAAATTGCCATTTTACCTGTAGAATATGAATGAAGCCAAATGTAGCACGATATTGACTTCAAAACACAACAGAAGCTAAGAAGCCTACCCTTTCCATTATTAGATGGTTAGCCTAGTGAACAAACAAGAGAAGAGAGCAAACAAGGTCCTAGTGACCTCCAGGAATGAGGAATAAGAATTAACACATGAAGAGAACATTATTTATGGGAGATAGTTTCATATTTTGAAAGCGGTACAGTGTTTTTCAAATGAGCCCTTTATTGCTAATAAACAAGAGAAGTCACTATTGCTATCATCATAAAAGGTCAATAATTAAGGTTGTACACTTAAAGGAGAGAGCCAACCACTTGGTGGTTGAATATGTGACAGTAGTTACCAAAAATCAATGTTTTGCTCAAATTTTGAGAAGTTTTCCATACTGCTGGTAATTTAAAGGTTATGCAAAATGTATAGGGAACGGGAGATGTCAGAAAATGAAATGTTTAGTGGTAACATTGAAAGGGAAATGAAAACGTGCGTAAATGGAATTTTAGAAGGAGTAGTTTTTTTAAATGATTTTGGAGAGTGGAAGGATATCAGACTTTTGGATTTTTCTTTGAAACATTACTGTCAATATTGAGATACTTACATAAGCATTTTTAAATTAAAGGTTCAGTATCACATGGAAGAGAAAATTATGGAGGTCCTCCTTGTAGAGAGCCAGTCTCTTTTCGGAGAGTTGGCTATATGTCACAAAGAGATGGTGGTTATGCTACTAGAGACAGGTAAGAGAAAACACAGTATATGAATTAAGTCATGGTTAATTTTGTTGTTCTTGTTGAAATTTACCTAACACAAAATTGAACCTTTAAAAGTGAACAAGTCAGTAACATTTAGTACACTTAACAGTGTTATGCAACCACCAGCTCTGTTCAGTTCCAAAACATTTCATTACCCCAAAATAAAATTAATAAGCAGTCACTCCCATTTTCTCCCCCCTTGTCCCTGGTAGGTACCCACCTGTGTCCTTATCTATGAATTTATCTAATCCTGAATATACCATACTAATGGAAGCAAACAATATGTGACCTTTATTATCCAGCTTTCCCTTAGCATAAATGTTTTCAAAGATCATTCATGCTCTAGCATGAATCAGTACTTCAGACCTTATTTTTTTTTTTGGCTGACTAAATATTCCATTTTATGTGCGATTAACATGGTTTGTTTATCCATCTGTGTGAGTTATTCCCATCATGGTGCTGTCATGAATACTCCTGTACAAGCATTTGGGTACCTGTTTTCAATTCTTTTTGAGTGTATATATACTTAAGGAGTGGAATTCCTGGGACATATAGTAATTCTTTAATTTTTTAAGGAACTGCTGATCTGTTCCACAGAGCCGGTACTATTTTACATTTCTGCCACGCACATATACTTGATTTGTTTCTCTGCATCTGCACCAACACTTGATATATTCAGTTTGTTTATTTTTAATTATAGCCAGTCTGAGAGGTGCAAAGTAGATATTCCATTTTGGTTTTGAATTTCATTTCCCTAATAAATATGTTGAGCATCTTTTCATGTCCTTGTTGGTCATTGTATATCTTCTTTGAACAAAAGTATATTCAAGTCCTTTGCCCGTTTAAAATTTTTTGTCTTTTTCCTGTCTGAATTCTTTATATATTCTGGATATGATAAGTTGCCTTTAAAACTTTATCTGCTTTATTTAAGTTATTCACGGAGAAATTATCCTTGCTTCCGAGCCAGCAAGGATTATATTCCGCCACGTAGAGTCTATGCACACGGTTATTATGGACATTCAAGTTCTCGGATTGATCATCCCTCTAGAGGATATAGGTAATATAAAATTTTGTGTTTATATCAAATAAAAACATTCTTTTAAATTATGTGACCATGACACATAATTTAAATTGATGACATAATTTATATCATTCTTTTAAATTTAGTGATCGTGATGGCTATGGTGGAAATCCTGATACAGATTATTCTGCATATCGAAGTGGAAGCTCTTACAGGGATTCATATGGGAGTTACGGTAAGAGTCCAGTTACAACTTGTAAATCATAGAATTAGACTTAACCAGATCGTTGTTTACTCTACTTTTACTTCAGTTCCTTAAAGGTAAAACTATGATTAGCATAGCCTTTTTTATAAGTTAAAGACCTTTGAATTGTTTTGTTAATAGCTCACTTAAAATAAAATGCTATGAAGGGTAAATGGGCAGTCTCATCTTTTTTTCTCATTACCGAAAAACTATTTTAACATTAGTATTATTATTTTATTTATTTATTTTTTTGCAGCACATGGGCCTCTCACCGTTGTGCCCTCTCCCATTGCAGAGCACAGGCTCCTCACGCGCAGGCCCAGCGGCCGTGGCCCATGGTCCCAACCGCTCCCTGGCATGTGGGATCCTCCCGGACCGGGTCACGAACCCGTGTCCCCTGCATCGGCAGGCAGACTGTCAACTACTGCGCCACCAGGGAAGCCCCACTAAATCTTGTTAAACGTTGCCACTCTACCGATTATTTAAAAATTCTAAAATATTGGCTTTTATTGTCAAACTACTTAGGCTGAAAAATATTGCTCTCTCTTTTAAATAAATATGAAAGCCCTTCACCCTTGCTACATAGTTTATATTTTCATAGCAGTGACAGATAAAGCTTATCTTTTCCAATATTTAGCACTTTGAGTCATGTTATATGATACCAGAAAAATTTGTAATGTTTAAAGTTTGTTTATCAATCATTAACTTCCCAGTTGACTACGGTGTTGCACCAGCAGCACGAAGGGTCCCGCTGACATATGGAGGAATCAGTTGCTGTGATAGCAATACGAGAGGTGTATATGGAGGAGGTCCGGAAGGTTACTCAAGCAGCCAAAGCAATAGTTATTCAAGTGGTTGTGAGCGTGGAAGACAGGAACAATGAGGGTTTCCACCCTCTGTGAATAGGGAGTACCTTGCTCCCTGTGACTCTCATACAGTAGCTCAGGTTGTGGGGCATCCAGATGAGGTTATGTGGGAAGCCAATCTGAAAGAGAGGGCCGAAGCAGATATTAAAAATAACACTCAGTTATGTACCAAATGTTCCTTACAAAGGAAAAGTTTAAGTTCTTTTCTTTAATTGATGCTTGAATACTACTAAAAGAAAAACGTTGGTTTGCGGGGACGAGGCATATATTACCTTTTCCTCTATGAATTTTCAGACAAAGTGAAAACATGGAATTATTCAAAGTACTTGCATAGTTGTTAATATTAATTGAAATATAGAATTTGTGTTTAAAATGTTCAAAATTTTCAGAATAAAAAAATCAGAATTTTCTTGAAACCTATGTCCTGTGAGAGAATGTTCTGGTCTGTAGACTAGTTTAGCTATGTATATTGGCTACCTGTTTTTTTATTTAATTATTATAAACAATAATTGAAACTTGCCATATGAACTGTAGTTTGTGCTCTTAACTTTTTTAGCAGTTTTCTGATCCTTAATATGGTACAGACTTGAAACAGCCATTATCAAATTGCCATTTTACCTGTAGAATATGAATGAAGCCAAATGTAGCACGATATTGACTTCAAAACACAACAGAAGCTAAGAAGCCTACCCTTTCCATTATTAGATGGTTAGCCTAGTGAACAAACAAGAGAAGAGAGCAAACAAGGTCCTAGTGACCTCCAGGAATGAGGAATAAGAATTAACACATGAAGAGAACATTATTTATGGGAGATAGTTTCATATTTTGAAAGCGGTACAGTGTTTTTCAAATGAGCCCTTTATTGCTAATAAACAAGAGAAGTCACTATTGCTATCATCATAAAAGGTCAATAATTAAGGTTGTACACTTAAAGGAGAGAGCCAACCACTTGGTGGTTGAATATGTGACAGTAGTTACCAAAAATCAATGTTTTGCTCAAATTTTGAGAAGTTTTCCATACTGCTGGTAATTTAAAGGTTATGCAAAATGTATAGGGAACGGGAGATGTCAGAAAATGAAATGTTTAGTGGTAACATTGAAAGGGAAATGAAAACGTGCGTAAATGGAATTTTAGAAGGAGTAGTTTTTTTAAATGATTTTGGAGAGTGGAAGGATATCAGACTTTTGGATTTTTCTTTGAAACATTACTGTCAATATTGAGATACTTACATAAGCATTTTTAAATTAAAGGTTCAGTATCACATGGAAGAGAAAATTATGGAGGTCCTCCTTGTAGAGAGCCAGTCTCTTTTCGGAGAGTTGGCTATATGTCACAAAGAGATGGTGGTTATGCTATTAAAGATAGGTAAGAGAAAACACAATATATGAATTAAGTCATGGTTAATTTTGTTGTTCTTGTTGAAATTTACCTAACACAAAATTGAACATTTAAAAGTGAACAATTCAGTAACATTTAGTACACTTAACAGTGTTATGCAACCACCAGCTCTGTTCAGTTCCAAAACATTTCATTACCCCAAAATAAAATTAATAAGCAGTCACACCCATTTTCTCCCCCCTTGTCCCTGGTAGGTACCCACCTGTGTCCTTATCTATGAATTTATGTAATCCTGAATATATCACACTAATGGAAGCAAACAATATGTGACCTTTATTATCCAGCTTTCCCTTAGCATAAATGTTTTCAAAGATCATTCATGCTGTAGCATGAATCAGTACTTCAGACTTTTTTTTTTCCGCTGACTAAATATTCCATTTTATGTGCGATTAACATGGTTTGTTTATCCATCTGTGTGAGTTATTCCCATCATGGTGCTGTCATGAATACTCCTGTACAAGCACTTGGGTACCTGTTTTCAATTCTTTTTGAGTGTATATATACTTAAGGAGTGGAATTCCTGGGACATATAGTAATTGTTTAATTTTTTAAGGAACTGCTAATCTTTTCCACAGAGCCGGTACTATTTTACATTTCTGCCACGCACATATACTTGATTTGTTTCTCTGCATCTGCACCAACACTTGATATATTCTGTTTGTTTATTTTTAATTATAGCCAGTCTGATAAGTGGAAAGTGGATATTTCCTTTTGGTTTTGAATTTCATTTTCCTAATAAATATGTTGAGCAGCTTTTCATGTCCTTGTTGGTCATTGTATATCTTCTTTGAACAAAAGTATATTCAAGTCCTTTGCCCGTTTAAAATTTTTTGTCTTTTTGCTGTCTGAATTCTTTATATATTCTGGATATGATAAGTTGCATTTAAAGTTTCATCTGCTTTATTTAATTTATTCAAGGAGAAATTATCCAAGCTCCCGAGCCAGCATGGATTATACTCCGCCACATAGAATCTATGCACACGGTTATTATGGACATTTAAGTTCTTGGAATGATCATCCCTCTAGAGGACATAGGTAATATAAAATTTTGTGTTTATATCAAATAAAAACATTCTTTTAAATTATGTGATCGTGACACATAACTTAAATTTATCACATAATTTATGACATTCTTTTAAATTTAGTGATCGTGATGGCCATGGTAGAAGTTGTGATAGAGATTATTCTGCATATCGAAGTGGAAGCTCTAACAGGGATTCATATGGGAGTAACGGTAGGAGCCCAGTTACACCTTGTAAATCATAGAATTAGACTTAACCAGATCATTGTTTACTCTAATTTTATTTCAGTTCCTTAAAGGTAGAACTATGTTTAGCATAGACTTTTTTATAAGTTAAAGACATTTGAATTGTTTTCTTAATAGCTCACTTAAAATAAAATGCTATGAAGGGTAAATGGGCAGTCTCATCTTTTTTTCTCATTACAGAAAAATTATTTTAACATTATTATTATTATTATTTATTTATTTATTTTGCAGAACTTGTGCCTCTCCCCATAGTGGCCTGTCCAGTTGCGGAGCACAGGCTCCTGTCGCTCAGGCCCAGCGGTCGTGGCCCACGGTCCCAACCTCTCCGCGGCATGTGGGATCTTCCCGGACCGGGGCACGAACCCGTGTCCCATGCATCGGCAGGCGGACTGTCAACCACTGCGCCACCAGGGAAGCCCTACTAAATCTTGTTAAAAGTTGCCACTCTACCGATTATTTAAAAATGCTAAAATAGAGGCTTTTACTGTCCAAGAAACTACTTAGGCTGAAAACTATTGCTCTCTCTTTTAAATAAATATGAAAGCCCTTCACCCTTGCTACATAGTTTATATTTTCATAGCAGAGACAGATAAAGCTTATCTTTTCCAATATTTAGCACTTTGAGTCATGTTATATGATACCAGAAAAATTTGTAATGTTTAAAGTTTGTTTCTCAATCATTAACTTCCCAGTTGACTCCCGTGTTGCACCAGCAGCACGAAGGGTCCCGCTGACATATGGAGGAATCAGTTGCTGTGATAGCAATACGAGAGGTGTATATGGAGGAGGTCCGGAAGGTTACTCAAGCAGCCAAAGTAATACTTATTCAAGTGGTTGTGAGCGTGGAAGACAGGAACAATGAGGGTTTCCACCCTCCGTGAATAGGGAGTACCTTGCTCCCTGTGACTCTCATACAGTAGCTCAGGTTGTGGGGCATCCAGATGAGGTTATGTGGGAAGCCAATCTGAAAGAGAGGGCCGAAGCAGATATTAAAAATAACACTCAGTTATGTACCAAATGTTCTTTACAAAGGAAAAGTTTAAGTTCTTTTCTTTAATTGATGCTTGAATACTACTAAAAGAAAAATGTTGGTTTGTGGGGACGAGGCATATATTACCTTTTCCTCTATGAATTTTCAGACAAAGTGAAAACATGGAATTATTCAAAGTACTTGCATAGTTGTTAATATTAATTGAAATATAGAATTTGTGTTTAAAATGTTCAAAGTTTTCAGAATAAAAAAATCAGAATTTTCTTGAAACCTATGTCCTGTGAGAGAATGTTCTGGTCTGTAGACTAGTTTAGCTATGTATATTGGCCACCTGGTTTTTTATTTAATTATTATAAACAATAATTGAAACTTGCCATATGAACTGTAGTTTGTGCTCTTAACTTTTTTAGCAGTTTTCTGATCCTTAATATGGTACAGACTTGAAACAGCCATTATCAAATTGCCATTTTACCTGTAGAATATGAATGAAGCCAAATGTAGCACGATATTGACTTCAAAACACAACAGAAGCTAAGAAGCCTACCCTTTCCATTATTAGATGGTTAGCCTAGTGAACAAACAAGAGAAGAGAGCAAACAAGGTCCTAGTGACCTCCAGGAATGAGGAATAAGAATTAACACATGAAGAGAACATTATATATGGGAGATAGTTTCATATTTTGGAAGTGGAACAGTGTTTTTCAAATGAGCCCTTTATTGCTAATAAACAAGAGAAGTCACTACTGCTATCATCATACAAGGTCAATAATTAAGGTTGTGCACTTAAAGGAGAGAGCCAACCACTTGGTGATTGAATATGTGACAGTAGTTACCAAAAATTAATGTTTTGCTCCAAGTTTGAGAAGTGTTCCCTACTGCTGGTAATTTAAAGGTTATGCCAAATGTATGGGGAACGGGAGATGTCAGAAAATACAATGTTCAGTGGTAACATTGAAAGGGAAACGAAAATGTGCGTAAATGGAATTTTAGAAGGAGTAGTTTTTTTAAATGATTTTGGAGAGTGGAAGGATATCAGACTTTGGGATTTTTCTTTGAAACATTACTGTCAATTTTGAGATACTTACATAAGCATTCTTAAATTAAAGGTTCAGTATCACATGGAAGAGAAAATTATGGAGGTCCTCCTCGTAGAGAGCCAGTCTCTTTTCAGAGAGTTGGCTATATGTCACAAAGAGATGGTGGTTATGCTACTAGAGACAGGTAAGGGAAAACACAGTATATGAATTAAGTCATGGTTAATTTTGTTGTTCTTGTTGAAATTTACCAAACACAAAATTGAACCTTTAAAAGTGAACAAGTCAGTAACATTTAGTACACTTAACAGTGTTATGCAACCACCAGCTCTGTTCAGTTCCAAAACATTTCATTACCCCAAAATAAAATTAATAAGCAGTCACTCCCATGTTTCTCCCCCCTTGTCCCTGGTAGGTACCCACCTGTGTCCTTATCTATGAATTTATCTAATCCTGAATATACCATACTAATGAGAGCAAACAATATGTGACCTTTATTATCCAGCTTCCCCTTAGCATAAATGTTTTCAAAGATCATTCATGCTCTAGCATGAATCAGTACTTCAGACCTTGTTTTTTTTTTTTGGCTGACTAAATATTCCATTTTATGTGCGATTAACATGGTTTGTTTATCCATCTGTGTGAGTTATTCCCATCATTGTGCTGTCACGAATACTCCTGTACAAGCATTTGGGTACCTGTTTTCAATTCTTTTTGAGTGTATATATACTTAGGAGTGGAATTCCTGGGACATATAGTAATTCTTTAATTTTTTAAGGAACTGCTGATCTGTTCCATAGAGCCGGTACTATTTTACATTTCTGCCACGCACATATACTTGATTTGTTTCTCTGCATCTGCACCAACACTTGATATATTCAGATTGTTTATTTTTAATTATAGCCAGTCTGATAAGTGGAAAGTGGATATTTCCTTTTGGTTTTGAATTTCATTTTCCTAATGAATATGTTGAGCAGCTTTTCATGTCCTTGTTGGTCATTGTATATCTTCTTTGAACAAAAGTATATTCAAGTCCTTTGCCCGTTTAAAATTTTTTGTCTTTTTGCTGTCTGAATTCTTTATATATTCTGGATATGATAAGTTGCATTTAAAGTTTCATCTGCTTTATTTAATTTATTCAAGGAGAAATTATCCAAGCTCCCGAGCCAGCATGGATTATACTCCGCCACATAGAATCTATGCTCACGGTTATTATGGACATTTAAGTCCTTGGAATGATCATCCCTCTAGAGGACATAGGTAATATAAAATTTTGTGTTTATATCAAATAAAAACATTCTTTTAAATTATGTGATCGTGACACATAATTTAAATTTATCACATAATTTATGACATTCTTTTAAATTTAGTGATCGTGATGGCCATGGTGGAAGTTGTGATAGAGATTATTCTGCATATCGAAGTGGAAGCTCTAACAGGGATTCATATGGGAGTAACGGTAGGAGCCCAGTTACACCTTGTAAATCATAGAATTAGACTTAACCAGATCATTGTTTACTCTAATTTTATTTCAGTTCCTTAAAGGTAGAACTATGTTTAGCATAGACTTTTTTATAAGTTAAAGACCTTTGAATTGTTTTCTTAATAGCTCACTTAAAATAAAATGCTATGAAGGGTAAATGGGCAGTCTCATCTTTTTTTCTCATTACAGAAAAATTATTTTAACATTATTATTATTATTTATTTATTTATTTATTTTGCAGAACTTGTGCCTCTCCCCATAGTGGCCTGTCCAGTTGCGGAGCACAGGCTCCTGTCGCTCAGGCCCAGCGGTCGTGGCCCACGGTCCCAACCTCTCCGCGGCATGTGGGATCTTCCCGGACCGGGGCACGAACCCGTGTCCCATGCATCGGCAGGCGGACTGTCAACCACTGCGCCACCAGGGAAGCCCTACTAAATCTTGTTAAAAGTTGCCACTCTACCGATTATTTAAAAATGCTAAAATAGAGGCTTTTACTGTCCAAGAAACTACTTAGGCTGAAAACTATTGCTCTCTCTTTTAAATAAATATGAAAGCCCTTCACCCTTGCTACATAGTTTATATTTTCATAGCAGAGACAGATAAAGCTTATCTTTTCCAATATTTAGCACTTTGAGTCATGTTATATGATACCAGAAAAATTTGTAATGTTTAAAGTTTGTTTCTCAATCATTAACTTCCCAGTTGACTCCCGTGTTGCACCAGCAGCACGAAGGGTCCCGCTGACATATGGAGGAATCAGTTGCTGTGATAGCAATACGAGAGGTGTATATGGAGGAGGTCCGGAAGGTTACTCAAGCAGCCAAAGTAATACTTATTCAAGTGGTTGTGAGCGTGGAAGACAGGAACAATGAGGGTTTCCACCCTCCGTGAATAGGGAGTACCTTGCTCCCTGTGACTCTCATACAGTAGCTCAGGTTGTGGGGCATCCAGATGAGGTTATGTGGGAAGCCAATCTGAAAGAGAGGGCCGAAGCAGATATTAAAAATAACACTCAGTTATGTACCAAATGTTCTTTACAAAGGAAAAGTTTAAGTTCTTTTCTTTAATTGATGCTTGAATACTACTAAAAGAAAAATGTTGGTTTGTGGGGACGAGGCATATATTACCTTTTCCTCTATGAATTTTCAGACAAAGTGAAAACATGGAATTATTCAAAGTACTTGCATAGTTGTTAATATTAATTGAAATATAGAATTTGTGTTTAAAATGTTCAAAGTTTTCAGAATAAAAAAATCAGAATTTTCTTGAAACCTATGTCCTGTGAGAGAATGTTCTGGTCTGTAGACTAGTTTAGCTATGTATATTGGCCACCTGGTTTTTTATTTAATTATTATAAACAATAATTGAAACTTGCCATATGAACTGTAGTTTGTGCTCTTAACTTTTTTAGCAGTTTTCTGATCCTTAATATGGTACAGACTTGAAACAGCCATTATCAAATTGCCATTTTACCTGTAGAATATGAATGAAGCCAAATGTAGCACGATATTGACTTCAAAACACAACAGAAGCTAAGAAGCCTACCCTTTCCATTATTAGATGGTTAGCCTAGTGAACAAACAAGAGAAGAGAGCAAACAAGGTCCTAGTGACCTCCAGGAATGAGGAATAAGAATTAACACATGAAGAGAACATTATATATGGGAGATAGTTTCATATTTTGGAAGTGGAACAGTGTTTTTCAAATGAGCCCTTTATTGCTAATAAACAAGAGAAGTCACTACTGCTATCATCATACAAGGTCAATAATTAAGGTTGTGCACTTAAAGGAGAGAGCCAACCACTTGGTGATTGAATATGTGACAGTAGTTACCAAAAATTAATGTTTTGCTCCAAGTTTGAGAAGTGTTCCCTACTGCTGGTAATTTAAAGGTTATGCCAAATGTATGGGGAACGGGAGATGTCAGAAAATACAATGTTCAGTGGTAACATTGAAAGGGAAACGAAAATGTGCGTAAATGGAATTTTAGAAGGAGTAGTTTTTTTAAATGATTTTGGAGAGTGGAAGGATATCAGACTTTGGGATTTTTCTTTGAAACATTACTGTCAATTTTGAGATACTTACATAAGCATTCTTAAATTAAAGGTTCAGTATCACATGGAAGAGAAAATTATGGAGGTCCTCCTCGTAGAGAGCCAGTCTCTTTTCAGAGAGTTGGCTATATGTCACAAAGAGATGGTGGTTATGCTACTAGAGACAGGTAAGGGAAAACACAGTATATGAATTAAGTCATGGTTAATTTTGTTGTTCTTGTTGAAATTTACCTAACACAAAATTGAACCTTTAAAAGTGAACAAGTCAGTAACATTTAGTACACTTAACAGTGTTATGCAACCACCAGCTCTGTTCAGTTCCAAAACATTTCATTACCCCAAAATAAAATTAATAAGCAGTCACTCCCATGTTTCTCCCCCCTTGTCCCTGGTAGGTACCCACCTGTGTCCTTATCTATGAATTTATCTAATCCTGAATATACCATACTAATGAGAGCAAACAATATGTGACCTTTATTATCCAGCTTCCCCTTAGCATAAATGTTTTCAAAGATCATTCATGCTCTAGCATGAATCAGTACTTCAGACCTTGGTTTTTTTTTTTGGCTGACTAAATATTCCATTTTATGTGCGATTAACATGGTTTGTTTATCCATCTGTGTGAGTTATTCCCATCATTGTGCTGTCACGAATACTCCTGTACAAGCATTTGGGTACCTGTTTTCAATTCTTTTTGAGTGTATATATACTTAGGAGTGGAATTCCTGGGACATATAGTAATTCTTTAATTTTTTAAGGAACTGCTGATCTGTTCCATAGAGCCGGTACTATTTTACATTTCTGCCACGCACATATACTTGATTTGTTTCTCTGCATCTGCACCAACACTTGATATATTCAGATTGTTTATTTTTAATTATAGCCAGTCTGATAAGTGGAAAGTGGATATTTCCTTTTGGTTTTGAATTTCATTTTCCTAATGAATATGTTGAGCAGCTTTTCATGTCCTTGTTGGTCATTGTATATCTTCTTTGAACAAAAGTATATTCAAGTCCTTTGCCCGTTTAAAATTTTTTGTCTTTTTGCTGTCTGAATTCTTTATATATTCTGGATATGATAAGTTGCATTTAAAGTTTCATCTGCTTTATTTAATTTATTCAAGGAGAAATTATCCAAGCTCCCGAGCCAGCATGGATTATACTCCGCCACATAGAATCTATGCTCACGGTTATTATGGACATTTAAGTCCTTGGAATGATCATCCCTCTAGAGGACATAGGTAATATAAAATTTTGTGTTTATATCAAATAAAAACATTCTTTTAAATTATGTGATCGTGACACATAATTTAAATTTATCACATAATTTATGACATTCTTTTAAATTTAGTGATCGTGATGGCCATGGTGGAAGTTGTGATAGAGATTATTCTGCATATCGAAGTGGAAGCTCTAACAGGGATTCATATGGGAGTAACGGTAGGAGCCCAGTTACACCTTGTAAATCATAGAATTAGACTTAACCAGATCATTGTTTACTCTAATTTTATTTCAGTTCCTTAAAGGTAGAACTATGTTTAGCATAGACTTTTTTATAAGTTAAAGACCTTTGAATTGTTTTCTTAATAGCTCACTTAAAATAAAATGCTATGAAGGGTAAATGGGCAGTCTCATCTTTTTTTCTCATTACAGAAAAATTATTTTAACATTATTATTATTATTTATTTATTTATTTATTTTGCAGAACTTGTGCCTCTCCCCATAGTGGCCTGTCCAGTTGCGGAGCACAGGCTCCTGTCGCTCAGGCCCAGCGGTCGTGGCCCACGGTCCCAACCTCTCCGCGGCATGTGGGATCTTCCCGGACCGGGGCACGAACCCGTGTCCCATGCATCGGCAGGCGGACTGTCAACCACTGCGCCACCAGGGAAGCCCTACTAAATCTTGTTAAAAGTTGCCACTCTACCGATTATTTAAAAATGCTAAAATAGAGGCTTTTACTGTCCAAGAAACTACTTAGGCTGAAAACTATTGCTCTCTCTTTTAAATAAATATGAAAGCCCTTCACCCTTGCTACATAGTTTATATTTTCATAGCAGAGACAGATAAAGCTTATCTTTTCCAATATTTAGCACTTTGAGTCATGTTATATGATACCAGAAAAATTTGTAATGTTTAAAGTTTGTTTCTCAATCATTAACTTCCCAGTTGACTCCCGTGTTGCACCAGCAGCACGAAGGGTCCCGCTGACATATGGAGGAATCAGTTGCTGTGATAGCAATACGAGAGGTGTATATGGAGGAGGTCCGGAAGGTTACTCAAGCAGCCAAAGTAATACTTATTCAAGTGGTTGTGAGCGTGGAAGACAGGAACAATGAGGGTTTCCACCCTCCGTGAATAGGGAGTACCTTGCTCCCTGTGACTCTCATACAGTAGCTCAGGTTGTGGGGCATCCAGATGAGGTTATGTGGGAAGCCAATCTGAAAGAGAGGGCCGAAGCAGATATTAAAAATAACACTCAGTTATGTACCAAATGTTCTTTACAAAGGAAAAGTTTAAGTTCTTTTCTTTAATTGATGCTTGAATACTACTAAAAGAAAAATGTTGGTTTGTGGGGACGAGGCATATATTACCTTTTCCTCTATGAATTTTCAGACAAAGTGAAAACATGGAATTATTCAAAGTACTTGCATAGTTGTTAATATTAATTGAAATATAGAATTTGTGTTTAAAATGTTCAAAGTTTTCAGAATAAAAAAATCAGAATTTTCTTGAAACCTATGTCCTGTGAGAGAATGTTCTGGTCTGTAGACTAGTTTAGCTATGTATATTGGCCACCTGGTTTTTTATTTAATTATTATAAACAATAATTGAAACTTGCCATATGAACTGTAGTTTGTGCTCTTAACTTTTTTAGCAGTTTTCTGATCCTTAATATGGTACAGACTTGAAACAGCCATTATCAAATTGCCATTTTACCTGTAGAATATGAATGAAGCCAAATGTAGCACGATATTGACTTCAAAACACAACAGAAGCTAAGAAGCCTACCCTTTCCATTATTAGATGGTTAGCCTAGTGAACAAACAAGAGAAGAGAGCAAACAAGGTCCTAGTGACCTCCAGGAATGAGGAATAAGAATTAACACATGAAGAGAACATTATATATGGGAGATAGTTTCATATTTTGGAAGTGGAACAGTGTTTTTCAAATGAGCCCTTTATTGCTAATAAACAAGAGAAGTCACTACTGCTATCATCATACAAGGTCAATAATTAAGGTTGTGCACTTAAAGGAGAGAGCCAACCACTTGGTGATTGAATATGTGACAGTAGTTACCAAAAATTAATGTTTTGCTCCAAGTTTGAGAAGTGTTCCCTACTGCTGGTAATTTAAAGGTTATGCCAAATGTATGGGGAACGGGAGATGTCAGAAAATACAATGTTCAGTGGTAACATTGAAAGGGAAACGAAAATGTGCGTAAATGGAATTTTAGAAGGAGTAGTTTTTTTAAATGATTTTGGAGAGTGGAAGGATATCAGACTTTGGGATTTTTCTTTGAAACATTACTGTCAATTTTGAGATACTTACATAAGCATTCTTAAATTAAAGGTTCAGTATCACATGGAAGAGAAAATTATGGAGGTCCTCCTCGTAGAGAGCCAGTCTCTTTTCAGAGAGTTGGCTATATGTCACAAAGAGATGGTGGTTATGCTACTAGAGACAGGTAAGGGAAAACACAGTATATGAATTAAGTCATGGTTAATTTTGTTGTTCTTGTTGAAATTTACCTAACACAAAATTGAACCTTTAAAAGTGAACAAGTCAGTAACATTTAGTACACTTAACAGTGTTATGCAACCACCAGCTCTGTTCAGTTCCAAAACATTTCATTACCCCAAAATAAAATTAATAAGCAGTCACTCCCATGTTTCTCCCCCCTTGTCCCTGGTAGGTACCCACCTGTGTCCTTATCTATGAATTTATCTAATCCTGAATATACCATACTAATGAGAGCAAACAATATGTGACCTTTATTATCCAGCTTCCCCTTAGCATAAATGTTTTCAAAGATCATTCATGCTCTAGCATGAATCAGTACTTCAGACCTTGTTTTTTTTTTTTGGCTGACTAAATATTCCATTTTATGTGCGATTAACATGGTTTGTTTATCCATCTGTGTGAGTTATTCCCATCATTGTGCTGTCACGAATACTCCTGTACAAGCATTTGGGTACCTGTTTTCAATTCTTTTTGAGTGTATATATACTTAGGAGTGGAATTCCTGGGACATATAGTAATTCTTTAATTTTTTAAGGAACTGCTGATCTGTTCCATAGAGCCGGTACTATTTTACATTTCTGCCACGCACATATACTTGATTTGTTTCTCTGCATCTGCACCAACACTTGATATATTCAGATTGTTTATTTTTAATTATAGCCAGTCTGATAAGTGGAAAGTGGATATTTCCTTTTGGTTTTGAATTTCATTTTCCTAATGAATATGTTGAGCAGCTTTTCATGTCCTTGTTGGTCATTGTATATCTTCTTTGAACAAAAGTATATTCAAGTCCTTTGCCCGTTTAAAATTTTTTGTCTTTTTGCTGTCTGAATTCTTTATATATTCTGGATATGATAAGTTGCATTTAAAGTTTCATCTGCTTTATTTAATTTATTCAAGGAGAAATTATCCAAGCTCCCGAGCCAGCATGGATTATACTCCGCCACATAGAATCTATGCTCACGGTTATTATGGACATTTAAGTCCTTGGAATGATCATCCCTCTAGAGGACATAGGTAATATAAAATTTTGTGTTTATATCAAATAAAAACATTCTTTTAAATTATGTGATCGTGACACATAATTTAAATTTATCACATAATTTATGACATTCTTTTAAATTTAGTGATCGTGATGGCCATGGTGGAAGTTGTGATAGAGATTATTCTGCATATCGAAGTGGAAGCTCTAACAGGGATTCATATGGGAGTAACGGTAGGAGCCCAGTTACACCTTGTAAATCATAGAATTAGACTTAACCAGATCATTGTTTACTCTAATTTTATTTCAGTTCCTTAAAGGTAGAACTATGTTTAGCATAGACTTTTTTATAAGTTAAAGACCTTTGAATTGTTTTCTTAATAGCTCACTTAAAATAAAATGCTATGAAGGGTAAATGGGCAGTCTCATCTTTTTTTCTCATTACAGAAAAATTATTTTAACATTATTATTATTATTTATTTATTTATTTATTTTGCAGAACTTGTGCCTCTCCCCATAGTGGCCTGTCCAGTTGCGGAGCACAGGCTCCTGTCGCTCAGGCCCAGCGGTCGTGGCCCACGGTCCCAACCTCTCCGCGGCATGTGGGATCTTCCCGGACCGGGGCACGAACCCGTGTCCCATGCATCGGCAGGCGGACTGTCAACCACTGCGCCACCAGGGAAGCCCTACTAAATCTTGTTAAAAGTTGCCACTCTACCGATTATTTAAAAATGCTAAAATAGAGGCTTTTACTGTCCAAGAAACTACTTAGGCTGAAAACTATTGCTCTCTCTTTTAAATAAATATGAAAGCCCTTCACCCTTGCTACATAGTTTATATTTTCATAGCAGAGACAGATAAAGCTTATCTTTTCCAATATTTAGCACTTTGAGTCATGTTATATGATACCAGAAAAATTTGTAATGTTTAAAGTTTGTTTCTCAATCATTAACTTCCCAGTTGACTCCCGTGTTGCACCAGCAGCACGAAGGGTCCCGCTGACATATGGAGGAATCAGTTGCTGTGATAGCAATACGAGAGGTGTATATGGAGGAGGTCCGGAAGGTTACTCAAGCAGCCAAAGTAATACTTATTCAAGTGGTTGTGAGCGTGGAAGACAGGAACAATGAGGGTTTCCACCCTCCGTGAATAGGGAGTACCTTGCTCCCTGTGACTCTCATACAGTAGCTCAGGTTGTGGGGCATCCAGATGAGGTTATGTGGGAAGCCAATCTGAAAGAGAGGGCCGAAGCAGATATTAAAAATAACACTCAGTTATGTACCAAATGTTCTTTACAAAGGAAAAGTTTAAGTTCTTTTCTTTAATTGATGCTTGAATACTACTAAAAGAAAAATGTTGGTTTGTGGGGACGAGGCATATATTACCTTTTCCTCTATGAATTTTCAGACAAAGTGAAAACATGGAATTATTCAAAGTACTTGCATAGTTGTTAATATTAATTGAAATATAGAATTTGTGTTTAAAATGTTCAAAGTTTTCAGAATAAAAAAATCAGAATTTTCTTGAAACCTATGTCCTGTGAGAGAATGTTCTGGTCTGTAGACTAGTTTAGCTATGTATATTGGCCACCTGGTTTTTTATTTAATTATTATAAACAATAATTGAAACTTGCCATATGAACTGTAGTTTGTGCTCTTAACTTTTTTAGCAGTTTTCTGATCCTTAATATGGTACAGACTTGAAACAGCCATTATCAAATTGCCATTTTACCTGTAGAATATGAATGAAGCCAAATGTAGCACGATATTGACTTCAAAACACAACAGAAGCTAAGAAGCCTACCCTTTCCATTATTAGATGGTTAGCCTAGTGAACAAACAAGAGAAGAGAGCAAACAAGGTCCTAGTGACCTCCAGGAATGAGGAATAAGAATTAACACATGAAGAGAACATTATATATGGGAGATAGTTTCATATTTTGGAAGTGGAACAGTGTTTTTCAAATGAGCCCTTTATTGCTAATAAACAAGAGAAGTCACTACTGCTATCATCATACAAGGTCAATAATTAAGGTTGTGCACTTAAAGGAGAGAGCCAACCACTTGGTGATTGAATATGTGACAGTAGTTACCAAAAATTAATGTTTTGCTCCAAGTTTGAGAAGTGTTCCCTACTGCTGGTAATTTAAAGGTTATGCCAAATGTATGGGGAACGGGAGATGTCAGAAAATACAATGTTCAGTGGTAACATTGAAAGGGAAACGAAAATGTGCGTAAATGGAATTTTAGAAGGAGTAGTTTTTTTAAATGATTTTGGAGAGTGGAAGGATATCAGACTTTGGGATTTTTCTTTGAAACATTACTGTCAATTTTGAGATACTTACATAAGCATTCTTAAATTAAAGGTTCAGTATCACATGGAAGAGAAAATTATGGAGGTCCTCCTCGTAGAGAGCCAGTCTCTTTTCAGAGAGTTGGCTATATGTCACAAAGAGATGGTGGTTATGCTACTAGAGACAGGTAAGGGAAAACACAGTATATGAATTAAGTCATGGTTAATTTTGTTGTTCTTGTTGAAATTTACCTAACACAAAATTGAACCTTTAAAAGTGAACAAGTCAGTAACATTTAGTACACTTAACAGTGTTATGCAACCACCAGCTCTGTTCAGTTCCAAAACATTTCATTACCCCAAAATAAAATTAATAAGCAGTCACTCCCATGTTTCTCCCCCCTTGTCCCTGGTAGGTACCCACCTGTGTCCTTATCTATGAATTTATCTAATCCTGAATATACCATACTAATGAGAGCAAACAATATGTGACCTTTATTATCCAGCTTCCCCTTAGCATAAATGTTTTCAAAGATCATTCATGCTCTAGCATGAATCAGTACTTCAGACCTTGTTTTTTTTTTTTGGCTGACTAAATATTCCATTTTATGTGCGATTAACATGGTTTGTTTATCCATCTGTGTGAGTTATTCCCATCATTGTGCTGTCACGAATACTCCTGTACAAGCATTTGGGTACCTGTTTTCAATTCTTTTTGAGTGTATATATACTTAGGAGTGGAATTCCTGGGACATATAGTAATTCTTTAATTTTTTAAGGAACTGCTGATCTGTTCCATAGAGCCGGTACTATTTTACATTTCTGCCACGCACATATACTTGATTTGTTTCTCTGCATCTGCACCAACACTTGATATATTCAGATTGTTTATTTTTAATTATAGCCAGTCTGATAAGTGGAAAGTGGATATTTCCTTTTGGTTTTGAATTTCATTTTCCTAATGAATATGTTGAGCAGCTTTTCATGTCCTTGTTGGTCATTGTATATCTTCTTTGAACAAAAGTATATTCAAGTCCTTTGCCCGTTTAAAATTTTTTGTCTTTTTGCTGTCTGAATTCTTTATATATTCTGGATATGATAAGTTGCATTTAAAGTTTCATCTGCTTTATTTAATTTATTCAAGGAGAAATTATCCAAGCTCCCGAGCCAGCATGGATTATACTCCGCCACATAGAATCTATGCTCACGGTTATTATGGACATTTAAGTCCTTGGAATGATCATCCCTCTAGAGGACATAGGTAATATAAAATTTTGTGTTTATATCAAATAAAAACATTCTTTTAAATTATGTGATCGTGACACATAATTTAAATTTATCACATAATTTATGACATTCTTTTAAATTTAGTGATCGTGATGGCCATGGTGGAAGTTGTGATAGAGATTATTCTGCATATCGAAGTGGAAGCTCTAACAGGGATTCATATGGGAGTAACGGTAGGAGCCCAGTTACACCTTGTAAATCATAGAATTAGACTTAACCAGATCATTGTTTACTCTAATTTTATTTCAGTTCCTTAAAGGTAGAACTATGTTTAGCATAGACTTTTTTATAAGTTAAAGACCTTTGAATTGTTTTCTTAATAGCTCACTTAAAATAAAATGCTATGAAGGGTAAATGGGCAGTCTCATCTTTTTTTCTCATTACAGAAAAATTATTTTAACATTATTATTATTATTATTTATTTATTTATTTTGCAGAACTTGTGCCTCTCCCCATAGTGGCCTGTCCAGTTGCGGAGCACAGGCTCCTGTCGCTCAGGCCCAGCGGTCGTGGCCCACGGTCCCAACCTCTCCGCGGCATGTGGGATCTTCGCGGACCGGGTCACGAACCCGTGTCCCATGCATCGGCAGGCGGACTGTCAACCACTGCGCCACCAGGGAAGCCCTACTAAATCTTGTTAAAAGTTGCCACTCTACCGATTATTTAAAAATGCTAAAATAGAGGCTTTTACTGTCCAAGAAACTACTTAGGCTGAAAACTATTGCTCTCTCTTTTAAATAAATATGAAAGCCCTTCACCCTTGCTACATAGTTTATATTTTCATAGCAGAGACAGATAAAGCTTATCTTTTCCAATATTTAGCACTTTGAGTCATGTTATATGATACCAGAAAAATTTGTAATGTTTAAAGTTTGTTTCTCAATCATTAACTTCCCAGTTGACTCCCGTGTTGCACCAGCAGCACGAAGGGTCCCGCTGACATATGGAGGAATCAGTTGCTGTGATAGCAATACGAGAGGTGTATATGGAGGAGGTCCGGAAGGTTACTCAAGCAGCCAAAGTAATACTTATTCAAGTGGTTGTGAGCGTGGAAGACAGGAACAATGAGGGTTTCCACCCTCCGTGAATAGGGAGTACCTTGCTCCCTGTGACTCTCATACAGTAGCTCAGGTTGTGGGGCATCCAGATGAGGTTATGTGGGAAGCCAATCTGAAAGAGAGGGCCGAAGCAGATATTAAAAATAACACTCAGTTATGTACCAAATGTTCTTTACAAAGGAAAAGTTTAAGTTCTTTTCTTTAATTGATGCTTGAATACTACTAAAAGAAAAATGTTGGTTTGTGGGGACGAGGCATATATTACCTTTTCCTCTATGAATTTTCAGACAAAGTGAAAACATGGAATTATTCAAAGTACTTGCATAGTTGTTACTATTAATTGAAATATAGAATTTGTGTTTAAAATGTTCAAAATTTTCAGAATAAAAAAATCAGAATTTTCTTGAAACCTATGTCCTGTGAGAGAATGTTCTGGTCTGTAGACTAGTTTAGCTATGTATATTGGCCACCTGGTTTTTTATTTAATTATTATAAACAATAATTGAAACTTGCCATATGAACTGTAGTTTGTGCTCTTAACTTTTTTAGCAGTTTTCTGATCCTTAATATGGTACAGACTTGAAACAGCCATTATCAAATTGCCATTTTACCTGTAGAATATGAATGAAGCCAAATGTAGCACGATATTGACTTCAAAACACAACAGAGGCTAAGAAGCCTACCCTTTCCATTATTAGATGGTTAGCCTAGTGAACAAACAAGAGAAGAGAGCAAACAAGGTCCTAGTGACCTCCAGGAATGAGGAATAAGAATTAACACATGAAGAGAACATTATTTATGGGAGATAGTTTCATATTTTGGAAGCGGTACAGTGTTTTTCAAATGAGCCCTTTATTGCTAATAAACAAGAGAAGTCACTACTGCTATCATCATACAAGGTCAATAATTAAGGTTGTGCACTTAAAGGAGAGAGCCAACCACTTGGTGATTGAATATGTGACAGTAGTTACCAAAAATTAATGTTTTGCTCCAAGTTTGAGAAGTGTTCCCTACTGCTGGTAATTTAAAGGTTATGCCAAATGTATGGGGAACGGGAGATGTCAGAAAAGACAATGTTCAGTGGTAACATTGAAAGGGAAACGAAAATGTGCGTAAATGGAATTTTAGAAGGAGTAGTTTTTTTAAATGATTTTGGAGAGTGGAAGGATATCAGACTTTGGGATTTTTCTTTGAAACATTACTGTCAATTTTGAGATACTTACATAAGCATTCTTAAATTAAAGGTTCAGTATCACATGGAAGAGAAAATTATGGAGGTCCTCCTCGTAGAGAGCCAGTCTCTTTTCAGAGAGTTGGCTATATGTCACAAAGAGATGGTGGTTATGCTACTAGAGACAGGTAAGGGAAAACACAGTATATGAATTAAGTCATGGTTAATTTTGTTGTTCTTGTTGAAATTTACCTAACACAAAATTGAACCTTTAAAAGTGAACAAGTCAGTAACATTTAGTACACTTAACAGTGTTATGCAACCACCAGCTCTGTTCAGTTCCAAAACATTTCATTACCCCAAAATAAAATTAATAAGCAGTCACTCCCATTTTCTCCCCCCTTGTCCCTGGTAGGTACCCACCTGTGTCCTTATCTATGAATTTATCTAATCCTGAATATACCATACTAATGGAAGCAAACAATATGTGACCTTTATTATCCAGCTTCCCCTTAGCATAAATGTTTTCAAAGATCATTCATGCTCTAGCATGAATCAGTACTTCAGACCTTGTTTTTTTTTTTTGGCTGACTAAATATTCCATTTTATGTGCGATTAACATGGTTTGTTTATCCATCTGTGTGAGTTATTCCCATCATTGTGCTGTCATGAATACTCCTGTACAAGCATTTGGGTACCTGTTTTCAATTCTTTTTGAGTGTATATATACTTAGGAGTGGAATTCCTGGGACATATAGTAATTCTTTAATTTTTTAAGGAACTGCTGATCTGTTCCACAGAGCCGGTACTATTTTACATTTCTGCCACGCACATATACTTGATTTGTTTCTCTGCATCTGCACCAACACTTGATATATTCTGTTTGTTTATTTTTAATTATAGCCAGTCTGATAAGTGGAAAGTGGATATTTCCTTTTGGTTTTGAATTTCATTTTCCTAATAAATATGTTGAGCAGCTTTTCATGTCCTTGTTGGTCATTGTATATCTTCTTTGAACAAAAGTATATTCAAGTCCTTTGCCCGTTTAAAATTTTTTGTCTTTTTGCTGTCTGAATTCTTTATATATTCTGGATATGATAAGTTGCATTTAAAGTTTCATCTGCTTTATTTAATTTATTCAAGGAGAAATTATCCAAGCTCCCGAGCCAGCATGGATTATACTCCGCCACATAGAATCTATGCACATGGTTATTATGGACATTTAAGTTCTTGGAATGATCATCCCTCTAGAGGACATAGGTAATATAAAATTTTGTGTTTATATCAAATAAAAACATTCTTTTAAATTATGTGATCGTGACACATAACTTAAATTTATCACATAATTTATGACATTCTTTTAAATTTAGTGATCGTGATGGCCATGGTAGAAGTTGTGATAGAGATTATTCTGCATATCGAAGTGGAAGCTCTAACAGGGATTCATATGGGAGTAACGGTAGGAGCCCAGTTACACCTTGTAAATCATAGAATTAGACTTAACCAGATCATTGTTTACTCTAATTTTATTTCAGTTCCTTAAAGGTAGAACTATGTTTAGCATAGACTTTTTTATAAGTTAAAGACCTTTGAATTGTTTTCTTAATAGCTCACTTAAAATAAAATGCTATGAAGGGTAAATGGGCAGTCTCATCTTTTTTTCTCATTACAGAAAAATTATTTTAACATTCTTATTATTATTATTTATTTATTTATTTTGCAGAACTTGTGCCTCTCCCCATAGTGGCCTGTCCAGTTGCGGAGCACAGGCTCCTGTCGCTCAGGCCCAGCGGTCGTGGCCCACGGTCCCAACCTCTCCGCGGCATGTGGGATCTTCCCGGACCGGGTCACGAACCCGTGTCCCATGCATCGGCAGGCGGACTGTCAACCACTGCGCCACCAGGGAAGCCCTACTAAATCTTGTTAAAAGTTGCCACTCTACCGATTATTTAAAAATGCTAAAATAGAGGCTTTTACTGTCCAAGAAACTACTTAGGCTGAAAACTATTGCTCTCTCTTTTAAATAAATATGAAAGCCCTTCACCCTTGCTACATAGTTTATATTTTCATAGCAGAGACAGATAAAGCTTATCTTTTCCAATATTTAGCACTTTGAGTCATGTTATATGATACCAGAAAAATTTGTAATGTTTAAAGTTTGTTTCTCAATCATTAACTTCCCAGTTGACTCCCGTGTTGCACCAGCAGCACGAAGGGTCCCGCTGACATATGGAGGAATCAGTTGCTGTGATAGCAATACGAGAGGTGTATATGGAGGAGGTCCGGAAGGTTACTCAAGCAGCCAAAGTAATACTTATTCAAGTGGTTGTGAGCGTGGAAGACAGGAACAATGAGGGTTTCCACCCTCCGTGAATAGGGAGTACCTTGCTCCCTGTGACTCTCATACAGTAGCTCAGGTTGTGGGGCATCCAGATGAGGTTATGTGGGAAGCCAATCTGAAAGAGAGGGCCGAAGCAGATATTAAAAATAACACTCAGTTATGTACCAAATGTTCTTTACAAAGGAAAAGTTTAAGTTCTTTTCTTTAATTGATGCTTGAATACTACTAAAAGAAAAATGTTGGTTTGTGGGGACGAGGCATATATTACCTTTTCCTCTATGAATTTTCAGACAAAGTGAAAACATGGAATTATTCAAAGTACTTGCATAGTTGTTAATATTAATTGAAATATAGAATTTGTGTTTAAAATGTTCAAAGTTTTCAGAATAAAAAAATCAGAATTTTCTTGAAACCTATGTCCTGTGAGAGAATGTTCTGGTCTGTAGACTAGTTTAGCTATGTATATTGGCCACCTGGTTTTTTATTTAATTATTATAAACAATAATTGAAACTTGCCATATGAACTGTAGTTTGTGCTCTTAACTTTTTTAGCAGTTTTCTGATCCTTAATATGGTACAGACTTGAAACAGCCATTATCAAATTGCCATTTTACCTGTAGAATATGAATGAAGCCAAATGTAGCACGATATTGACTTCAAAACACAACAGAAGCTAAGAAGCCTACCCTTTCCATTATTAGATGGTTAGCCTAGTGAACAAACAAGAGAAGAGAGCAAACAAGGTCCTAGTGACCTCCAGGAATGAGGAATAAGAATTAACACATGAAGAGAACATTATTTATGGGAGATAGTTTCATATTTTGGAAGCGGTACAGTGTTTTTCAAATGAGCCCTCTATTGCTAATAAACAAGAGAAGTCACTATTGCTATCATCATAAAAGGTCAATAATTAAGGTTGTACACTTAAAGGAGAGAGCCAACCACTTGGTGGTTGAATATGTGACAGTAGTTACCAAAAATCAATGTTTTGCTCAAATTTTGAGAAGTTTTCCTTACTGCTGGTAATTTAAAGGTTATGCAAAATGTATAGGGAATGGGAGATGTCAGAAAATGAAATGTTTAGTGGTAACATTGAAAGGGAAATGAAAACGTGCGTAAATGGAATTTTAGAAGGAGTAGTTTTTTAAAATGATTTTGGAGAGTGGAAGGATATCAGACTTTGGGATTTTTCTTTGAAACATTACTGTCAATATTGAGATACTTACATAAGCATTTTTAAATTAAAGGTTCAGTATCACATGGAAGAGAAAATTATGGAGGTCCTCCTTGTAGAGAGCCAGTCTCTTTTCGGAGAGCTGGCTATATGTCACAAAGAGATGGTGGTTATGCTATTAAAGATAGGCAAGAGAAAACACAATATATGAATTAAGTCATGGTTAATTTTGTTGTTCTTGTTGAAATTTACCTAACTCAAAATTGAACATTTAAAAGTGAACAAGTCAGTAACATTTAGTACACTTAACAGTGTTATGCAACCACCAGCTCTGTTCAGTTCCAAAACATTTCATTACCCCAAAATAAAATTAATAAGCAGTCACACCCATTTTCTCCCCCCTTGTCCCTGGTAGGTACCCACCTGTGTCCTTATCTATGAATTTATGTAATCCTGAATATATTACACTAATCGAAGCAAACAATATGTGACCTTTATTATCCAGCTTTCCCTTAGCATAAATGTTTTCAAAGATCATTCATGCTGTAGCATGAATCAGTACTTCAGACTTTTTTTTTTCCGCTGACTAAATATTCCATTTTATGTGCGATTAACATGGTTTGTTTATCCATATCTGTGAGTTATTCCCATCATGGTGCTGTCATGAATACTCCTGTACAAGCATTTGGGTACCTGTTTTCAATTCTTTTTGAGTGTATATATACTTAAGGAGTGGAATTCCTGGGACATATAGTAATTGTTTAATTTTTTTTTTTTTTTTTTTTTTTTTTTTTTGCGGTGTTCGGGTCTCTCACCGTTGTGGCCTCCCCCGCTGCGGAGCACAGGCTCAGGACGCGCAGGCTCCGGACGCGCAGGCTCAGCGGCCATGGCTCACGGTCCCAGCCGCTCCGCGGCACACGGGATCCTCCCAGACCGGGGCACGAACCCGTATCCCCTGCATCGGCAGGCGGACTCCCAACCACTTGCGCCACCAGGGAGGCCCAATTGTTTAATTTTTTAAGGAACTGCTAATCTTTTCCACAGAGCCGGTACTATTTTACATTTCTGCCACGCACATATACTTGATTTGTTTCTCTGCTTCTGCACCAACACTTGATATATTCTGTTTGTTTATTTTTAATTATAGCCAGTCTGATAAGTGGAATGTGGATATTTCCTTTTGGTTTTGAATTTCATTTTCCTAATAAATATGTTGAGCAGCTTTTCATGTCCTTGTTGGTCATTGTATATCTTCTTTGAACAAAAGTATATTCAAGTCCTTTGCCCGTTTAAACTTTTTTGTCTTTTTGCTGTCTGAATTCTTTATATATTCTGGATATGATAAGTTGCATTTAAAGTTTCATCTGCTTTATTTAATTTATTCAAGGAGAAATTATCCAAGCTCCCGAGCCAGCATGGATTATACTCCGCCACATAGAATCTATGCACACGGTTATTATGGACATTTAAGTTCTTGGAATGATCATCCCTCTAGAGGACATAGGTAATATAAAATTTTGTGTTTATATCAAATAAAAACATTCTTTTAAATTATGTGATCATGACACATAACTTAAATTTATCACATAATTTATGACATTCTTTTAAATTTAGTGATCGTGATGGCCATGGTGGAAGTTGTGATAGAGATTATTCTGCATATCGAAGTGGAAGCTCTAACAGGGATTCATATGGGAGTAACGGTAGGAGCCCAGTTACACCTTGTAAATCATAGAATTAGACTTAACCAGATCATTGTTTACTCTAATTTTATTTCAGTTCCTTAAAGGTAGAACTATGTTTAGCATAGACTTTTTTATAAGTTAAAGACCTTTGAATTGTTTTCTTAATAGCTCACTTAAAATAAAATGCTATGAAGGGTAAATGGGCAGTCTCATCTTTTTTTCTCATTACAGAAAAATTATTTTAACATTATTATTATTATTTATTTATTTATTTATTTTGCAGAACTTGTGCCTCTCCCCATAGTGGCCTGTCCAGTTGCGGAGCACAGGCTCCTGTCGCTCAGGCCCAGCGGTCGTGGCCCACGGTCCCAACCTCTCCGCGGCATGTGGGATCTTCCCGGACCGGGGCACGAACCCGTGTCCCATGCATCGGCAGGCGGACTGTCAACCACTGCGCCACCAGGGAAGCCCTACTAAATCTTGTTAAAAGTTGCCACTCTACCGATTATTTAAAAATGCTAAAATAGAGGCTTTTACTGTCCAAGAAACTACTTAGGCTGAAAACTATTGCTCTCTCTTTTAAATAAATATGAAAGCCCTTCACCCTTGCTACATAGTTTATATTTTCATAGCAGTGACAGATAAAGCTTATCTTTTCCAATATTTAGCACTTTGAGTCATGTTATATGATACCAGAAAAATTTGTAATGTTTAAAGTTTGTTTCTCAATCATTAACTTCCCAGTTGACTCCCGTGTTGCACCAGCAGCACGAAGGGTCCCGCTGACATATGGAGGAATCAGTTGCTGTGATAGCAATACGAGAGATGTATATGGAGGAGGTCCGGAAGGTTACTCAAGCAGCCAAAGCAATACTTATTCAAGTGGTTGTGAGCGTGGAAGACAGGAACAATGAGGGTTTCCACCCTCTGTGAATAGGGAGTACCTTGCTCCCTGTGACTCTCATACAGTAGCTCAGGTTGTGGGGCATCCAGATGAGGTTATGTGGGAAGCCAATCTGAAAGAGAGGGCCGAAGCAGATATTAAAAATAACGCTCAGTTATGTACCAAATGTTCGTTACAAAGGAAAAGTTTAAGTTCTTTTCTTTAATTGATGCTTGAATACTACTAAAAGAAAAACGTTGGTTTGCGGGGACGAGGCATATATTACCTTTTCCTCTATGAATTTTCAGACAAAGTGAAAACATGGAATTATTCAAAGTACTTGCATAGTTGTTAATATTAATTGAAATATAGAATTTGTGTTTAAAATGTTCAAAATTTTCAGAATAAAAAAATCAGAATTTTCTTGAAACCTATGTCCTGTGAGAGAATGTTCTGGTCTGTAGACTAGTTTAGCTATGTATATTGGCTACCTGTTTTTTTATTTAATTATTATAAACAATAATTGAAACTTGCCATATGAACTGTAGTTTGTGCTCTTAACTTTTTTAGCAGTTTTCTGATCCTTAATATGGTACAGACTTGAAACAGCCATTATCAAATTGCCATTTTACCTGTAGAATATGAATGAAGCCAAATGTAGCACGATATTGACTTCAAAATACAACAGAAGCTAAGAAGCCTACCCTTTCCATTATTAGATGGTTAGCCTAGTGAACAAACAAGAGAAGAGAGCAAACAAGGTCCTAGTGACCTCCAGGAATGAGGAATAAGAATTAACACATGAAGAGAACATTATTTATGGGAGATAGTATCATATTTTGGAAGCGGTACCGTGTTTTTCAAATGAGCCCTCTATTGCTAATAAACAAGAGAAGTCACTATTGCTATCATCATAAAAGGTCAATAATTAAGGTTGTACACTTAAAGGAGAGAGCCAACCATTTGGTGGTTGAATATGTGACAGTAGTTACCAAAAATCAATGTTTTGCTCAAATTTTGAGAAGTTTTCCTTACTGCTGGTAATTTAAAGGTTATGCCAAATGTATGGGGAACGGGAGATGTCAGAAAAGACAATGTTCAGTGGTAACATTGAAAGGGAAACGAAAATGTGCGTAAATGGAATTTTAGAAGGAGTAGTTTTTTTAAATGATTTTGGAGAGTGGAAGGATATCAGACTTTGGGATTTTTCTTTGAAACATTACTGTCAATTTTGAGATACTTACATAAGCATTCTTAAATTAAAGGTTCAGTATCACATGGAAGAGAAAATTATGGAGGTCCTCCTCGTAGAGAGCCAGTCTCTTTTCAGAGAGTTGGCTATATGTCACAAAGAGATGGTGGTTATGCTACTAGAGACAGGTAAGGGAAAACACAGTATATGAATTAAGTCATGGTTAATTTTGTTGTTCTTGTTGAAATTTACCAAACACAAAATTGAACCTTTAAAAGTGAACAAGTCAGTAACATTTAGTACACTTAACAGTGTTATGCAACCACCAGCTCTGTTCAGTTCCAAAACATTTCATTACCCCAAAATAAAATTAATAAGCAGTCACTCCCATGTTTCTCCCCCCTTGTCCCTGGTAGGTACCCACCTGTGTCCTTATCTATGAATTTATCTAATCCTGAATATACCATACTAATGAGAGCAAACAATATGTGACCTTTATTATCCAGCTTCCCCTTAGCATAAATGTTTTCAAAGATCATTCATGCTCTAGCATGAATCAGTACTTCAGACCTTGTTTTTTTTTTTTTTTTGGCTGACTAAATATTCCATTTTATGTGCGATTAACATGGTTTGTTTATCCATCTGTGTGAGTTATTCCCATCATTGTGCTGTCACGAATACTCCTGTACAAGCATTTGGGTACCTGTTTTCAATTCTTTTTGAGTGTATATATACTTAGGAGTGGAATTCCTGGGACATATAGTAATTCTTTAATTTTTTAAGGAACTGCTGATCTGTTCCATAGAGCCGGTACTATTTTACATTTCTGCCACGCACATATACTTGATTTGTTTCTCTGCATCTGCACCAACACTTGATATATTCAGATTGTTTATTTTTAATTATAGCCAGTCTGATAAGTGGAAAGTGGATATTTCCTTTTGGTTTTGAATTTCATTTTCCTAATAAATATGTTGAGCAGCTTTTCATGTCCTTGTTGGTCATTGTATATCTTCTTTGAACAAAAGTATATTCAAGTCCTTTGCCCGTTTAAAATTTTTTGTCTTTTTGCTGTCTGAATTCTTTCTATATTCTGGATATGATAAGTTGCATTTAAAGTTTCATCTGCTTTATTTAATTTATTCAAGGAGAAATTATCCAAGCTCCCGAGCCAGCATGGATTATACTCCGCCACATAGAATCTATGCTCACGGTTATTATGGACATTTAAGTCCTTGGAATGATCATCCCTCTAGAGGACATAGGCAATATAAAATTTTGTGTTTATATCAAATAAAAACATTCTTTTAAATTATGTGATCGTGACACATAATTTAAATTTATCACATAATTTATGACATTCTTTTAAATTTAGTGATCGTGATGGCCATGGTGGAAGTTGTGATAGAGATTATTCTGCATATCGAAGTGGAAGCTCTAACAGGGATTCATATGGGAGTAACGGTAGGAGCCCAGTTACACCTTGTAAATCATAGAATTAGACTTAACCAGATCATTGTTTACTCTAATTTTATTTCAGTTCCTTAAAGGTAGAACTATGTTTATTTATTTATTTATTTTATTTTTTTTTTTTGCGGTACGCGGGCCTCTCATTGCTGTGGCCTCTCCCGTTGCGGAGCACAGGCTCTGGACGCGCAGGCTCAGCGGCCATGGCTCACAGGTCCAGCCGCTGCGCGGCACGTGGGATCTTCCCAGACCGGGGCACGAACCCGTGTCCTCTGCCTCGGCAGGCGGACTCTCAACCACTGCGCCACCAGGGAAGCCCAAAGGATGTTTATTTATTTATTTATTTTTTATTTTTTTTTTTTAGAACTATGTTTAGCATAGACTTTTTTATAAGTTAAAGACCTTTGAATTGTTTTCTTAATAGCTCACTTAAAATAAAATGCTATGAAGGGTAAATGGGCAGTCTCATCTTTTTTTCTCATTACAGAAAAATTATTTTAACATTCTTATTATTATTATTTATTTATTTATTTTGCAGAACTTGTGCCTCTCCCCATAGTGGCCTGTCCAGTTGCGGAGCACAGGCTCCTGTCGCTCAGGCCCAGCAGTCGTGGCCCACGGTCCCAACCTCTCCGCGGCATGTGGGATCTTCCCGGACCGGGGCACGAACCCGTGTCCCATGCATCGGCAGGCGGACTGTCAACTACTGCGCCACCAGGGAAGCCCCACTAAATCTTGTTAAACGTTGCCACTCTACCGATTATTTAAAAAATCTAAAATATTGGCTTTTATTGTCAAACTACTTAGGCTGAAAACTATTGCTCTCTCTTTTAAATAAATATGAAAGCCCTTCACCCTTGCTACATAGTTTATATTTTCATAGCAGTGACAGATAAAGCTTATCTTTTCCAATATTTAGCACTTTGAGTCATGTTATATGATACCAGAAAAATTTGTAATGTTTAAAGTTTGTTTATCAATCATTAACTTCCCAGTTGACTACCGTGTTGCACCAGCAGCACGAAGGGTCCCGCTGACATATGGAGGAATCAGTTGCTGTGATAGCAATACGAGAGATGTATATGGAGGAGGTCCGGAAGGTTACTCAAGCAGCCAAAGCAATACTTATTCAAGTGGTTGTGAGCGTGGAAGACAGGAACAATGAGGGTTTCCACCCTCTGTGAATAGGGAGTACCTTGCTCCCTGTGACTCTCATACAGTAGCTCAGGTTGTGGGGCATCCAGATGAGGTTATGTGGGAAGCCAATCTGAAAGAGAGGGCCGAAGCAGATATTAAAAATAACACTCAGTTATGTACCAAATGTTCTTTACAAAGGAAAAGTTTAAGTTCTTTTCTTTAATTGATGCTTGAATACTACTAAAAGAAAAACGTTGGTTTGCGGGGACGAGGCATATATTACCTTTTCCTCTATGAATTTTCAGACAAAGTGAAAACATGGAATTATTCAAAGTACTTGCATAGTTGTTAATATTAATTGAAATATAGAATTTGTGTTTAAAATGTTCAAAATTTTCAGAATAAAAAAATCTGAATTTTCTTGAAACCTATGTCCTGTGAGAGAATGTTCTGGTCTGTAGACTAGTTTAGCTATGTATATTGGCTACCTGTTTTTTTTATTTAATTATTATAAACAATAATTGAAACTTGCCATATGAACTGTAGTTTGTGCTCTTAACTTTTTTAGCAGTTTTCTGATCCTTAATATGGTACAGACTTGAAACAGCCATTATCAAATTGCCATTTTACCTGTAGAATATGAATGAAGCCAAATGTAGCACGATATTGACTTCAAAACACAACAGAAGCTAAGAAGCCTACCCTTTCCATTATTAGATGGTTAGCCTAGTGAACAAACAAGAGAAGAGAGCAAACAAGGTCCTAGTGACCTCCAGGAATGAGGAATAAGAATTAACACATGAAGAGAACATTATTTATGGGAGATAGTTTCATATTTTGGAAGTGGTACAGTGTTTTTCAAATGAGCCCTTTATTGCTAATAAACAAGAGAAGTCACTACTGCTATCATCATACAAGGTCAATAATTAAGGTTGTGCACTTAAAGGAGAGAGCCAACCACTTGGTGATTGAATATGTGACAGTAGTTACCCAAAATTAATGTTTTGCTCCAAG
Source organism: Mesoplodon densirostris (assembly GCF_025265405.1). NCBI lineage: Eukaryota > Metazoa > Chordata > Mammalia > Artiodactyla > Ziphiidae > Mesoplodon > Mesoplodon densirostris. The sequence continues at coordinate 2,088,589 of NW_026778236.1, read as the reverse complement.
TTTGAGAAGTGTTCCCTACTGCTGGTAATTTAAAGGTTATGCCAAATGTATGGGGAACGGGAGATGTCAGAAAAGACAATGTTCAGTGGTAACATTGAAAGGGAAACGAAAATGTGCGTAAATGGAATTTTAGAAGGAGTAGTTTTTTTAAATGATTTTGGAGAGTGGAAGGATATCAGACTTTGGGATTTTTCTTTGAAACATTACTGTCAATTTTGAGATACTTACATAAGCATTCTTAAATTAAAGGTTCAGTATCACATGGAAGAGAAAATTATGGAGGTCCTCCTCGTAGAGAGCCAGTCTCTTTTCAGAGAGTTGGCTATATGTCACAAAGAGATGGTGGTTATGCTACTAGAGACAGGTAAGGGAAAACACAGTATATGAATTAAGTCATGGTTAATTTTGTTGTTCTTGTTGAAATTTACCTAACACAAAATTGAACCTTTAAAAGTGAACAAGTCAGTAACATTTAGTACACTTAACAGTGTTATGCAACCACCAGCTCTGTTCAGTTCCAAAACATTTCATTACCCCAAAATAAAATTAATAAGCAGTCACTCCCATTTTCTCCCCCCTTGTCCCTGGTAGGTACCCACCTGTGTCCTTATCTATGAATTTATCTAATCCTGAATATACCATACTAATGGAAGCAAACAATATGTGACCTTTATTATCCAGCTTCCCCTTAGCATAAATGTTTTCAAAGATCATTCATGCTCTAGCATGAATCAGTACTTCAGACCTTGTTTTTTTTTTTTTGGCTGACTAAATATTCCATTTTATGTGCGATTAACATGGTTTGTTTATCCATCTGTGTGAGTTATTCCCATCATTGTGCTGTCATGAATACTCCTGTACAAGCATTTGGGTACCTGTTTTCAATTCTTTTTGAGTGTATATATACTTAGGAGTGGAATTCCTGGGACATATAGTAATTCTTTAATTTTTTAAGGAACTGCTGATCTGTTCCACAGAGCCGGTACTATTTCACATTTCTGCCACGCACATATACTTGATTTGTTTCTCTGCATCTGCACCAACACTTGATATATTCAGTTTGTTTATTTTTAATTATAGCCAGTCTGAGAGGTGCAAAGTAGATATTCCATTTTGGTTTTGAATTTCATTTCCCTAATAAATATGTTGAGCATCTTTTCATGTCCTTGTTGGTCATTGTATATCTTCTTTGAACAAAAGTATATTCAAGTCCTTTGCCCGTTTAAAATTTTTTGTCTTTTTGCTGTCTGAATTCTTTATATATTCTGGATATGATAAGTTGCCTTTAAAACTTTATCTGCTTTATTTAAGTTATTCACGGAGAAATTATCCAAGCTTCCGAGCCAGCAAGGATTATATTCCGCCACGTAGAGTCTATGCACACGGTTATTATGGACATTCAAGTTCTCGGATTGATCATCCCTCTAGAGGATATAGGTAATATAAAATTTTGTGTTTATATCAAATAAAAACATTCTTTTAAATTATGTGACCATGACACATAATTTAAATTGATGACATAATTTATATCATTCTTTTAAATTTAGTGATCGTGATGGCTATGGTGGAAATCCTGATACAGATTATTCTGCATATCGAAGTGGAAGCTCTTACAGGGATTCATATGGGAGTTACGGTAAGAGTCCAGTTACAACTTGTAAATCATAGAATTAGACTTAACCAGATCGTTGTTTACTCTACTTTTACTTCAGTTCCTTAAAGGTAAAACTATGATTAGCATAGCCTTTTTTATAAGTTAAAGACCTTTGAATTGTTTTGTTAATAGCTCACTTAAAATAAAATGCTATGAAGGGTAAATGGGCAGTCTCATCTTTTTTTCTCATTACCGAAAAACTATTTTAACATTAGTATTATTATTTTATTTATTTATTTTTTTGCAGCACATGGGCCTCTCACCGTTGTGCCCTCTCCCATTGCAGAGCACAGGCTCCTCACGCGCAGGCCCAGCGGCCGTGGCCCATGGTCCCAACCGCTCCCTGGCATGTGGGATCCTCCCGGACCGGGTCACGAACCCGTGTCCCCTGCATCGGCAGGCAGACTGTCAACTACTGCGCCACCAGGGAAGCCCCACTAAATATTGTTAAACGTTGCCACTCTACCGATTATTTAAAAATTCTAAAATATTGGCTTTTATTGTCAAACTACTTAGGCTGAAAAATATTGCTCTCTCTTTTAAATAAATATGAAAGCCCTTCACCCTTGCTACATAGTTTATATTTTCATAGCAGTGACAGATAAAGCTTATCTTTTCCAATATTTAGCACTTTGAGTCATGTTATATGATACCAGAAAAATTTGTAATGTTTAAAGTTTGTTTATCAATCATTAACTTCCCAGTTGACTACCGTGTTGCACCAGCAGCACGAAGGGTCCCGCTGACATATGGAGGAATCAGTTGCTGTGATAGCAATACGAGAGATGTATATGGAGGAGGTCCGGAAGGTTACTCAAGCAGCCAAAGCAATACTTATTCAAGTGGTTGTGAGCGTGGAAGACAGGAACAATGAGGGTTTCCACCCTCTGTGAATAGGGAGTACCTTGCTCCCTGTGACTCTCATACAGTAGCTCAGGTTGTGGGGCATCCAGATGAGGTTATGTGGGAAGCCAATCTGAAAGAGAGGGCCGAAGCAGATATTAAAAATAACACTCAGTTATGTACCAAATGTTCTTTACAAAGGAAAAGTTTAAGTTCTTTTCTTTAATTGATGCTTGAATACTACTAAAAGAAAAACGTTGGTTTGCGGGGACGAGGCATATATTACCTTTTCCTCTATGAATTTTCAGACAAAGTGAAAACATGGAATTATTCAAAGTACTTGCATAGTTGTTAATATTAATTGAAATATAGAATTTGTGTTTAAAATGTTCAAAATTTTCAGAATAAAAAAATCTGAATTTTCTTGAAACCTATGTCCTGTGAGAGAATGTTCTGGTCTGTAGACTAGTTTAGCTATGTATATTGGCTACCTGTTTTTTTTATTTAATTATTATAAACAATAATTGAAACTTGCCATATGAACTGTAGTTTGTGCTCTTAACTTTTTTAGCAGTTTTCTGATCCTTAATATGGTACAGACTTGAAACAGCCATTATCAAATTGCCATTTTACCTGTAGAATATGAATGAAGCCAAATGTAGCACGATATTGACTTCAAAACACAACAGAAGCTAAGAAGCCTACCCTTTCCATTATTAGATGGTTAGCCTAGTGAACAAACAAGAGAAGAGAGCAAACAAGGTCCTAGTGACCTCCAGGAATGAGGAATAAGAATTAACACATGAAGAGAACATTATTTATGGGAGATAGTTTCATATTTTGGAAGTGGTACAGTGTTTTTCAAATGAGCCCTTTATTGCTAATAAACAAGAGAAGTCACTACTGCTATCATCATACAAGGTCAATAATTAAGGTTGTGCACTTAAAGGAGAGAGCCAACCACTTGGTGATTGAATATGTGACAGTAGTTACCCAAAATTAATGTTTTGCTCCAAGTTTGAGAAGTGTTCCCTACTGCTGGTAATTTAAAGGTTATGCCAAATGTATGGGGAACGGGAGATGTCAGAAAATACAATGTTCAGTGGTAACATTGAAAGGGAAACGAAAATGTGCGTAAATGGAATTTTAGAAGGAGTAGTTTTTTTAAATGATTTTGGAGAGTGGAAGGATATCAGACTTTGGGATTTTTCTTTGAAACATTACTGTCAATTTTGAGATACTTACATAAGCATTCTTAAATTAAAGGTTCAGTATCACATGGAAGAGAAAATTATGGAGGTCCTCCTCGTAGAGAGCCAGTCTCTTTTCAGAGAGTTGGCTATATGTCACAAAGAGATGGTGGTTATGCTACTAGAGACAGGTAAGGGAAAACACAGTATATGAATTAAGTCATGGTTAATTTTGTTGTTCTTGTTGAAATTTACCTAACACAAAATTGAACCTTTAAAAGTGAACAAGTCAGTAACATTTAGTACACTTAACAGTGTTATGCAACCACCAGCTCTGTTCAGTTCCAAAACATTTCATTACCCCAAAATAAAATTAATAAGCAGTCACTCCCATTTTCTCCCCCCTTGTCCCTGGTAGGTACCCACCTGTGTCCTTATCTATGAATTTATCTAATCCTGAATATACCATACTAATGGAAGCAAACAATATGTGACCTTTATTATCCAGCTTCCCCTTAGCATAAATGTTTTCAAAGATCATTCATGCTCTAGCATGAATCAGTACTTCAGACCTTGTTTTTTTTTTTTTGGCTGACTAAATATTCCATTTTATGTGCGATTAACATGGTTTGTTTATCCATCTGTGTGAGTTATTCCCATCATTGTGCTGTCATGAATACTCCTGTACAAGCATTTGGGTACCTGTTTTCAATTCTTTTTGAGTGTATATATACTTAGGAGTGGAATTCCTGGGACATATAGTAATTCTTTAATTTTTTAAGGAACTGCTGATCTGTTCCACAGAGCCGGTACTATTTCACATTTCTGCCACGCACATATACTTGATTTGTTTCTCTGCATCTGCACCAACACTTGATATATTCAGTTTGTTTATTTTTAATTATAGCCAGTCTGAGAGGTGCAAAGTAGATATTCCATTTTGGTTTTGAATTTCATTTCCCTAATAAATATGTTGAGCATCTTTTCATGTCCTTGTTGGTCATTGTATATCTTCTTTGAACAAAAGTATATTCAAGTCCTTTGCCCGTTTAAAATTTTTTGTCTTTTTGCTGTCTGAATTCTTTATATATTCTGGATATGATAAGTTGCCTTTAAAACTTTATCTGCTTTATTTAAGTTATTCACGGAGAAATTATCCAAGCTTCCGAGCCAGCAAGGATTATATTCCGCCACGTAGAGTCTATGCACACGGTTATTATGGACATTCAAGTTCTCGGATTGATCATCCCTCTAGAGGATATAGGTAATATAAAATTTTGTGTTTATATCAAATAAAAACATTCTTTTAAATTATGTGACCATGACACATAATTTAAATTGATGACATAATTTATATCATTCTTTTAAATTTAGTGATCGTGATGGCTATGGTGGAAATCCTGATACAGATTATTCTGCATATCGAAGTGGAAGCTCTTACAGGGATTCATATGGGAGTTACGGTAAGAGTCCAGTTACAACTTGTAAATCATAGAATTAGACTTAACCAGATCGTTGTTTACTCTACTTTTACTTCAGTTCCTTAAAGGTAAAACTATGATTAGCATAGCCTTTTTTATAAGTTAAAGACCTTTGAATTGTTTTGTTAATAGCTCACTTAAAATAAAATGCTATGAAGGGTAAATGGGCAGTCTCATCTTTTTTTCTCATTACCGAAAAACTATTTTAACATTAGTATTATTATTTTATTTATTTATTTTTTTGCAGCACATGGGCCTCTCACCGTTGTGCCCTCTCCCATTGCAGAGCACAGGCTCCTCACGCGCAGGCCCAGCGGCCGTGGCCCATGGTCCCAACCGCTCCCTGGCATGTGGGATCCTCCCGGACCGGGTCACGAACCCGTGTCCCCTGCATCGGCAGGCAGACTGTCAACTACTGCGCCACCAGGGAAGCCCCACTAAATATTGTTAAACGTTGCCACTCTACCGATTATTTAAAAATTCTAAAATATTGGCTTTTATTGTCAAACTACTTAGGCTGAAAAATATTGCTCTCTCTTTTAAATAAATATGAAAGCCCTTCACCCTTGCTACATAGTTTATATTTTCATAGCAGTGACAGATAAAGCTTATCTTTTCCAATATTTAGCACTTTGAGTCATGTTATATGATACCAGAAAAATTTGTAATGTTTAAAGTTTGTTTATCAATCATTAACTTCCCAGTTGACTACCGTGTTGCACCAGCAGCACGAAGGGTCCCGCTGACATATGGAGGAATCAGTTGCTGTGATAGCAATACGAGAGATGTATATGGAGGAGGTCCGGAAGGTTACTCAAGCAGCCAAAGCAATACTTATTCAAGTGGTTGTGAGCGTGGAAGACAGGAACAATGAGGGTTTCCACCCTCTGTGAATAGGGAGTACCTTGCTCCCTGTGACTCTCATACAGTAGCTCAGGTTGTGGGGCATCCAGATGAGGTTATGTGGGAAGCCAATCTGAAAGAGAGGGCCGAAGCAGATATTAAAAATAACACTCAGTTATGTACCAAATGTTCTTTACAAAGGAAAAGTTTAAGTTCTTTTCTTTAATTGATGCTTGAATACTACTAAAAGAAAAACGTTGGTTTGCGGGGACGAGGCATATATTACCTTTTCCTCTATGAATTTTCAGACAAAGTGAAAACATGGAATTATTCAAAGTACTTGCATAGTTGTTAATATTAATTGAAATATAGAATTTGTGTTTAAAATGTTCAAAATTTTCAGAATAAAAAAATCAGAATTTTCTTGAAACCTATGTCCTGTGAGAGAATGTTCTGGTCTGTAGACTAGTTTAGCTATGTATATTGGCTACCTGTTTTTTTATTTAATTATTATAAACAATAATTGAAACTTGCCATATGAACTGTAGTTTGTGCTCTTAACTTTTTTAGCAGTTTTCTGATCCTTAATATGGTACAGACTTGAAACAGCCATTATCAAATTGCCATTTTACCTGTAGAATATGAATGAAGCCAAATGTAGCACGATATTGACTTCAAAACACAACAGAAGCTAAGAAGCCTACCCTTTCCATTATTAGATGGTTAGCCTAGTGAACAAACAAGAGAAGAGAGCAAACAAGGTCCTAGTGACCTCCAGGAATGAGGAATAAGAATTAACACATGAAGAGAACATTATTTATGGGAGATAGTTTCATATTTTGGAAGTGGTACAGTGTTTTTCAAATGAGCCCTTTATTGCTAATAAACAAGAGAAGTCACTACTGCTATCATCATACAAGGTCAATAATTAAGGTTGTGCACTTAAAGGAGAGAGCCAACCACTTGGTGATTGAATATGTGACAGTAGTTACCCAAAATTAATGTTTTGCTCCAAGTTTGAGAAGTGTTCCCTACTGCTGGTAATTTAAAGGTTATGCCAAATGTATGGGGAACGGGAGATGTCAGAAAAGACAATGTTCAGTGGTAACATTGAAAGGGAAACGAAAATGTGCGTAAATGGAATTTTAGAAGGAGTAGTTTTTTTAAATGATTTTGGAGAGTGGAAGGATATCAGACTTTGGGATTTTTCTTTGAAACATTACTGTCAATTTTGAGATACTTACATAAGCATTCTTAAATTAAAGGTTCAGTATCACATGGAAGAGAAAATTATGGAGGTCCTCCTCGTAGAGAGCCAGTCTCTTTTCAGAGAGTTGGCTATATGTCACAAAGAGATGGTGGTTATGCTACTAGAGACAGGTAAGGGAAAACACAGTATATGAATTAAGTCATGGTTAATTTTGTTGTTCTTGTTGAAATTTACCTAACACAAAATTGAACCTTTAAAAGTGAACAAGTCAGTAACATTTAGTACACTTAACAGTGTTATGCAACCACCAGCTCTGTTCAGTTCCAAAACATTTCATTACCCCAAAATAAAATTAATAAGCAGTCACTCCCATTTTCTCCCCCCTTGTCCCTGGTAGGTACCCACCTGTGTCCTTATCTATGAATTTATCTAATCCTGAATATACCATACTAATGGAAGCAAACAATATGTGACCTTTATTATCCAGCTTCCCCTTAGCATAAATGTTTTCAAAGATCATTCATGCTCTAGCATGAATCAGTACTTCAGACCTTGTTTTTTTTTTTGGCTGACTAAATATTCCATTTTATGTGCGATTAACATGGTTTGTTTATCCATCTGTGTGAGTTATTCCCATCATTGTGCTGTCATGAATACTCCTGTACAAGCATTTGGGTACCTGTTTTCAATTCTTTTTGAGTGTATATATACTTAGGAGTGGAATTCCTGGGACATATAGTAATTCTTTAATTTTTTAAGGAACTGCTGATCTGTTCCACAGAGCCGGTACTATTTCACATTTCTGCCACGCACATATACTTGATTTGTTTCTCTGCATCTGCACCAACACTTGATATATTCAGTTTGTTTATTTTTAATTATAGCCAGTCTGAGAGGTGCAAAGTAGATATTCCATTTTGGTTTTGAATTTCATTTCCCTAATAAATATGTTGAGCATCTTTTCATGTCCTTGTTGGTCATTGTATATCTTCTTTGAACAAAAGTATATTCAAGTCCTTTGCCCGTTTAAAATTTTTTGTCTTTTTGCTGTCTGAATTCTTTATATATTCTGGATATGATAAGTTGCCTTTAAAACTTTATCTGCTTTATTTAAGTTATTCACGGAGAAATTATCCAAGCTTCCGAGCCAGCAAGGATTATATTCCGCCACGTAGAGTCTATGCACACGGTTATTATGGACATTCAAGTTCTCGGATTGATCATCCCTCTAGAGGATATAGGTAATATAAAATTTTGTGTTTATATCAAATAAAAACATTCTTTTAAATTATGTGACCATGACACATAATTTAAATTGATGACATAATTTATATCATTCTTTTAAATTTAGTGATCGTGATGGCTATGGTGGAAATCCTGATACAGATTATTCTGCATATCGAAGTGGAAGCTCTTACAGGGATTCATATGGGAGTTACGGTAAGAGTCCAGTTACAACTTGTAAATCATAGAATTAGACTTAACCAGATCGTTGTTTACTCTACTTTTACTTCAGTTCCTTAAAGGTAAAACTATGATTAGCATAGCCTTTTTTATAAGTTAAAGACCTTTGAATTGTTTTGTTAATAGCTCACTTAAAATAAAATGCTATGAAGGGTAAATGGGCAGTCTCATCTTTTTTTCTCATTACCGAAAAACTATTTTAACATTAGTATTATTATTTTATTTATTTATTTTTTTGCAGCACATGGGCCTCTCACCGTTGTGCCCTCTCCCATTGCAGAGCACAGGCTCCTCACGCGCAGGCCCAGCGGCCGTGGCCCATGGTCCCAACCGCTCCCTGGCATGTGGGATCCTCCCGGACCGGGTCACGAACCCGTGTCCCCTGCATCGGCAGGCAGACTGTCAACTACTGCGCCACCAGGGAAGCCCCACTAAATATTGTTAAACGTTGCCACTCTACCGATTATTTAAAAATTCTAAAATATTGGCTTTTATTGTCAAACTACTTAGGCTGAAAAATATTGCTCTCTCTTTTAAATAAATATGAAAGCCCTTCACCCTTGCTACATAGTTTATATTTTCATAGCAGTGACAGATAAAGCTTATCTTTTCCAATATTTAGCACTTTGAGTCATGTTATATGATACCAGAAAAATTTGTAATGTTTAAAGTTTGTTTATCAATCATTAACTTCCCAGTTGACTACCGTGTTGCACCAGCAGCACGAAGGGTCCCGCTGACATATGGAGGAATCAGTTGCTGTGATAGCAATATGAGAGATGTATATGGAGGAGGTCCGGAAGGTTACTCAAGCAGCCAAAGCAATACTTATTCAAGTGGTTGTGAGCGTGGAAGACAGGAACAATGAGGGTTTCCACCCTCTGTGAATAGGGAGTACCTTGCTCCCTGTGACTCTCATACAGTAGCTCAGGTTGTGGGGCATCCAGATGAGGTTATGTGGGAAGCCAATCTGAAAGAGAGGGCCGAAGCAGATATTAAAAATAACACTCAGTTATGTACCAAATGTTCTTTACAAAGGAAAAGTTTAAGTTCTTTTCTTTAATTGATGCTTGAATACTACTAAAAGAAAAACGTTGGTTTGCGGGGACGAGGCATATATTACCTTTTCCTCTATGAATTTTCAGACAAAGTGAAAACATGGAATTATTCAAAGTACTTGCATAGTTGTTAATATTAATTGAAATATAGAATTTGTGTTTAAAATGTTCAAAATTTTCAGAATAAAAAAATCAGAATTTTCTTGAAACCTATGTCCTGTGAGAGAATGTTCTGGTCTGTAGACTAGTTTAGCTATGTATATTGGCTACCTGTTTTTTTTATTTAATTATTATAAACAATAATTGAAACTTGCCATATGAACTGTAGTTTGTGCTCTTAACTTTTTTAGCAGTTTTCTGATCCTTAATATGGTACAGACTTGAAACAGCCATTATCAAATTGCCATTTTACCTGTAGAATATGAATGAAGCCAAATGTAGCACGATATTGACTTCAAAACACAACAGAAGCTAAGAAGCCTACCCTTTCCATTATTAGATGGTTAGCCTAGTGAACAAACAAGAGAAGAGAGCAAACAAGGTCCTAGTGACCTCCAGGAATGAGGAATAAGAATTAACACATGAAGAGAACATTATTTATGGGAGATAGTTTCATATTTTGGAAGCGGTACAGTGTTTTTCAAATGAGCCCTTTATTGCTAATAAACAAGAGAAGTCACTACTGCTATCATCATACAAGGTCAATAATTAAGGTTGTGCACTTAAAGGAGAGAGCCAACCACTTGGTGATTGAATATGTGACAGTAGTTACCCAAAATTAATGTTTTGCTCCAAGTTTGAGAAGTGTTCCCTACTGCTGGTAATTTAAAGGTTATGCCAAATGTATGGGGAACGGGAGATGTCAGAAAAGACAATGTTCAGTGGTAACATTGAAAGGGAAACGAAAATGTGCGTAAATGGAATTTTAGAAGGAGTAGTTTTTTTAAATGATTTTGGAGAGTGGAAGGATATCAGACTTTGGGATTTTTCTTTGAAACATTACTGTCAATTTTGAGATACTTACATAAGCATTCTTAAATTAAAGGTTCAGTATCACATGGAAGAGAAAATTATGGAGGTCCTCCTCGTAGAGAGCCAGTCTCTTTTCAGAGAGTTGGCTATATGTCACAAAGAGATGGTGGTTATGCTACTAGAGACAGGTAAGGGAAAACACAGTATATGAATTAAGTCATGGTTAATTTTGTTGTTCTTGTTGAAATTTACCTAACACAAAATTGAACCTTTAAAAGTGAACAAGTCAGTAACATTTAGTACACTTAACAGTGTTATGCAACCACCAGCTCTGTTCAGTTCCAAAACATTTCATTACCCCAAAATAAAATTAATAAGCAGTCACTCCCATTTTCTCCCCCCTTGTCCCTGGTAGGTACCCACCTGTGTCCTTATCTATGAATTTATCTAATCCTGAATATACCATACTAATGGAAGCAAACAATATGTGACCTTTATTATCCAGCTTCCCCTTAGCATAAATGTTTTCAAAGATCATTCATGCTCTAGCATGAATCAGTACTTCAGACCTTGTTTTTTTTTTTGGCTGACTAAATATTCCATTTTATGTGCGATTAACATGGTTTGTTTATCCATCTGTGTGAGTTATTCCCATCATTGTGCTGTCATGAATACTCCTGTACAAGCATTTGGGTACCTGTTTTCAATTCTTTTTGAGTGTATATATACTTAGGAGTGGAATTCCTGGGACATATAGTAATTCTTTAATTTTTTAAGGAACTGCTGATCTGTTCCACAGAGCCGGTACTATTTCACATTTCTGCCACGCACATATACTTGATTTGTTTCTCTGCATCTGCACCAACACTTGATATATTCAGTTTGTTTATTTTTAATTATAGCCAGTCTGAGAGGTGCAAAGTAGATATTCCATTTTGGTTTTGAATTTCATTTCCCTAATAAATATGTTGAGCATCTTTTCATGTCCTTGTTGGTCATTGTATATCTTCTTTGAACAAAAGTATATTCAAGTCCTTTGCCCGTTTAAAATTTTTTGTCTTTTTGCTGTCTGAATTCTTTATATATTCTGGATATGATAAGTTGCCTTTAAAACTTTATCTGCTTTATTTAAGTTATTCACGGAGAAATTATCCAAGCTTCCGAGCCAGCAAGGATTATATTCCGCCACGTAGAGTCTATGCACACGGTTATTATGGACATTCAAGTTCTCGGATTGATCATCCCTCTAGAGGATATAGGTAATATAAAATTTTGTGTTTATATCAAATAAAAACATTCTTTTAAATTATGTGACCATGACACATAATTTAAATTGATGACATAATTTATATCATTCTTTTAAATTTAGTGATCGTGATGGCTATGGTGGAAATCCTGATACAGATTATTCTGCATATCGAAGTGGAAGCTCTTACAGGGATTCATATGGGAGTTACGGTAAGAGTCCAGTTACAACTTGTAAATCATAGAATTAGACTTAACCAGATCGTTGTTTACTCTACTTTTACTTCAGTTCCTTAAAGGTAAAACTATGATTAGCATAGCCTTTTTTATAAGTTAAAGACCTTTGAATTGTTTTGTTAATAGCTCACTTAAAATAAAATGCTATGAAGGGTAAATGGGCAGTCTCATCTTTTTTTCTCATTACCGAAAAACTATTTTAACATTAGTATTATTATTTTATTTATTTATTTTTTTGCAGCACATGGGCCTCTCACCGTTGTGCCCTCTCCCATTGCAGAGCACAGGCTCCTCACGCGCAGGCCCAGCGGCCGTGGCCCATGGTCCCAACCGCTCCCTGGCATGTGGGATCCTCCCGGACTGGGTCACGAACCCGTGTCCCCTGCATCGGCAGGCAGACTGTCAACTACTGCGCCACCAGGGAAGCCCCACTAAATCTTGTTAAACGTTGCCACTCTACCGATTATTTAAAAATTCTAAAATATTGGCTTTTATTGTCAAACTACTTAGGCTGAAAAATATTGCTCTCTCTTTTAAATAAATATGAAAGCCCTTCACCCTTGCTACATAGTTTATATTTTCATAGCAGTGACAGATAAAGCTTATCTTTTCCAATATTTAGCACTTTGAGTCATGTTATATGATACCAGAAAAATTTGTAATGTTTAAAGTTTGTTTATCAATCATTAACTTCCCAGTAGACTACCGTGTTGCACCAGCAGCACGAAGGGTCCCGCTGACATATGGAGGAATCAGTTGCTGTGATAGCAATACGAGAGATGTATATGGAGGAGGTCCGGAAGGTTACTCAAGCAGCCAAAGCAATACTTATTCAAGTGGTTGTGAGCGTGGAAGACAGGAACAATGAGGGTTTCCACCCTCTGTGAATAGGGAGTACCTTGCTCCCTGTGACTCTCATACAGTAGCTCAGGTTGTGGGGCATCCAGATGAGGTTATGTGGGAAGCCAATCTGAAAGAGAGGGCCGAAGCAGATATTAAAAATAACACTCAGTTATGTACCAAATGTTCTTTACAAAGGAAAAGTTTAAGTTCTTTTCTTTAATTGATGCTTGAATACTACTAAAAGAAAAACGTTGGTTTGCGGGGACGAGGCATATATTACCTTTTCCTCTATGAATTTTCAGACAAAGTGAAAACATGGAATTATTCAAAGTACTTGCATAGTTGTTAATATTAATTGAAATATAGAATTTGTGTTTAAAATGTTCAAAATTTTCAGAATAAAAAAATCTGAATTTTCTTGAAACCTATGTCCTGTGAGAGAATGTTCTGGTCTGTAGACTAGTTTAGCTATGTATATTGGCTACCTGTTTTTTTATTTAATTATTATAAACAATAATTGAAACTTGCCATATGAACTGTAGTTTGTGCTCTTAACTTTTTTAGCAGTTTTCTGATCCTTAATATGGTACAGACTTGAAACAGCCATTATCAAATTGCCATTTTACCTGTAGAATATGAATGAAGCCAAATGTAGCACGATATTGACTTCAAAACACAACAGAAGCTAAGAAGCCTACCCTTTCCATTATTAGATGGTTAGCCTAGTGAACAAACAAGAGAAGAGAGCAAACAAGGTCCTAGTGACCTCCAGGAATGAGGAATAAGAATTAACACATGAAGAGAACATTATTTATGGGAGATAGTTTCATATTTTGGAAGTGGTACAGTGTTTTTCAAATGAGCCCTTTATTGCTAATAAACAAGAGAAGTCACTACTGCTATCATCATACAAGGTCAATAATTAAGGTTGTGCACTTAAAGGAGAGAGCCAACCACTTGGTGATTGAATATGTGACAGTAGTTACCCAAAATTAATGTTTTGCTCCAAGTTTGAGAAGTGTTCCCTACTGCTGGTAATTTAAAGGTTATGCCAAATGTATGGGGAACGGGAGATGTCAGAAAAGACAATGTTCAGTGGTAACATTGAAAGGGAAACGAAAATGTGCGTAAATGGAATTTTAGAAGGAGTAGTTTTTTTAAATGATTTTGGAGAGTGGAAGGATATCAGACTTTGGGATTTTTCTTTGAAACATTACTGTCAATTTTGAGATACTTACATAAGCATTCTTAAATTAAAGGTTCAGTATCACATGGAAGAGAAAATTATGGAGGTCCTCCTCGTAGAGAGCCAGTCTCTTTTCAGAGAGTTGGCTATATGTCACAAAGAGATGGTGGTTATGCTACTAGAGACAGGTAAGGGAAAACACAGTATATGAATTAAGTCATGGTTAATTTTGTTGTTCTTGTTGAAATTTACCTAACACAAAATTGAACCTTTAAAAGTGAACAAGTCAGTAACATTTAGTACACTTAACAGTGTTATGCAACCACCAGCTCTGTTCAGTTCCAAAACATTTCATTACCCCAAAATAAAATTAATAAGCAGTCACTCCCATTTTCTCCCCCCTTGTCCCTGGTAGGTACCCACCTGTGTCCTTATCTATGAATTTATCTAATCCTGAATATACCATACTAATGGAAGCAAACAATATGTGACCTTTATTATCCAGCTTCCCCTTAGCATAAATGTTTTCAAAGATCATTCATGCTCTAGCATGAATCAGTACTTCAGACCTTGTTTTTTTTTTTGGCTGACTAAATATTCCATTTTATGTGCGATTAACATGGTTTGTTTATCCATCTGTGTGAGTTATTCCCATCATTGTGCTGTCATGAATACTCCTGTACAAGCATTTGGGTACCTGTTTTCAATTCTTTTTGAGTGTATATATACTTAGGAGTGGAATTCCTGGGACATATAGTAATTCTTTAATTTTTTAAGGAACTGCTGATCTGTTCCACAGAGCCGGTACTATTTCACATTTCTGCCACGCACATATACTTGATTTGTTTCTCTGCATCTGCACCAACACTTGATATATTCAGTTTGTTTATTTTTAATTATAGCCAGTCTGAGAGGTGCAAAGTAGATATTCCATTTTGGTTTTGAATTTCATTTCCCTAATAAATATGTTGAGCATCTTTTCATGTCCTTGTTGGTCATTGTATATCTTCTTTGAACAAAAGTATATTCAAGTCCTTTGCCCGTTTAAAATTTTTTGTCTTTTTGCTGTCTGAATTCTTTATATATTCTGGATATGATAAGTTGCCTTTAAAACTTTATCTGCTTTATTTAAGTTATTCACGGAGAAATTATCCAAGCTTCCGAGCCAGCAAGGATTATATTCCGCCACGTAGAGTCTATGCACACGGTTATTATGGACATTCAAGTTCTCGGATTGATCATCCCTCTAGAGGATATAGGTAATATAAAATTTTGTGTTTATATCAAATAAAAACATTCTTTTAAATTATGTGACCATGACACATAATTTAAATTGATGACATAATTTATATCATTCTTTTAAATTTAGTGATCGTGATGGCTATGGTGGAAATCCTGATACAGATTATTCTGCATATCGAAGTGGAAGCTCTTACAGGGATTCATATGGGAGTTACGGTAAGAGTCCAGTTACAACTTGTAAATCATAGAATTAGACTTAACCAGATCGTTGTTTACTCTACTTTTACTTCAGTTCCTTAAAGGTAAAACTATGATTAGCATAGCCTTTTTTATAAGTTAAAGACCTTTGAATTGTTTTGTTAATAGCTCACTTAAAATAAAATGCTATGAAGGGTAAATGGGCAGTCTCATCTTTTTTTCTCATTACCGAAAAACTATTTTAACATTAGTATTATTATTTTATTTATTTATTTTTTTGCAGCACATGGGCCTCTCACCGTTGTGCCCTCTCCCATTGCAGAGCACAGGCTCCTCACGCGCAGGCCCAGCGGCCGTGGCCCATGGTCCCAACCGCTCCCTGGCATGTGGGATCCTCCCGGACTGGGTCACGAACCCGTGTCCCCTGCATCGGCAGGCAGACTGTCAACTACTGCGCCACCAGGGAAGCCCCACTAAATCTTGTTAAACGTTGCCACTCTACCAATTATTTAAAAATTCTAAAATATTGGCTTTTATTGTCAAACTACTTAGGCTGAAAAATATTGCTCTCTCTTTTAAATAAATATGAAAGCCCTTCACCCTTGCTACATAGTTTATATTTTCATAGCAGTGACAGATAAAGCTTATCTTTTCCAATATTTAGCACTTTGAGTCATGTTATATGATACCAGAAAAATTTGTAATGTTTAAAGTTTGTTTATCAATCATTAACTTCCCAGTAGACTACCGTGTTGCACCAGCAGCACGAAGGGTCCCGCTGACATATGGAGGAATCAGTTGCTGTGATAGCAATACGAGAGATGTATATGGAGGAGGTCCGGAAGGTTACTCAAGCAGCCAAAGCAATACTTATTCAAGTGGTTGTGAGCGTGGAAGACAGGAACAATGAGGGTTTCCACCCTCTGTGAATAGGGAGTACCTTGCTCCCTGTGACTCTCATACAGTAGCTCAGGTTGTGGGGCATCCAGATGAGGTTATGTGGGAAGCCAATCTGAAAGAGAGGGCCGAAGCAGATATTAAAAATAACACTCAGTTATGTACCAAATGTTCTTTACAAAGGAAAAGTTTAAGTTCTTTTCTTTAATTGATGCTTGAATACTACTAAAAGAAAAACGTTGGTTTGCGGGGACGAGGCATATATTACCTTTTCCTCTATGAATTTTCAGACAAAGTGAAAACATGGAATTATTCAAAGTACTTGCATAGTTGTTAATATTAATTGAAATATAGAATTTGTGTTTAAAATGTTCAAAATTTTCAGAATAAAAAAATCAGAATTTTCTTGAAACCTATGTCCTGTGAGAGAATGTTCTGGTCTGTAGACTAGTTTAGCTATGTATATTGGCCACCTGTTTTTTTATTTAATTATTATAAACAATAATTGAAACTTGCCATATGAACTGTAGTTTGTGCTCTTAACTTTTTTAGCAGTTTTCTGATCCTTAATATGGTACAGACTTGAAACAGCCATTATCAAATTGCCATTTTACCTGTAGAATATGAATGAAGCCAAATGTAGCACGATATTGACTTCAAAACACAACAGAAGCTAAGAAGCCTACCCTTTCCATTATTAGATGGTTAGCCTAGTGAACAAACAAGAGAAGAGAGCAAACAAGGTCCTAGTGACCTCCAGGAATGAGGAATAAGAATTAACACATGAAGAGAACATTATTTATGGGAGATAGTTTCATATTTTGGAAGCGGTACAGTGTTTTTCAAATGAGCCCTTTATTGCTAATAAACAAGAGAAGTCACTACTGCTATCATCATACAAGGTCAATAATTAAGGTTGTGCACTTAAAGGAGAGAGCCAACCACTTGGTGATTGAATATGTGACAGTAGTTACCCAAAATTAATGTTTTGCTCCAAGTTTGAGAAGTGTTCCCTACTGCTGGTAATTTAAAGGTTATGCCAAATGTATGGGGAACGGGAGATGTCAGAAAAGACAATGTTCAGTGGTAACATTGAAAGGGAAACGAAAATGTGCGTAAATGGAATTTTAGAAGGAGTAGTTTTTTAAAATGATTTTGGAGAGTGGAAGGATATCAGACTTTGGGATTTTTCTTTGAAACATTACTGTCAATTTTGAGATACTTACATAAGCATTCTTAAATTAAAGGTTCAGTATCACATGGAAGAGAAAATTATGGAGGTCCTCCTCGTAGAGAGCCAGTCTCTTTTCAGAGAGTTGGCTATATGTCACAAAGAGATGGTGGTTATGCTACTAGAGACAGGTAAGGGAAAACACAGTATATGAATTAAGTCATGGTTAATTTTGTTGTTCTTGTTGAAATTTACCTAACACAAAATTGAACCTTTAAAAGTGAACAAGTCAGTAACATTTAGTACACTTAACAGTGTTATGCAACCACCAGCTCTGTTCAGTTCCAAAACATTTCATTACCCCAAAATAAAATTAATAAGCAGTCACTCCCATTTTCTCCCCCCTTGTCCCTGGTAGGTACCCACCTGTGTCCTTATCTATGAATTTATCTAATCCTGAATATACCATACTAATGGAAGCAAACAATATGTGACCTTTATTATCCAGCTTCCCCTTAGCATAAATGTTTTCAAAGATCATTCATGCTCTAGCATGAATCAGTACTTCAGACCTTGTTTTTTTTTTTGGCTGACTAAATATTCCATTTTATGTGCGATTAACATGGTTTGTTTATCCATCTGTGTGAGTTATTCCCATCATTGTGCTGTCATGAATACTCCTGTACAAGCATTTGGGTACCTGTTTTCAATTCTTTTTGAGTGTATATATACTTAGGAGTGGAATTCCTGGGACATATAGTAATTCTTTAATTTTTTAAGGAACTGCTGATCTGTTCCACAGAGCCGGTACTATTTCACATTTCTGCCACGCACATATACTTGATTTGTTTCTCTGCATCTGCACCAACACTTGATATATTCAGTTTGTTTATTTTTAATTATAGCCAGTCTGAGAGGTGCAAAGTAGATATTCCATTTTGGTTTTGAATTTCATTTCCCTAATAAATATGTTGAGCATCTTTTCATGTCCTTGTTGGTCATTGTATATCTTCTTTGAACAAAAGTATATTCAAGTCCTTTGCCCGTTTAAAATTTTTTGTCTTTTTGCTGTCTGAATTCTTTATATATTCTGGATATGATAAGTTGCCTTTAAAACTTTATCTGCTTTATTTAAGTTATTCACGGAGAAATTATCCAAGCTTCCGAGCCAGCAAGGATTATATTCCGCCACGTAGAGTCTATGCACACGGTTATTATGGACATTCAAGTTCTCGGATTGATCATCCCTCTAGAGGATATAGGTAATATAAAATTTTGTGTTTATATCAAATAAAAACATTCTTTTAAATTATGTGACCATGACACATAATTTAAATTGATGACATAATTTATATCATTCTTTTAAATTTAGTGATCGTGATGGCTATGGTGGAAATCCTGATACAGATTATTCTGCATATCGAAGTGGAAGCTCTTACAGGGATTCATATGGGAGTTACGGTAAGAGTCCAGTTACAACTTGTAAATCATAGAATTAGACTTAACCAGATCGTTGTTTACTCTACTTTTACTTCAGTTCCTTAAAGGTAAAACTATGATTAGCATAGCCTTTTTTATAAGTTAAAGACCTTTGAATTGTTTTGTTAATAGCTCACTTAAAATAAAATGCTATGAAGGGTAAATGGGCAGTCTCATCTTTTTTTCTCATTACCGAAAAACTATTTTAACATTAGTATTATTATTTTATTTATTTATTTTTTTGCAGCACATGGGCCTCTCACCGTTGTGCCCTCTCCCATTGCAGAGCACAGGCTCCTCACGCGCAGGCCCAGCGGCCGTGGCCCATGGTCCCAACCGCTCCCTGGCATGTGGGATCCTCCCGGACTGGGTCACGAACCCGTGTCCCCTGCATCGGCAGGCAGACTGTCAACTACTGCGCCACCAGGGAAGCCCCACTAAATCTTGTTAAACGTTGCCACTCTACCAATTATTTAAAAATTCTAAAATATTGGCTTTTATTGTCAAACTACTTAGGCTGAAAAATATTGCTCTCTCTTTTAAATAAATATGAAAGCCCTTCACCCTTGCTACATAGTTTATATTTTCATAGCAGTGACAGATAAAGCTTATCTTTTCCAATATTTAGCACTTTGAGTCATGTTATATGATACCAGAAAAATTTGTAATGTTTAAAGTTTGTTTATCAATCATTAACTTCCCAGTAGACTACCGTGTTGCACCAGCAGCACGAAGGGTCCCGCTGACATATGGAGGAATCAGTTGCTGTGATAGCAATACGAGAGATGTATATGGAGGAGGTCCGGAAGGTTACTCAAGCAGCCAAAGCAATACTTATTCAAGTGGTTGTGAGCGTGGAAGACAGGAACAATGAGGGTTTCCACCCTCTGTGAATAGGGAGTACCTTGCTCCCTGTGACTCTCATACAGTAGCTCAGGTTGTGGGGCATCCAGATGAGGTTATGTGGGAAGCCAATCTGAAAGAGAGGGCCGAAGCAGATATTAAAAATAACACTCAGTTATGTACCAAATGTTCTTTACAAAGGAAAAGTTTAAGTTCTTTTCTTTAATTGATGCTTGAATACTACTAAAAGAAAAACGTTGGTTTGCGGGGACGAGGCATATATTACCTTTTCCTCTATGAATTTTCAGACAAAGTGAAAACATGGAATTATTCAAAGTACTTGCATAGTTGTTAATATTAATTGAAATATAGAATTTGTGTTTAAAATGTTCAAAATTTTCAGAATAAAAAAATCAGAATTTTCTTGAAACCTATGTCCTGTGAGAGAATGTTCTGGTCTGTAGACTAGTTTAGCTATGTATATTGGCCACCTGTTTTTTTATTTAATTATTATAAACAATAATTGAAACTTGCCATATGAACTGTAGTTTGTGCTCTTAACTTTTTTAGCAGTTTTCTGATCCTTAATATGGTACAGACTTGAAACAGCCATTATCAAATTGCCATTTTACCTGTAGAATATGAATGAAGCCAAATGTAGCACGATATTGACTTCAAAACACAACAGAAGCTAAGAAGCCTACCCTTTCCATTATTAGATGGTTAGCCTAGTGAACAAACAAGAGAAGAGAGCAAACAAGGTCCTAGTGACCTCCAGGAATGAGGAATAAGAATTAACACATGAAGAGAACATTATTTATGGGAGATAGTTTCATATTTTGGAAGCGGTACAGTGTTTTTCAAATGAGCCCTTTATTGCTAATAAACAAGAGAAGTCACTACTGCTATCATCATACAAGGTCAATAATTAAGGTTGTGCACTTAAAGGAGAGAGCCAACCACTTGGTGATTGAATATGTGACAGTAGTTACCCAAAATTAATGTTTTGCTCCAAGTTTGAGAAGTGTTCCCTACTGCTGGTAATTTAAAGGTTATGCCAAATGTATGGGGAACGGGAGATGTCAGAAAAGACAATGTTCAGTGGTAACATTGAAAGGGAAACGAAAATGTGCGTAAATGGAATTTTAGAAGGAGTAGTTTTTTAAAATGATTTTGGAGAGTGGAAGGATATCAGACTTTGGGATTTTTCTTTGAAACATTACTGTCAATTTTGAGATACTTACATAAGCATTCTTAAATTAAAGGTTCAGTATCACATGGAAGAGAAAATTATGGAGGTCCTCCTCGTAGAGAGCCAGTCTCTTTTCAGAGAGTTGGCTATATGTCACAAAGAGATGGTGGTTATGCTACTAGAGACAGGTAAGGGAAAACACAGTATATGAATTAAGTCATGGTTAATTTTGTTGTTCTTGTTGAAATTTACCTAACACAAAATTGAACCTTTAAAAGTGAACAAGTCAGTAACATTTAGTACACTTAACAGTGTTATGCAACCACCAGCTCTGTTCAGTTCCAAAACATTTCATTACCCCAAAATAAAATTAATAAGCAGTCACTCCCATTTTCTCCCCCCTTGTCCCTGGTAGGTACCCACCTGTGTCCTTATCTATGAATTTATCTAATCCTGAATATACCATACTAATGGAAGCAAACAATATGTGACCTTTATTATCCAGCTTCCCCTTAGCATAAATGTTTTCAAAGATCATTCATGCTCTAGCATGAATCAGTACTTCAGACCTTGTTTTTTTTTTTTGGCTGACTAAATATTCCATTTTATGTGCGATTAACATGGTTTGTTTATCCATCTGTGTGAGTTATTCCCATCATTGTGCTGTCATGAATACTCCTGTACAAGCATTTGGGTACCTGTTTTCAATTCTTTTTGAGTGTATATATACTTAGGAGTGGAATTCCTGGGACATATAGTAATTCTTTAATTTTTTAAGGAACTGCTGATCTGTTCCACAGAGCCGGTACTATTTTATATTTCTGCCATGCACATATACTTGATTTGTTTCTCTGCATCTGCACCAACACTTGATATATTCAGTTTGTTTATTTTTAATTATAGCCAGTCTGAGAGGTGCAAAGTAGATATTCCATTTTGGTTTTGAATTTCATTTCCCTAATAAATATGTTGAGCATCTTTTCATGTCCTTGTTGGTCATTGTATATCTTCTTTGAACAAAAGTATATTCAAGTCCTTTGCCCGTTTAAAATTTTTTGTCTTTTTGCTGTCTGAATTCTTTATATATTCTGGATATGATAAGTTGCCTTTAAAACGTTATCTGCTTTATTTAAGTTATTCACGGAGAAATTATCCAAGCTTCCGAGCCAGCAAGGATTATATTCCGCCACGTAGAGTCTATGCACACGGTTATTATGGACATTCAAGTTCTCGGATTGATCATCCCTCTAGAGGATATAGGTAATATAAAATTTTGTGTTTATATCAAATAAAAACATTCTTTTAAATTATGTGACCATGACACATAATTTAAATTGATGACATAATTTATATCATTCTTTTAAATTTAGTGATCGTGATGGCTATGGTGGAAATCCTGATACAGATTATTCTGCATATCGAAGTGGAAGCTCTTACAGGGATTCATATGGGAGTTACGGTAAGAGTCCAGTTACAACTTGTAAATCATAGAATTAGACTTAACCAGATCGTTGTTTACTCTACTTTTACTTCAGTTCCTTAAAGGTAAAACTATGATTAGCATAGCCTTTTTTATAAGTTAAAGACCTTTGAATTGTTTTGTTAATAGCTCACTTAAAATAAAATGCTATGAAGGGTAAATGGGCAGTCTCATCTTTTTTTCTCATTACCGAAAAACTATTTTAACATTAGTATTATTATTTTATTTATTTATTTTTTTGCAGCACATGGGCCTCTCACCGTTGTGCCCTCTCCCATTGCAGAGCACAGGCTCCTCACGCGCAGGCCCAGCGGCCGTGGCCCATGGTCCCAACCGCTCCCTGGCATGTGGGATCCTCCCGGACCGGGTCACGAACCCGTGTCCCCTGCATCGGCAGGCAGACTGTCAACTACTGCGCCACCAGGGAAGCCCCACTAAATCTTGTTAAACGTTGCCACTCTACCGATTATTTAAAAATTCTAAAATATTGGCTTTTATTGTCAAACTCCTTAGGCTGAAAAATATTGCTCTCTCTTTTAAATAAATATGAAAGCCCTTCACCCTTGCTACATAGTTTATATTTTCATAGCAGTGACAGATAAAGCTTATCTTTTCCAATATTTAGCACTTTGAGTCATGTTATATGATACCAGAAAAATTTGTAATGTTTAAAGTTTGTTTATCAATCATTAACTTCCCAGTAGACTACCGTGTTGCACCAGCAGCACGAAGGGTCCCGCTGACATATGGAGGAATCAGTTGCTGTGATAGCAATACGAGAGATGTATATGGAGGAGGTCCGGAAGGTTACTCAAGCAGCCAAAGCAATACTTATTCAAGTGGTTGTGAGCGTGGAAGACAGGAACAATGAGGGTTTCCACCCTCTGTGAATAGGGAGTACCTTGCTCCCTGTGACTCTCATACAGTAGCTCAGGTTGTGGGGCATCCAGATGAGGTTATGTGGGAAGCCAATCTGAAAGAGAGGGCCGAAGCAGATATTAAAAATAACACTCAGTTATGTACCAAATGTTCTTTACAAAGGAAAAGTTTAAGTTCTTTTCTTTAATTGATGCTTGAATACTACTAAAAGAAAAACGTTGGTTTGCGGGGACGAGGCATATATTACCTTTTCCTCTATGAATTTTCAGACAAAGTGAAAACATGGAATTATTCAAAGTACTTGCATAGTTGTTAATATTAATTGAAATATAGAATTTGTGTTTAAAATGTTCAAAATTTTCAGAATAAAAAAATCAGAATTTTCTTGAAACCTATGTCCTGTGAGAGAATGTTCTGGTCTGTAGACTAGTTTAGCTATGTATATTGGCTACCTGTTTTTTTATTTAATTATTATAAACAATAATTGAAACTTGCCATATGAACTGTAGTTTGTGCTCTTAACTTTTTTAGCAGTTTTCTGATCCTTAATATGGTACAGACTTGAAACAGCCATTATCAAATTGCCATTTTACCTGTAGAATATGAATGAAGCCAAATGTAGCACGATATTGACTTCAAAACACAACAGAAGCTAAGAAGCCTACCCTTTCCATTATTAGATGGTTAGCCTAGTGAACAAACAAGAGAAGAGAGCAAACAAGGTCCTAGTGACCTCCAGGAATGAGGAATAAGAATTAACACATGAAGAGAACATTATTTATGGGAGATAGTTTCATATTTTGGAAGTGGTACAGTGTTTTTCAAATGAGCCCTTTATTGCTAATAAACAAGAGAAGTCACTACTGCTATCATCATACAAGGTCAATAATTAAGGTTGTGCACTTAAAGGAGAGAGCCAACCACTTGGTGATTGAATATGTGACAGTAGTTACCCAAAATTAATGTTTTGCTCCAAGTTTGAGAAGTGTTCCCTACTGCTGGTAATTTAAAGGTTATGCCAAATGTATGGGGAACGGGAGATGTCAGAAAAGACAATGTTCAGTGGTAACATTGAAAGGGAAACGAAAATGTGCGTAAATGGAATTTTAGAAGGAGTAGTTTTTTTAAATGATTTTGGAGAGTGGAAGGATATCAGACTTTGGGATTTTTCTTTGAAACATTACTGTCAATTTTGAGATACTTACATAAGCATTCTTAAATTAAAGGTTCAGTATCACATGGAAGAGAAAATTATGGAGGTCCTCCTCGTAGAGAGCCAGTCTCTTTTCAGAGAGTTGGCTATATGTCACAAAGAGATGGTGGTTATGCTACTAGAGACAGGTAAGGGAAAACACAGTATATGAATTAAGTCATGGTTAATTTTGTTGTTCTTGTTGAAATTTACCTAACACAAAATTGAACCTTTAAAAGTGAACAAGTCAGTAACATTTAGTACACTTAACAGTGTTATGCAACCACCAGCTCTGTTCAGTTCCAAAACATTTCATTACCCCAAAATAAAATTAATAAGCAGTCACTCCCATTTTCTCCCCCCTTGTCCCTGGTAGGTACCCACCTGTGTCCTTATCTATGAATTTATCTAATCCTGAATATACCATACTAATGGAAGCAAACAATATGTGACCTTTATTATCCAGCTTCCCCTTAGCATAAATGTTTTCAAAGATCATTCATGCTCTAGCATGAATCAGTACTTCAGACCTTGTTTTTTTTTTTGGCTGACTAAATATTCCATTTTATGTGCGATTAACATGGTTTGTTTATCCATCTGTGTGAGTTATTCCCATCATTGTGCTGTCATGAATACTCCTGTACAAGCATTTGGGTACCTGTTTTCAATTCTTTTTGAGTGTATATATACTTAGGAGTGGAATTCCTGGGACATATAGTAATTCTTTAATTTTTTAAGGAACTGCTGATCTGTTCCACAGAGCCGGTACTATTTCACATTTCTGCCACGCACATATACTTGATTTGTTTCTCTGCATCTGCACCAACACTTGATATATTCAGTTTGTTTATTTTTAATTATAGCCAGTCTGAGAGGTGCAAAGTAGATATTCCATTTTGGTTTTGAATTTCATTTCCCTAATAAATATGTTGAGCATCTTTTCATGTCCTTGTTGGTCATTGTATATCTTCTTTGAACAAAAGTATATTCAAGTCCTTTGCCCGTTTAAAATTTTTTGTCTTTTTGCTGTCTGAATTCTTTATATATTCTGGATATGATAAGTTGCCTTTAAAACTTTATCTGCTTTATTTAAGTTATTCACGGAGAAATTATCCAAGCTTCCGAGCCAGCAAGGATTATATTCCGCCACGTAGAGTCTATGCACACGGTTATTATGGACATTCAAGTTCTCGGATTGATCATCCCTCTAGAGGATATAGGTAATATAAAATTTTGTGTTTATATCAAATAAAAACATTCTTTTAAATTATGTGACCATGACACATAATTTAAATTGATGACATAATTTATATCATTCTTTTAAATTTAGTGATCGTGATGGCTATGGTGGAAATCCTGATACAGATTATTCTGCATATCGAAGTGGAAGCTCTTACAGGGATTCATATGGGAGTTACGGTAAGAGTCCAGTTACAACTTGTAAATCATAGAATTAGACTTAACCAGATCGTTGTTTACTCTACTTTTACTTCAGTTCCTTAAAGGTAAAACTATGATTAGCATAGCCTTTTTTATAAGTTAAAGACCTTTGAATTGTTTTGTTAATAGCTCACTTAAAATAAAATGCTATGAAGGGTAAATGGGCAGTCTCATCTTTTTTTCTCATTACCGAAAAACTATTTTAACATTAGTATTATTATTTTATTTATTTATTTTTTTGCAGCACATGGGCCTCTCACCGTTGTGCCCTCTCCCATTGCAGAGCACAGGCTCCTCACGCGCAGGCCCAGCGGCCGTGGCCCATGGTCCCAACCGCTCCCTGGCATGTGGGATCCTCCCGGACTGGGTCACGAACCCGTGTCCCCTGCATCGGCAGGCAGACTGTCAACTACTGCGCCACCAGGGAAGCCCCACTAAATCTTGTTAAACGTTGCCACTCTACCGATTATTTAAAAATTCTAAAATATTGGCTTTTATTGTCAAACTACTTAGGCTGAAAAATATTGCTCTCTCTTTTAAATAAATATGAAAGCCCTTCACCCTTGCTACATAGTTTATATTTTCATAGCAGTGACAGATAAAGCTTATCTTTTCCAATATTTAGCACTTTGAGTCATGTTATATGATACCAGAAAAATTTGTAATGTTTAAAGTTTGTTTATCAATCATTAACTTCCCAGTAGACTACCGTGTTGCACCAGCAGCACGAAGGGTCCCGCTGACATATGGAGGAATCAGTTGCTGTGATAGCAATACGAGAGATGTATATGGAGGAGGTCCGGAAGGTTACTCAAGCAGCCAAAGCAATACTTATTCAAGTGGTTGTGAGCGTGGAAGACAGGAACAATGAGGGTTTCCACCCTCTGTGAATAGGGAGTACCTTGCTCCCTGTGACTCTCATACAGTAGCTCAGGTTGTGGGGCATCCAGATGAGGTTATGTGGGAAGCCAATCTGAAAGAGAGGGCCGAAGCAGATATTAAAAATAACACTCAGTTATGTACCAAATGTTCTTTACAAAGGAAAAGTTTAAGTTCTTTTCTTTAATTGATGCTTGAATACTACTAAAAGAAAAACGTTGGTTTGCGGGGACGAGGCATATATTACCTTTTCCTCTATGAATTTTCAGACAAAGTGAAAACATGGAATTATTCAAAGTACTTGCATAGTTGTTAATATTAATTGAAATATAGAATTTGTGTTTAAAATGTTCAAAATTTTCAGAATAAAAAAATCTGAATTTTCTTGAAACCTATGTCCTGTGAGAGAATGTTCTGGTCTGTAGACTAGTTTAGCTATGTATATTGGCTACCTGTTTTTTTATTTAATTATTATAAACAATAATTGAAACTTGCCATATGAACTGTAGTTTGTGCTCTTAACTTTTTTAGCAGTTTTCTGATCCTTAATATGGTACAGACTTGAAACAGCCATTATCAAATTGCCATTTTACCTGTAGAATATGAATGAAGCCAAATGTAGCACGATATTGACTTCAAAACACAACAGAAGCTAAGAAGCCTACCCTTTCCATTATTAGATGGTTAGCCTAGTGAACAAACAAGAGAAGAGAGCAAACAAGGTCCTAGTGACCTCCAGGAATGAGGAATAAGAATTAACACATGAAGAGAACATTATTTATGGGAGATAGTTTCATATTTTGGAAGTGGTACAGTGTTTTTCAAATGAGCCCTTTATTGCTAATAAACAAGAGAAGTCACTACTGCTATCATCATACAAGGTCAATAATTAAGGTTGTGCACTTAAAGGAGAGAGCCAACCACTTGGTGATTGAATATGTGACAGTAGTTACCCAAAATTAATGTTTTGCTCCAAGTTTGAGAAGTGTTCCCTACTGCTGGTAATTTAAAGGTTATGCCAAATGTATGGGGAACGGGAGATGTCAGAAAAGACAATGTTCAGTGGTAACATTGAAAGGGAAACGAAAATGTGCGTAAATGGAATTTTAGAAGGAGTAGTTTTTTTAAATGATTTTGGAGAGTGGAAGGATATCAGACTTTGGGATTTTTCTTTGAAACATTACTGTCAATTTTGAGATACTTACATAAGCATTCTTAAATTAAAGGTTCAGTATCACATGGAAGAGAAAATTATGGAGGTCCTCCTCGTAGAGAGCCAGTCTCTTTTCAGAGAGTTGGCTATATGTCACAAAGAGATGGTGGTTATGCTACTAGAGACAGGTAAGGGAAAACACAGTATATGAATTAAGTCATGGTTAATTTTGTTGTTCTTGTTGAAATTTACCTAACACAAAATTGAACCTTTAAAAGTGAACAAGTCAGTAACATTTAGTACACTTAACAGTGTTATGCAACCACCAGCTCTGTTCAGTTCCAAAACATTTCATTACCCCAAAATAAAATTAATAAGCAGTCACTCCCATTTTCTCCCCCCTTGTCCCTGGTAGGTACCCACCTGTGTCCTTATCTATGAATTTATCTAATCCTGAATATACCATACTAATGGAAGCAAACAATATGTGACCTTTATTATCCAGCTTCCCCTTAGCATAAATGTTTTCAAAGATCATTCATGCTCTAGCATGAATCAGTACTTCAGACCTTGTTTTTTTTTTTGGCTGACTAAATATTCCATTTTATGTGCGATTAACATGGTTTGTTTATCCATCTGTGTGAGTTATTCCCATCATTGTGCTGTCATGAATACTCCTGTACAAGCATTTGGGTACCTGTTTTCAATTCTTTTTGAGTGTATATATACTTAGGAGTGGAATTCCTGGGACATATAGTAATTCTTTAATTTTTTAAGGAACTGCTGATCTGTTCCACAGAGCCGGTACTATTTCACATTTCTGCCACGCACATATACTTGATTTGTTTCTCTGCATCTGCACCAACACTTGATATATTCAGTTTGTTTATTTTTAATTATAGCCAGTCTGAGAGGTGCAAAGTAGATATTCCATTTTGGTTTTGAATTTCATTTCCCTAATAAATATGTTGAGCATCTTTTCATGTCCTTGTTGGTCATTGTATATCTTCTTTGAACAAAAGTATATTCAAGTCCTTTGCCCGTTTAAAATTTTTTGTCTTTTTGCTGTCTGAATTCTTTATATATTCTGGATATGATAAGTTGCCTTTAAAACTTTATCTGCTTTATTTAAGTTATTCACGGAGAAATTATCCAAGCTTCCGAGCCAGCAAGGATTATATTCCGCCACGTAGAGTCTATGCACACGGTTATTATGGACATTCAAGTTCTCGGATTGATCATCCCTCTAGAGGATATAGGTAATATAAAATTTTGTGTTTATATCAAATAAAAACATTCTTTTAAATTATGTGACCATGACACATAATTTAAATTGATGACATAATTTATATCATTCTTTTAAATTTAGTGATCGTGATGGCTATGGTGGAAATCCTGATACAGATTATTCTGCATATCGAAGTGGAAGCTCTTACAGGGATTCATATGGGAGTTACGGTAAGAGTCCAGTTACAACTTGTAAATCATAGAATTAGACTTAACCAGATCGTTGTTTACTCTACTTTTACTTCAGTTCCTTAAAGGTAAAACTATGATTAGCATAGCCTTTTTTATAAGTTAAAGACCTTTGAATTGTTTTGTTAATAGCTCACTTAAAATAAAATGCTATGAAGGGTAAATGGGCAGTCTCATCTTTTTTTCTCATTACCGAAAAACTATTTTAACATTAGTATTATTATTTTATTTATTTATTTTTTTGCAGCACATGGGCCTCTCACCGTTGTGCCCTCTCCCATTGCAGAGCACAGGCTCCTCACGCGCAGGCCCAGCGGCCGTGGCCCATGGTCCCAACCGCTCCCTGGCATGTGGGATCCTCCCGGACTGGGTCACGAACCCGTGTCCCCTGCATCGGCAGGCAGACTGTCAACTACTGCGCCACCAGGGAAGCCCCACTAAATCTTGTTAAACGTTGCCACTCTACCAATTATTTAAAAATTCTAAAATATTGGCTTTTATTGTCAAACTACTTAGGCTGAAAAATATTGCTCTCTCTTTTAAATAAATATGAAAGCCCTTCACCCTTGCTACATAGTTTATATTTTCATAGCAGTGACAGATAAAGCTTATCTTTTCCAATATTTAGCACTTTGAGTCATGTTATATGATACCAGAAAAATTTGTAATGTTTAAAGTTTGTTTATCAATCATTAACTTCCCAGTAGACTACCGTGTTGCACCAGCAGCACGAAGGGTCCCGCTGACATATGGAGGAATCAGTTGCTGTGATAGCAATACGAGAGATGTATATGGAGGAGGTCCGGAAGGTTACTCAAGCAGCCAAAGCAATACTTATTCAAGTGGTTGTGAGCGTGGAAGACAGGAACAATGAGGGTTTCCACCCTCTGTGAATAGGGAGTACCTTGCTCCCTGTGACTCTCATACAGTAGCTCAGGTTGTGGGGCATCCAGATGAGGTTATGTGGGAAGCCAATCTGAAAGAGAGGGCCGAAGCAGATATTAAAAATAACACTCAGTTATGTACCAAATGTTCTTTACAAAGGAAAAGTTTAAGTTCTTTTCTTTAATTGATGCTTGAATACTACTAAAAGAAAAACGTTGGTTTGCGGGGACGAGGCATATATTACCTTTTCCTCTATGAATTTTCAGACAAAGTGAAAACATGGAATTATTCAAAGTACTTGCATAGTTGTTAATATTAATTGAAATATAGAATTTGTGTTTAAAATGTTCAAAATTTTCAGAATAAAAAAATCAGAATTTTCTTGAAACCTATGTCCTGTGAGAGAATGTTCTGGTCTGTAGACTAGTTTAGCTATGTATATTGGCCACCTGTTTTTTTATTTAATTATTATAAACAATAATTGAAACTTGCCATATGAACTGTAGTTTGTGCTCTTAACTTTTTTAGCAGTTTTCTGATCCTTAATATGGTACAGACTTGAAACAGCCATTATCAAATTGCCATTTTACCTGTAGAATATGAATGAAGCCAAATGTAGCACGATATTGACTTCAAAACACAACAGAAGCTAAGAAGCCTACCCTTTCCATTATTAGATGGTTAGCCTAGTGAACAAACAAGAGAAGAGAGCAAACAAGGTCCTAGTGACCTCCAGGAATGAGGAATAAGAATTAACACATGAAGAGAACATTATTTATGGGAGATAGTTTCATATTTTGGAAGCGGTACAGTGTTTTTCAAATGAGCCCTTTATTGCTAATAAACAAGAGAAGTCACTACTGCTATCATCATACAAGGTCAATAATTAAGGTTGTGCACTTAAAGGAGAGAGCCAACCACTTGGTGATTGAATATGTGACAGTAGTTACCCAAAATTAATGTTTTGCTCCAAGTTTGAGAAGTGTTCCCTACTGCTGGTAATTTAAAGGTTATGCCAAATGTATGGGGAACGGGAGATGTCAGAAAAGACAATGTTCAGTGGTAACATTGAAAGGGAAACGAAAATGTGCGTAAATGGAATTTTAGAAGGAGTAGTTTTTTAAAATGATTTTGGAGAGTGGAAGGATATCAGACTTTGGGATTTTTCTTTGAAACATTACTGTCAATTTTGAGATACTTACATAAGCATTCTTAAATTAAAGGTTCAGTATCACATGGAAGAGAAAATTATGGAGGTCCTCCTCGTAGAGAGCCAGTCTCTTTTCAGAGAGTTGGCTATATGTCACAAAGAGATGGTGGTTATGCTACTAGAGACAGGTAAGGGAAAACACAGTATATGAATTAAGTCATGGTTAATTTTGTTGTTCTTGTTGAAATTTACCTAACACAAAATTGAACCTTTAAAAGTGAACAAGTCAGTAACATTTAGTACACTTAACAGTGTTATGCAACCACCAGCTCTGTTCAGTTCCAAAACATTTCATTACCCCAAAATAAAATTAATAAGCAGTCACTCCCATTTTCTCCCCCCTTGTCCCTGGTAGGTACCCACCTGTGTCCTTATCTATGAATTTATCTAATCCTGAATATACCATACTAATGGAAGCAAACAATATGTGACCTTTATTATCCAGCTTCCCCTTAGCATAAATGTTTTCAAAGATCATTCATGCTCTAGCATGAATCAGTACTTCAGACCTTGTTTTTTTTTTTTGGCTGACTAAATATTCCATTTTATGTGCGATTAACATGGTTTGTTTATCCATCTGTGTGAGTTATTCCCATCATTGTGCTGTCATGAATACTCCTGTACAAGCATTTGGGTACCTGTTTTCAATTCTTTTTGAGTGTATATATACTTAGGAGTGGAATTCCTGGGACATATAGTAATTCTTTAATTTTTTAAGGAACTGCTGATCTGTTCCACAGAGCCGGTACTATTTCACATTTCTGCCACGCACATATACTTGATTTGTTTCTCTGCATCTGCACCAACACTTGATATATTCAGTTTGTTTATTTTTAATTATAGCCAGTCTGAGAGGTGCAAAGTAGATATTCCATTTTGGTTTTGAATTTCATTTCCCTAATAAATATGTTGAGCATCTTTTCATGTCCTTGTTGGTCATTGTATATCTTCTTTGAACAAAAGTATATTCAAGTCCTTTGCCCGTTTAAAATTTTTTGTCTTTTTGCTGTCTGAATTCTTTATATATTCTGGATATGATAAGTTGCCTTTAAAACGTTATCTGCTTTATTTAAGTTATTCACGGAGAAATTATCCAAGCTTCCGAGCCAGCAAGGATTATATTCCGCCACGTAGAGTCTATGCACACGGTTATTATGGACATTCAAGTTCTCGGATTGATCATCCCTCTAGAGGATATAGGTAATATAAAATTTTGTGTTTATATCAAATAAAAACATTCTTTTAAATTATGTGACCATGACACATAATTTAAATTGATGACATAATTTATATCATTCTTTTAAATTTAGTGATCGTGATGGCTATGGTGGAAATCCTGATACAGATTATTCTGCATATCGAAGTGGAAGCTCTTACAGGGATTCATATGGGAGTTACGGTAAGAGTCCAGTTACAACTTGTAAATCATAGAATTAGACTTAACCAGATCGTTGTTTACTCTACTTTTACTTCAGTTCCTTAAAGGTAAAACTATGATTAGCATAGCCTTTTTTATAAGTTAAAGACCTTTGAATTGTTTTGTTAATAGCTCACTTAAAATAAAATGCTATGAAGGGTAAATGGGCAGTCTCATCTTTTTTTCTCATTACCGAAAAACTATTTTAACATTAGTATTATTATTTTATTTATTTATTTTTTTGCAGCACATGGGCCTCTCACCGTTGTGCCCTCTCCCATTGCAGAGCACAGGCTCCTCACGCGCAGGCCCAGCGGCCGTGGCCCATGGTCCCAACCGCTCCCTGGCATGTGGGATCCTCCCGGACTGGGTCACGAACCCGTGTCCCCTGCATCGGCAGGCAGACTGTCAACTACTGCGCCACCAGGGAAGCCCCACTAAATCTTGTTAAACGTTGCCACTCTACCGATTATTTAAAAATTCTAAAATATTGGCTTTTATTGTCAAACTACTTAGGCTGAAAAATATTGCTCTCTCTTTTAAATAAATATGAAAGCCCTTCACCCTTGCTACATAGTTTATATTTTCATAGCAGTGACAGATAAAGCTTATCTTTTCCAATATTTAGCACTTTGAGTCATGTTATATGATACCAGAAAAATTTGTAATGTTTAAAGTTTGTTTATCAATCATTAACTTCCCAGTAGACTACCGTGTTGCACCAGCAGCACGAAGGGTCCCGCTGACATATGGAGGAATCAGTTGCTGTGATAGCAATACGAGAGATGTATATGGAGGAGGTCCGGAAGGTTACTCAAGCAGCCAAAGCAATACTTATTCAAGTGGTTGTGAGCGTGGAAGACAGGAACAATGAGGGTTTCCACCCTCTGTGAATAGGGAGTACCTTGCTCCCTGTGACTCTCATACAGTAGCTCAGGTTGTGGGGCATCCAGATGAGGTTATGTGGGAAGCCAATCTGAAAGAGAGGGCCGAAGCAGATATTAAAAATAACACTCAGTTATGTACCAAATGTTCTTTACAAAGGAAAAGTTTAAGTTCTTTTCTTTAATTGATGCTTGAATACTACTAAAAGAAAAACGTTGGTTTGCGGGGACGAGGCATATATTACCTTTTCCTCTATGAATTTTCAGACAAAGTGAAAACATGGAATTATTCAAAGTACTTGCATAGTTGTTAATATTAATTGAAATATAGAATTTGTGTTTAAAATGTTCAAAATTTTCAGAATAAAAAAATCAGAATTTTCTTGAAACCTATGTCCTGTGAGAGAATGTTCTGGTCTGTAGACTAGTTTAGCTATGTATATTGGCTACCTGTTTTTTTATTTAATTATTATAAACAATAATTGAAACTTGCCATATGAACTGTAGTTTGTGCTCTTAACTTTTTTAGCAGTTTTCTGATCCTTAATATGGTACAGACTTGAAACAGCCATTATCAAATTGCCATTTTACCTGTAGAATATGAATGAAGCCAAATGTAGCACGATATTGACTTCAAAACACAACAGAAGCTAAGAAGCCTACCCTTTCCATTATTAGATGGTTAGCCTAGTGAACAAACAAGAGAAGAGAGCAAACAAGGTCCTAGTGACCTCCAGGAATGAGGAATAAGAATTAACACATGAAGAGAACATTATTTATGGGAGATAGTTTCATATTTTGGAAGTGGTACAGTGTTTTTCAAATGAGCCCTTTATTGCTAATAAACAAGAGAAGTCACTACTGCTATCATCATACAAGGTCAATAATTAAGGTTGTGCACTTAAAGGAGAGAGCCAACCACTTGGTGATTGAATATGTGACAGTAGTTACCCAAAATTAATGTTTTGCTCCAAGTTTGAGAAGTGTTCCCTACTGCTGGTAATTTAAAGGTTATGCCAAATGTATGGGGAACGGGAGATGTCAGAAAAGACAATGTTCAGTGGTAACATTGAAAGGGAAACGAAAATGTGCGTAAATGGAATTTTAGAAGGAGTAGTTTTTTTAAATGATTTTGGAGAGTGGAAGGATATCAGACTTTGGGATTTTTCTTTGAAACATTACTGTCAATTTTGAGATACTTACATAAGCATTCTTAAATTAAAGGTTCAGTATCACATGGAAGAGAAAATTATGGAGGTCCTCCTCGTAGAGAGCCAGTCTCTTTTCAGAGAGTTGGCTATATGTCACAAAGAGATGGTGGTTATGCTACTAGAGACAGGTAAGGGAAAACACAGTATATGAATTAAGTCATGGTTAATTTTGTTGTTCTTGTTGAAATTTACCTAACACAAAATTGAACCTTTAAAAGTGAACAAGTCAGTAACATTTAGTACACTTAACAGTGTTATGCAACCACCAGCTCTGTTCAGTTCCAAAACATTTCATTACCCCAAAATAAAATTAATAAGCAGTCACTCCCATTTTCTCCCCCCTTGTCCCTGGTAGGTACCCACCTGTGTCCTTATCTATGAATTTATCTAATCCTGAATATACCATACTAATGGAAGCAAACAATATGTGACCTTTATTATCCAGCTTCCCCTTAGCATAAATGTTTTCAAAGATCATTCATGCTCTAGCATGAATCAGTACTTCAGACCTTGTTTTTTTTTTTTGGCTGACTAAATATTCCATTTTATGTGCGATTAACATGGTTTGTTTATCCATCTGTGTGAGTTATTCCCATCATTGTGCTGTCATGAATACTCCTGTACAAGCATTTGGGTACCTGTTTTCAATTCTTTTTGAGTGTATATATACTTAGGAGTGGAATTCCTGGGACATATAGTAATTCTTTAATTTTTTAAGGAACTGCTGATCTGTTCCACAGAGCCGGTACTATTTTATATTTCTGCCATGCACATATACTTGATTTGTTTCTCTGCATCTGCACCAACACTTGATATATTCAGTTTGTTTATTTTTAATTATAGCCAGTCTGAGAGGTGCAAAGTAGATATTCCATTTTGGTTTTGAATTTCATTTCCCTAATAAATATGTTGAGCATCTTTTCATGTCCTTGTTGGTCATTGTATATCTTCTTTGAACAAAAGTATATTCAAGTCCTTTGCCCGTTTAAAATTTTTTGTCTTTTTGCTGTCTGAATTCTTTATATATTCTGGATATGATAAGTTGCCTTTAAAACTTTATCTGCTTTATTTAAGTTATTCACGGAGAAATTATCCAAGCTTCCGAGCCAGCAAGGATTATATTCCGCCACGTAGAGTCTATGCACACGGTTATTATGGACATTCAAGTTCTCGGATTGATCATCCCTCTAGAGGATATAGGTAATATAAAATTTTGTGTTTATATCAAATAAAAACATTCTTTTAAATTATGTGACCATGACACATAATTTAAATTGATGACATAATTTATATCATTCTTTTAAATTTAGTGATCGTGATGGCTATGGTGGAAATCCTGATACAGATTATTCTGCATATCGAAGTGGAAGCTCTTACAGGGATTCATATGGGAGTTACGGTAAGAGTCCAGTTACAACTTGTAAATCATAGAATTAGACTTAACCAGATCGTTGTTTACTCTACTTTTACTTCAGTTCCTTAAAGGTAAAACTATGATTAGCATAGCCTTTTTTATAAGTTAAAGACCTTTGAATTGTTTTGTTAATAGCTCACTTAAAATAAAATGCTATGAAGGGTAAATGGGCAGTCTCATCTTTTTTTCTCATTACCGAAAAACTATTTTAACATTAGTATTATTATTTTATTTATTTATTTTTTTGCAGCACATGGGCCTCTCACCGTTGTGCCCTCTCCCATTGCAGAGCACAGGCTCCTCACGCGCAGGCCCAGCGGCCGTGGCCCATGGTCCCAACCGCTCCCTGGCATGTGGGATCCTCCCGGACCGGGTCACGAACCCGTGTCCCCTGCATCGGCAGGCAGACTGTCAACTACTGCGCCACCAGGGAAGCCCCACTAAATCTTGTTAAACGTTGCCACTCTACCGATTATTTAAAAATTCTAAAATATTGGCTTTTATTGTCAAACTCCTTAGGCTGAAAAATATTGCTCTCTCTTTTAAATAAATATGAAAGCCCTTCACCCTTGCTACATAGTTTATATTTTCATAGCAGTGACAGATAAAGCTTATCTTTTCCAATATTTAGCACTTTGAGTCATGTTATATGATACCAGAAAAATTTGTAATGTTTAAAGTTTGTTTATCAATCATTAACTTCCCAGTAGACTACCGTGTTGCACCAGCAGCACGAAGGGTCCCGCTGACATATGGAGGAATCAGTTGCTGTGATAGCAATACGAGAGATGTATATGGAGGAGGTCCGGAAGGTTACTCAAGCAGCCAAAGCAATACTTATTCAAGTGGTTGTGAGCGTGGAAGACAGGAACAATGAGGGTTTCCACCCTCTGTGAATAGGGAGTACCTTGCTCCCTGTGACTCTCATACAGTAGCTCAGGTTGTGGGGCATCCAGATGAGGTTATGTGGGAAGCCAATCTGAAAGAGAGGGCCGAAGCAGATATTAAAAATAACACTCAGTTATGTACCAAATGTTCTTTACAAAGGAAAAGTTTAAGTTCTTTTCTTTAATTGATGCTTGAATACTACTAAAAGAAAAACGTTGGTTTGCGGGGACGAGGCATATATTACCTTTTCCTCTATGAATTTTCAGACAAAGTGAAAACATGGAATTATTCAAAGTACTTGCATAGTTGTTAATATTAATTGAAATATAGAATTTGTGTTTAAAATGTTCAAAATTTTCAGAATAAAAAAATCAGAATTTTCTTGAAACCTATGTCCTGTGAGAGAATGTTCTGGTCTGTAGACTAGTTTAGCTATGTATATTGGCTACCTGTTTTTTTATTTAATTATTATAAACAATAATTGAAACTTGCCATATGAACTGTAGTTTGTGCTCTTAACTTTTTTAGCAGTTTTCTGATCCTTAATATGGTACAGACTTGAAACAGCCATTATCAAATTGCCATTTTACCTGTAGAATATGAATGAAGCCAAATGTAGCACGATATTGACTTCAAAACACAACAGAAGCTAAGAAGCCTACCCTTTCCATTATTAGATGGTTAGCCTAGTGAACAAACAAGAGAAGAGAGCAAACAAGGTCCTAGTGACCTCCAGGAATGAGGAATAAGAATTAACACATGAAGAGAACATTATTTATGGGAGATAGTTTCATATTTTGGAAGCGGTACAGTGTTTTTCAAATGAGCCCTTTATTGCTAATAAACAAGAGAAGTCACTACTGCTATCATCATACAAGGTCAATAATTAAGGTTGTGCACTTAAAGGAGAGAGCCAACCACTTGGTGATTGAATATGTGACAGTAGTTACCCAAAATTAATGTTTTGCTCCAAGTTTGAGAAGTGTTCCCTACTGCTGGTAATTTAAAGGTTATGCCAAATGTATGGGGAACGGGAGATGTCAGAAAAGACAATGTTCAGTGGTAACATTGAAAGGGAAACGAAAATGTGCGTAAATGGAATTTTAGAAGGAGTAGTTTTTTTAAATGATTTTGGAGAGTGGAAGGATATCAGACTTTGGGATTTTTCTTTGAAACATTACTGTCAATTTTGAGAAACTTACATAAGCATTCTTAAATTAAAGGTTCAGTATCACATGGAAGAGAAAATTATGGAGGTCCTCCTCGTAGAGAGCCAGTCTCTTTTCAGAGAGTTGGCTATATGTCACAAAGAGATGGTGGTTATGCTACTAGAGACAGGTAGAGAAAACACAGTATATGAATTAAGTCATGGTTAATTTTGTTGTTCTTGTTGAAATTTACCTAACACAAAATTGAACCTTTAAAAGTGAACAAGTCAGTAACATTTAGTACACTTAACAGCGTTATGCAACCACCAGCTCTGTTCAGTTCCAAAACATTTCATTACCCCAAAATAAAATTAATAAGCAGTCACTCCCATTTTCTCCCCTCTTGTCCCTGGTAGGTACCCACCTGTGTCCTTATCTATGAATTTATCTAATCCTGAATATACCATACTAATGGAAGCAAACAATATGTGACCTTTATTATCCAGCTTCCCCTTAGCATAAATGTTTTCAAAGATCATTCATGCTCTAGCATGAATCAGTACTTCAGACCTTGTTTTTTTTTTTCTTGGCTGACTAAATATTCCATTTTATGTGCGATTAACATGGTTTGTTTATCCATCTGTGTGAGTTATTCCCATCATTGTGCTGTCATGAATACTCCTGTACAAGCATTTGGGTACCTGTTTTCAATTCTTTTTGAGTGTATATATACTTAGGAGTGGAATTCCTGGGACATATAGTAATTCTTTAATTTTTTAAGGAACTGCTGATCTGTTCCACAGAGCCGGTACTATTTCACATTTCTGCCACGCACATATACTTGATTTGTTTCTCTGCATCTGCACCAACACTTGATATATTCAGTTTGTTTATTTTTAATTATAGCCAGTCTGAGAGGTGCAAAGTAGATATTCCATTTTGGTTTTGAATTTCATTTCCCTAATAAATATGTTGAGCATCTTTTCATGTCCTTGTTGGTCATTGTATATCTTCTTTGAACAAAAGTATATTCAAGTCCTTTGCCCGTTTAAAATTTTTTGTCTTTTTGCTGTCTGAATTCTTTATATATTCTGGATATGATAAGTTGCCTTTAAAACTTTATCTGCTTTATTTAAGTTATTCACGGAGAAATTATCCAAGCTTCCGAGCCAGCAAGGATTATATTCCGCCACGTAGAGTCTATGCACACGGTTATTATGGACATTCAAGTTCTTGGATTGATCATCCCTCTAGAGGATATAGGTAATATAAAATTTTGTGTTTATATCAAATAAAAACATTCTTTTAAATTATGTGACCATGACACATAATTTAAATTGATGACATAATTTATATCATTCTTTTAAATTTAGTGATCGTGATGGCTATGGTGGAAATCCTGATACAGATTATTCTGCATATCGAAGTGGAAGCTCTTACAGGGATTCATATGGGAGTTACGGTAAGAGTCCAGTTACAACTTGTAAATCATAGAATTAGACTTAACCAGATCGTTGTTTACTCTACTTTTACTTCAGTTCCTTAAAGGTAAAACTATGATTAGCATAGCCTTTTTTATAAGTTAAAGACCTTTGAATTGTTTTGTTAATAGCTCACTTAAAATAAAATGCTATGAAGGGTAAATGGGCAGTCTCATCTTTTTTTCTCATTACCGAAAAACTATTTTAACATTAGTATTATTATTTTATTTATTTATTTTTTTGCAGCACATGGGCCT
This sequence comes from Mesoplodon densirostris, assembly GCF_025265405.1. NCBI lineage: Eukaryota > Metazoa > Chordata > Mammalia > Artiodactyla > Ziphiidae > Mesoplodon > Mesoplodon densirostris. Next base: position 2,048,047 of record NW_026778236.1, on the reverse strand, counting down.
CTCACCGTTGTGCCCTCTCCCATTGCAGAGCACAGGCTCCTCACGCGCAGGCCCAGCGGCCGTGGCCCATGGTCCCAACCGCTCCCTGGCATGTGGGATCCTCCCGGACCGGGTCACGAACCCGTGTCCCCTGCATCGGCAGGCAGACTGTCAACTACTGCGCCACCAGGGAAGCCCCACTAAATATTGTTAAACGTTGCCACTCTACCGATTATTTAAAAATTCTAAAATATTGGCTTTTATTGTCAAACTACTTAGGCTGAAAAATATTGCTCTCTCTTTTAAATAAATATGAAAGCCCTTCACCCTTGCTACATAGTTTATATTTTCATAGCAGTGACAGATAAAGCTTATCTTTTCCAATATTTAGCACTTTGAGTCATGTTATATGATACCAGAAAAATTTGTAATGTTTAAAGTTTGTTTATCAATCATTAACTTCCCAGTTGACTACCGTGTTGCACCAGCAGCACGAAGGGTCCCGCTGACATATGGAGGAATCAGTTGCTGTGATAGCAATACGAGAGATGTATATGGAGGAGGTCCGGGAGGTTACTCAAGCAGCCAAAGCAATACTTATTCAAGTGGTTGTGAGCGTGGAAGACAGGAACAATGAGGGTTTCCACCCTCTGTGAATAGGGAGTACCTTGCTCCCTGTGACTCTCATACAGTAGCTCAGGTTGTGGGGCATCCAGATGAGGTTATGTGGGAAGCCAATCTGAAAGAGAGGGCCGAAGCAGATATTAAAAATAACACTCAGTTATGTACCAAATGTTCTTTACAAAGGAAAAGTTTAAGTTCTTTTCTTTAATTGATGCTTGAATACTACTAAAAGAAAAACGTTGGTTTGCGGGGACGAGGCATATATTACCTTTTCCTCTATGAATTTTCAGACAAAGTGAAAACATGGAATTATTCAAAGTACTTGCATAGTTGTTAATATTAATTGAAATATAGAATTTGTGTTTAAAATGTTCAAAATTTTCAGAATAAAAAAATCAGAATTTTCTTGAAACCTATGTCCTGTGAGAGAATGTTCTGGTCTGTAGACTAGTTTAGCTATGTATATTGGCTACCTGTTTTTTTTATTTAATTATTATAAACAATAATTGAAACTTGCCATATGAACTGTAGTTTGTGCTCTTAACTTTTTTAGCAGTTTTCTGATCCTTAATATGGTACAGACTTGAAACAGCCATTATCAAATTGCCATTTTACCTGTAGAATATGAATGAAGCCAAATGTAGCACGATATTGACTTCAAAACACAACAGAAGCTAAGAAGCCTACCCTTTCCATTATTAGATGGTTAGCCTAGTGAACAAACAAGAGAAGAGAGCAAACAAGGTCCTAGTGACCTCCAGGAATGAGGAATAAGAATTAACACATGAAGAGAACATTATTTATGGGAGATAGTTTCATATTTTGGAAGTGGTACAGTGTTTTTCAAATGAGCCCTTTATTGCTAATAAACAAGAGAAGTCACTACTGCTATCATCATACAAGGTCAATAATTAAGGTTGTGCACTTAAAGGAGAGAGCCAACCACTTGGTGATTGAATATGTGACAGTAGTTACCCAAAATTAATGTTTTGCTCCAAGTTTGAGAAGTGTTCCCTACTGCTGGTAATTTAAAGGTTATGCCAAATGTATGGGGAACGGGAGATGTCAGAAAAGACAATGTTCAGTGGTAACATTGAAAGGGAAACGAAAATGTGCGTAAATGGAATTTTAGAAGGAGTAGTTTTTTTAAATGATTTTGGAGAGTGGAAGGATATCAGACTTTGGGATTTTTCTTTGAAACATTACTGTCAATTTTGAGATACTTACATAAGCATTCTTAAATTAAAGGTTCAGTATCACATGGAAGAGAAAATTATGGAGGTCCTCCTCGTAGAGAGCCAGTCTCTTTTCAGAGAGTTGGCTATATGTCACAAAGAGATGGTGGTTATGCTACTAGAGACAGGTAAGGGAAAACACAGTATATGAATTAAGTCATGGTTAATTTTGTTGTTCTTGTTGAAATTTACCTAACACAAAATTGAACCTTTAAAAGTGAACAAGTCAGTAACATTTAGTACACTTAACAGTGTTATGCAACCACCAGCTCTGTTCAGTTCCAAAACATTTCATTACCCCAAAATAAAATTAATAAGCAGTCACTCCCATTTTCTCCCCCCTTGTCCCTGGTAGGTACCCACCTGTGTCCTTATCTATGAATTTATCTAATCCTGAATATACCATACTAATGGAAGCAAACAATATGTGACCTTTATTATCCAGCTTCCCCTTAGCATAAATGTTTTCAAAGATCATTCATGCTCTAGCATGAATCAGTACTTCAGACCTTGTTTTTTTTTTTGGCTGACTAAATATTCCATTTTATGTGCGATTAACATGGTTTGTTTATCCATCTGTGTGAGTTATTCCCATCATTGTGCTGTCATGAATACTCCTGTACAAGCATTTGGGTACCTGTTTTCAATTCTTTATGAGTGTATATATACTTAGGAGTGGAATTCCTGGGACATATAGTAATTCTTTAATTTTTTAAGGAACTGCTGATCTGTTCCACAGAGCCGGTACTATTTCACATTTCTGCCACGCACATATACTTGATTTGTTTCTCTGCATCTGCACCAACACTTGATATATTCAGTTTGTTTATTTTTAATTATAGCCAGTCTGAGAGGTGCAAAGTAGATATTCCATTTTGGTTTTGAATTTCATTTCCCTAATAAATATGTTGAGCATCTTTTCATGTCCTTGTTGGTCATTGTATATCTTCGTTGAACAAAAGTATATTCAAGTCCTTTGCCCGTTTAAAATTTTTTGTCTTTTTGCTGTCTGAATTCTTTATATATTCTGGATATGATAAGTTGCCTTTAAAACTTTATCTGCTTTATTTAAGTTATTCACGGAGAAATTATCCAAGCTTCCGAGCCAGCAAGGATTATATTCCGCCACGTAGAGTCTATGCACACGGTTATTATGGACATTCAAGTTCTCGGATTGATCATCCCTCTAGAGGATATAGGTAATATAAAATTTTGTGTTTATATCAAATAAAAACATTCTTTTAAATTATGTGACCATGACACATAATTTAAATTGATGACATAATTTATATCATTCTTTTAAATTTAGTGATCGTGATGGCTATGGTGGAAATCCTGATACAGATTATTCTGCATATCGAAGTGGAAGCTCTTACAGGGATTCATATGGGAGTTACGGTAAGAGTCCAGTTACAACTTGTAAATCATAGAATTAGACTTAACCAGATTGTTGTTTACTCTACTTTTACTTCAGTTCCTTAAAGGTAATACTATGATTAGCATAGCCTTTTTTATAAGTTAAAGACCTTTGAATTGTTTTGTTAATAGCTCACTTAAAATAAAATGCTATGAAGGGTAAATGGGCAGTCTCATCTTTTTTTCTCATTACCGAAAAACTATTTTAACATTAGTATTATTATTTTATTTATTTATTTTTTTGCAGCACATGGGCCTCTCACCGTTGTGCCCTCTCCCATTGCAGAGCACAGGCTCCTCACGCGCAGGCCCAGCGGCCGTGGCCCATGGTCCCAACCGCTCCCTGGCATGTGGGATCCTCCCGGACCGGGTCACGAACCCGTGTCCCCTGCATCGGCAGGCAGACTGTCAACTACTGCGCCACCAGGGAAGCCCCACTAAATCTTGTTAAACGTTGCCACTCTACCGATTATTTAAAAATTCTAAAATATTGGCTTTTATTGTCAAACTCCTTAGGCTGAAAAATATTGCTCTCTCTTTTAAATAAATATGAAAGCCCTTCACCCTTGCTACATAGTTTATATTTTCATAGCAGTGACAGATAAAGCTTATCTTTTCCAATATTTAGCACTTTGAGTCATGTTATATGATACCAGAAAAATTTGTAATGTTTAAAGTTTGTTTATCAATCATTAACTTCCCAGTAGACTACCGTGTTGCACCAGCAGCACGAAGGGTCCCGCTGACATATGGAGGAATCAGTTGCTGTGATAGCAATACGAGAGATGTATATGGAGGAGGTCCGGAAGGTTACTCAAGCAGCCAAAGCAATACTTATTCAAGTGGTTGTGAGCGTGGAAGACAGGAACAATGAGGGTTTCCACCCTCTGTGAATAGGGAGTACCTTGCTCCCTGTGACTCTCATACAGTAGCTCAGGTTGTGGGGCATCCAGATGAGGTTATGTGGGAAGCCAATCTGAAAGAGAGGGCCGAAGCAGATATTAAAAATAACACTCAGTTATGTACCAAATGTTCTTTACAAAGGAAAAGTTTAAGTTCTTTTCTTTAATTGATGCTTGAATACTACTAAAAGAAAAACGTTGGTTTGCGGGGACGAGGCATATATTACCTTTTCCTCTATGAATTTTCAGACAAAGTGAAAACATGGAATTATTCAAAGTACTTGCATAGTTGTTAATATTAATTGAAATATAGAATTTGTGTTTAAAATGTTCAAAATTTTCAGAATAAAAAAATCAGAATTTTCTTGAAACCTATGTCCTGTGAGAGAATGTTCTGGTCTGTAGACTAGTTTAGCTATGTATATTGGCTACCTGTTTTTTTATTTAATTATTATAAACAATAATTGAAACTTGCCATATGAACTGTAGTTTGTGCTCTTAACTTTTTTAGCAGTTTTCTGATCCTTAATATGGTACAGACTTGAAACAGCCATTATCAAATTGCCATTTTACCTGTAGAATATGAATGAAGCCAAATGTAGCACGATATTGACTTCAAAACACAACAGAAGCTAAGAAGCCTACCCTTTCCATTATTAGATGGTTAGCCTAGTGAACAAACAAGAGAAGAGAGCAAACAAGGTCCTAGTGACCTCCAGGAATGAGGAATAAGAATTAACACATGAAGAGAACATTATTTATGGGAGATAGTTTCATATTTTGGAAGCGGTACAGTGTTTTTCAAATGAGCCCTTTATTGCTAATAAACAAGAGAAGTCACTACTGCTATCATCATACAAGGTCAATAATTAAGGTTGTGCACTTAAAGGAGAGAGCCAACCACTTGGTGATTGAATATGTGACAGTAGTTACCCAAAATTAATGTTTTGCTCCAAGTTTGAGAAGTGTTCCCTACTGCTGGTAATTTAAAGGTTATGCCAAATGTATGGGGAACGGGAGATGTCAGAAAAGACAATGTTCAGTGGTAACATTGAAAGGGAAACGAAAATGTGCGTAAATGGAATTTTAGAAGGAGTAGTTTTTTTAAATGATTTTGGAGAGTGGAAGGATATCAGACTTTGGGATTTTTCTTTGAAACATTACTGTCAATTTTGAGATACTTACATAAGCATTCTTAAATTAAAGGTTCAGTATCACATGGAAGAGAAAATTATGGAGGTCCTCCTCGTAGAGAGCCAGTCTCTTTTCAGAGAGTTGGCTATATGTCACAAAGAGATGGTGGTTATGCTACTAGAGACAGGTAAGGGAAAACACAGTATATGAATTAAGTCATGGTTAATTTTGTTGTTCTTGTTGAAATTTACCTAACACAAAATTGAACCTTTAAAAGTGAACAAGTCAGTAACATTTAGTACACTTAACAGTGTTATGCAACCACCAGCTCTGTTCAGTTCCAAAACATTTCATTACCCCAAAATAAAATTAATAAGCAGTCACTCCCATTTTCTCCCCCCTTGTCCCTGGTAGGTACCCACCTGTGTCCTTATCTATGAATTTATCTAATCCTGAATATACCATACTAATGGAAGCAAACAATATGTGACCTTTATTATCCAGCTTCCCCTTAGCATAAATGTTTTCAAAGATCATTCATGCTCTAGCATGAATCAGTACTTCAGACCTTGTTTTTTTTTTTGGCTGACTAAATATTCCATTTTATGTGCGATTAACATGGTTTGTTTATCCATCTGTGTGAGTTATTCCCATCATTGTGCTGTCATGAATACTCCTGTACAAGCATTTGGGTACCTGTTTTCAATTCTTTTTGAGTGTATATATACTTAGGAGTGGAATTCCTGGGACATATAGTAATTCTTTAATTTTTTAAGGAACTGCTGATCTGTTCCACAGAGCCGGTACTATTTCACATTTCTGCCACGCACATATACTTGATTTGTTTCTCTGCATCTGCACCAACACTTGATATATTCAGTTTGTTTATTTTTAATTATAGCCAGTCTGAGAGGTGCAAAGTAGATATTCCATTTTGGTTTTGAATTTCATTTCCCTAATAAATATGTTGAGCATCTTTTCATGTCCTTGTTGGTCATTGTATATCTTCTTTGAACAAAAGTATATTCAAGTCCTTTGCCCGTTTAAAATTTTTTGTCTTTTTGCTGTCTGAATTCTTTATATATTCTGGATATGATAAGTTGCCTTTAAAACTTTATCTGCTTTATTTAAGTTATTCACGGAGAAATTATCCAAGCTTCCGAGCCAGCAAGGATTATATTCCGCCACGTAGAGTCTATGCACACGGTTATTATGGACATTCAAGTTCTCGGATTGATCATCCCTCTAGAGGATATAGGTAATATAAAATTTTGTGTTTATATCAAATAAAAACATTCTTTTAAATTATGTGACCATGACACATAATTTAAATTGATGACATAATTTATATCATTCTTTTAAATTTAGTGATCGTGATGGCTATGGTGGAAATCCTGATACAGATTATTCTGCATATCGAAGTGGAAGCTCTTACAGGGATTCATATGGGAGTTACGGTAAGAGTCCAGTTACAACTTGTAAATCATAGAATTAGACTTAACCAGATCGTTGTTTACTCTACTTTTACTTCAGTTCCTTAAAGGTAAAACTATGATTAGCATAGCCTTTTTTATAAGTTAAAGACCTTTGAATTGTTTTGTTAATAGCTCACTTAAAATAAAATGCTATGAAGGGTAAATGGGCAGTCTCATCTTTTTTTCTCATTACCGAAAAACTATTTTAACATTAGTATTATTATTTTATTTATTTATTTTTTTGCAGCACATGGGCCTCTCACCGTTGTGCCCTCTCCCATTGCAGAGCACAGGCTCCTCACGCGCAGGCCCAGCGGCCGTGGCCCATGGTCCCAACCGCTCCCTGGCATGTGGGATCCTCCCGGACTGGGTCACGAACCCGTGTCCCCTGCATCGGCAGGCAGACTGTCAACTACTGCGCCACCAGGGAAGCCCCACTAAATCTTGTTAAACGTTGCCACTCTACCGATTATTTAAAAATTCTAAAATATTGGCTTTTATTGTCAAACTACTTAGGCTGAAAAATATTGCTCTCTCTTTTAAATAAATATGAAAGCCCTTCACCCTTGCTACATAGTTTATATTTTCATAGCAGTGACAGATAAAGCTTATCTTTTCCAATATTTAGCACTTTGAGTCATGTTATATGATACCAGAAAAATTTGTAATGTTTAAAGTTTGTTTATCAATCATTAACTTCCCAGTAGACTACCGTGTTGCACCAGCAGCACGAAGGGTCCCGCTGACATATGGAGGAATCAGTTGCTGTGATAGCAATACGAGAGATGTATATGGAGGAGGTCCGGAAGGTTACTCAAGCAGCCAAAGCAATACTTATTCAAGTGGTTGTGAGCGTGGAAGACAGGAACAATGAGGGTTTCCACCCTCTGTGAATAGGGAGTACCTTGCTCCCTGTGACTCTCATACAGTAGCTCAGGTTGTGGGGCATCCAGATGAGGTTATGTGGGAAGCCAATCTGAAAGAGAGGGCCGAAGCAGATATTAAAAATAACACTCAGTTATGTACCAAATGTTCTTTACAAAGGAAAAGTTTAAGTTCTTTTCTTTAATTGATGCTTGAATACTACTAAAAGAAAAACGTTGGTTTGCGGGGACGAGGCATATATTACCTTTTCCTCTATGAATTTTCAGACAAAGTGAAAACATGGAATTATTCAAAGTACTTGCATAGTTGTTAATATTAATTGAAATATAGAATTTGTGTTTAAAATGTTCAAAATTTTCAGAATAAAAAAATCTGAATTTTCTTGAAACCTATGTCCTGTGAGAGAATGTTCTGGTCTGTAGACTAGTTTAGCTATGTATATTGGCTACCTGTTTTTTTATTTAATTATTATAAACAATAATTGAAACTTGCCATATGAACTGTAGTTTGTGCTCTTAACTTTTTTAGCAGTTTTCTGATCCTTAATATGGTACAGACTTGAAACAGCCATTATCAAATTGCCATTTTACCTGTAGAATATGAATGAAGCCAAATGTAGCACGATATTGACTTCAAAACACAACAGAAGCTAAGAAGCCTACCCTTTCCATTATTAGATGGTTAGCCTAGTGAACAAACAAGAGAAGAGAGCAAACAAGGTCCTAGTGACCTCCAGGAATGAGGAATAAGAATTAACACATGAAGAGAACATTATTTATGGGAGATAGTTTCATATTTTGGAAGTGGTACAGTGTTTTTCAAATGAGCCCTTTATTGCTAATAAACAAGAGAAGTCACTACTGCTATCATCATACAAGGTCAATAATTAAGGTTGTGCACTTAAAGGAGAGAGCCAACCACTTGGTGATTGAATATGTGACAGTAGTTACCCAAAATTAATGTTTTGCTCCAAGTTTGAGAAGTGTTCCCTACTGCTGGTAATTTAAAGGTTATGCCAAATGTATGGGGAACGGGAGATGTCAGAAAAGACAATGTTCAGTGGTAACATTGAAAGGGAAACGAAAATGTGCGTAAATGGAATTTTAGAAGGAGTAGTTTTTTTAAATGATTTTGGAGAGTGGAAGGATATCAGACTTTGGGATTTTTCTTTGAAACATTACTGTCAATTTTGAGATACTTACATAAGCATTCTTAAATTAAAGGTTCAGTATCACATGGAAGAGAAAATTATGGAGGTCCTCCTCGTAGAGAGCCAGTCTCTTTTCAGAGAGTTGGCTATATGTCACAAAGAGATGGTGGTTATGCTACTAGAGACAGGTAAGGGAAAACACAGTATATGAATTAAGTCATGGTTAATTTTGTTGTTCTTGTTGAAATTTACCTAACACAAAATTGAACCTTTAAAAGTGAACAAGTCAGTAACATTTAGTACACTTAACAGTGTTATGCAACCACCAGCTCTGTTCAGTTCCAAAACATTTCATTACCCCAAAATAAAATTAATAAGCAGTCACTCCCATTTTCTCCCCCCTTGTCCCTGGTAGGTACCCACCTGTGTCCTTATCTATGAATTTATCTAATCCTGAATATACCATACTAATGGAAGCAAACAATATGTGACCTTTATTATCCAGCTTCCCCTTAGCATAAATGTTTTCAAAGATCATTCATGCTCTAGCATGAATCAGTACTTCAGACCTTGTTTTTTTTTTTGGCTGACTAAATATTCCATTTTATGTGCGATTAACATGGTTTGTTTATCCATCTGTGTGAGTTATTCCCATCATTGTGCTGTCATGAATACTCCTGTACAAGCATTTGGGTACCTGTTTTCAATTCTTTTTGAGTGTATATATACTTAGGAGTGGAATTCCTGGGACATATAGTAATTCTTTAATTTTTTAAGGAACTGCTGATCTGTTCCACAGAGCCGGTACTATTTCACATTTCTGCCACGCACATATACTTGATTTGTTTCTCTGCATCTGCACCAACACTTGATATATTCAGTTTGTTTATTTTTAATTATAGCCAGTCTGAGAGGTGCAAAGTAGATATTCCATTTTGGTTTTGAATTTCATTTCCCTAATAAATATGTTGAGCATCTTTTCATGTCCTTGTTGGTCATTGTATATCTTCTTTGAACAAAAGTATATTCAAGTCCTTTGCCCGTTTAAAATTTTTTGTCTTTTTGCTGTCTGAATTCTTTATATATTCTGGATATGATAAGTTGCCTTTAAAACGTTATCTGCTTTATTTAAGTTATTCACGGAGAAATTATCCAAGCTTCCGAGCCAGCAAGGATTATATTCCGCCACGTAGAGTCTATGCACACGGTTATTATGGACATTCAAGTTCTCGGATTGATCATCCCTCTAGAGGATATAGGTAATATAAAATTTTGTGTTTATATCAAATAAAAACATTCTTTTAAATTATGTGACCATGACACATAATTTAAATTGATGACATAATTTATATCATTCTTTTAAATTTAGTGATCGTGATGGCTATGGTGGAAATCCTGATACAGATTATTCTGCATATCGAAGTGGAAGCTCTTACAGGGATTCATATGGGAGTTACGGTAAGAGTCCAGTTACAACTTGTAAATCATAGAATTAGACTTAACCAGATCGTTGTTTACTCTACTTTTACTTCAGTTCCTTAAAGGTAAAACTATGATTAGCATAGCCTTTTTTATAAGTTAAAGACCTTTGAATTGTTTTGTTAATAGCTCACTTAAAATAAAATGCTATGAAGGGTAAATGGGCAGTCTCATCTTTTTTTCTCATTACCGAAAAACTATTTTAACATTAGTATTATTATTTTATTTATTTATTTTTTTGCAGCACATGGGCCTCTCACCGTTGTGCCCTCTCCCATTGCAGAGCACAGGCTCCTCACGCGCAGGCCCAGCGGCCGTGGCCCATGGTCCCAACCGCTCCCTGGCATGTGGGATCCTCCCGGACCGGGTCACGAACCCGTGTCCCCTGCATCGGCAGGCAGACTGTCAACTACTGCGCCACCAGGGAAGCCCCACTAAATCTTGTTAAACGTTGCCACTCTACCGATTATTTAAAAATTCTAAAATATTGGCTTTTATTGTCAAACTCCTTAGGCTGAAAAATATTGCTCTCTCTTTTAAATAAATATGAAAGCCTTTCACCCTTGCTACATAGTTTATATTTTCATAGCAGTGACAGATAAAGCTTATCTTTTCCAATATTTAGCACTTTGAGTCATGTTATATGATACCAGAAAAATTTGTAATGTTTAAAGTTTGTTTATCAATCATTAACTTCCCAGTAGACTACCGTGTTGCACCAGCAGCACGAAGGGTCCCGCTGACATATGGAGGAATCAGTTGCTGTGATAGCAATACGAGAGATGTATATGGAGGAGGTCCGGAAGGTTACTCAAGCAGCCAAAGCAATACTTATTCAAGTGGTTGTGAGCGTGGAAGACAGGAACAATGAGGGTTTCCACCCTCTGTGAATAGGGAGTACCTTGCTCCCTGTGACTCTCATACAGTAGCTCAGGTTGTGGGGCATCCAGATGAGGTTATGTGGGAAGCCAATCTGAAAGAGAGGGCCGAAGCAGATATTAAAAATAACACTCAGTTATGTACCAAATGTTCTTTACAAAGGAAAAGTTTAAGTTCTTTTCTTTAATTGATGCTTGAATACTACTAAAAGAAAAACGTTGGTTTGCGGGGACGAGGCATATATTACCTTTTCCTCTATGAATTTTCAGACAAAGTGAAAACATGGAATTATTCAAAGTACTTGCATAGTTGTTAATATTAATTGAAATATAGAATTTGTGTTTAAAATGTTCAAAATTTTCAGAATAAAAAAATCAGAATTTTCTTGAAACCTATGTCCTGTGAGAGAATGTTCTGGTCTGTAGACTAGTTTAGCTATGTATATTGGCTACCTGTTTTTTTATTTAATTATTATAAACAATAATTGAAACTTGCCATATGAACTGTAGTTTGTGCTCTTAACTTTTTTAGCAGTTTTCTGATCCTTAATATGGTACAGACTTGAAACAGCCATTATCAAATTGCCATTTTACCTGTAGAATATGAATGAAGCCAAATGTAGCACGATATTGACTTCAAAACACAACAGAAGCTAAGAAGCCTACCCTTTCCATTATTAGATGGTTAGCCTAGTGAACAAACAAGAGAAGAGAGCAAACAAGGTCCTAGTGACCTCCAGGAATGAGGAATAAGAATTAACACATGAAGAGAACATTATTTATGGGAGATAGTTTCATATTTTGGAAGTGGTACAGTGTTTTTCAAATGAGCCCTTTATTGCTAATAAACAAGAGAAGTCACTACTGCTATCATCATACAAGGTCAATAATTAAGGTTGTGCACTTAAAGGAGAGAGCCAACCACTTGGTGATTGAATATGTGACAGTAGTTACCCAAAATTAATGTTTTGCTCCAAGTTTGAGAAGTGTTCCCTACTGCTGGTAATTTAAAGGTTATGCCAAATGTATGGGGAACGGGAGATGTCAGAAAAGACAATGTTCAGTGGTAACATTGAAAGGGAAACGAAAATGTGCGTAAATGGAATTTTAGAAGGAGTAGTTTTTTTAAATGATTTTGGAGAGTGGAAGGATATCAGACTTTGGGATTTTTCTTTGAAACATTACTGTCAATTTTGAGATACTTACATAAGCATTCTTAAATTAAAGGTTCAGTATCACATGGAAGAGAAAATTATGGAGGTCCTCCTCGTAGAGAGCCAGTCTCTTTTCAGAGAGTTGGCTATATGTCACAAAGAGATGGTGGTTATGCTACTAGAGACAGGTAAGGGAAAACACAGTATATGAATTAAGTCATGGTTAATTTTGTTGTTCTTGTTGAAATTTACCTAACACAAAATTGAACCTTTAAAAGTGAACAAGTCAGTAACATTTAGTACACTTAACAGTGTTATGCAACCACCAGCTCTGTTCAGTTCCAAAACATTTCATTACCCCAAAATAAAATTAATAAGCAGTCACTCCCATTTTCTCCCCCCTTGTCCCTGGTAGGTACCCACCTGTGTCCTTATCTATGAATTTATCTAATCCTGAATATACCATACTAATGGAAGCAAACAATATGTGACCTTTATTATCCAGCTTCCCCTTAGCATAAATGTTTTCAAAGATCATTCATGCTCTAGCATGAATCAGTACTTCAGACCTTGTTTTTTTTTTTTGGCTGACTAAATATTCCATTTTATGTGCGATTAACATGGTTTGTTTATCCATCTGTGTGAGTTATTCCCATCATTGTGCTGTCATGAATACTCCTGTACAAGCATTTGGGTACCTGTTTTCAATTCTTTTTGAGTGTATATATACTTAGGAGTGGAATTCCTGGGACATATAGTAATTCTTTAATTTTTTAAGGAACTGCTGATCTGTTCCACAGAGCCGGTACTATTTTATATTTCTGCCATGCACATATACTTGATTTGTTTCTCTGCATCTGCACCAACACTTGATATATTCAGTTTGTTTATTTTTAATTATAGCCAGTCTGAGAGGTGCAAAGTAGATATTCCATTTTGGTTTTGAATTTCATTTCCCTAATAAATATGTTGAGCATCTTTTCATGTCCTTGTTGGTCATTGTATATCTTCTTTGAACAAAAGTATATTCAAGTCCTTTGCCCGTTTAAAATTTTTTGTCTTTTTGCTGTCTGAATTCTTTATATATTCTGGATATGATAAGTTGCCTTTAAAACTTTATCTGCTTTATTTAAGTTATTCACGGAGAAATTATCCAAGCTTCCGAGCCAGCAAGGATTATATTCCGCCACGTAGAGTCTATGCACACGGTTATTATGGACATTCAAGTTCTCGGATTGATCATCCCTCTAGAGGATATAGGTAATATAAAATTTTGTGTTTATATCAAATAAAAACATTCTTTTAAATTATGTGACCATGACACATAATTTAAATTGATGACATAATTTATATCATTCTTTTAAATTTAGTGATCGTGATGGCTATGGTGGAAATCCTGATACAGATTATTCTGCATATCGAAGTGGAAGCTCTTACAGGGATTCATATGGGAGTTACGGTAAGAGTCCAGTTACAACTTGTAAATCATAGAATTAGACTTAACCAGATCGTTGTTTACTCTACTTTTACTTCAGTTCCTTAAAGGTAAAACTATGATTAGCATAGCCTTTTTTATAAGTTAAAGACCTTTGAATTGTTTTGTTAATAGCTCACTTAAAATAAAATGCTATGAAGGGTAAATGGGCAGTCTCATCTTTTTTTCTCATTACCGAAAAACTATTTTAACATTAGTATTATTATTTTATTTATTTATTTTTTTGCAGCACATGGGCCTCTCACCGTTGTGCCCTCTCCCATTGCAGAGCACAGGCTCCTCACGCGCAGGCCCAGCGGCCGTGGCCCATGGTCCCAACCGCTCCCTGGCATGTGGGATCCTCCCGGACCGGGTCACGAACCCGTGTCCCCTGCATCGGCAGGCAGACTGTCAACTACTGCGCCACCAGGGAAGCCCCACTAAATCTTGTTAAACGTTGCCACTCTACCGATTATTTAAAAATTCTAAAATATTGGCTTTTATTGTCAAACTCCTTAGGCTGAAAAATATTGCTCTCTCTTTTAAATAAATATGAAAGCCCTTCACCCTTGCTACATAGTTTATATTTTCATAGCAGTGACAGATAAAGCTTATCTTTTCCAATATTTAGCACTTTGAGTCATGTTATATGATACCAGAAAAATTTGTAATGTTTAAAGTTTGTTTATCAATCATTAACTTCCCAGTAGACTACCGTGTTGCACCAGCAGCACGAAGGGTCCCGCTGACATATGGAGGAATCAGTTGCTGTGATAGCAATACGAGAGATGTATATGGAGGAGGTCCGGAAGGTTACTCAAGCAGCCAAAGCAATACTTATTCAAGTGGTTGTGAGCGTGGAAGACAGGAACAATGAGGGTTTCCACCCTCTGTGAATAGGGAGTACCTTGCTCCCTGTGACTCTCATACAGTAGCTCAGGTTGTGGGGCATCCAGATGAGGTTATGTGGGAAGCCAATCTGAAAGAGAGGGCCGAAGCAGATATTAAAAATAACACTCAGTTATGTACCAAATGTTCTTTACAAAGGAAAAGTTTAAGTTCTTTTCTTTAATTGATGCTTGAATACTACTAAAAGAAAAACGTTGGTTTGCGGGGACGAGGCATATATTACCTTTTCCTCTATGAATTTTCAGACAAAGTGAAAACATGGAATTATTCAAAGTACTTGCATAGTTGTTAATATTAATTGAAATATAGAATTTGTGTTTAAAATGTTCAAAATTTTCAGAATAAAAAAATCAGAATTTTCTTGAAACCTATGTCCTGTGAGAGAATGTTCTGGTCTGTAGACTAGTTTAGCTATGTATATTGGCTACCTGTTTTTTTATTTAATTATTATAAACAATAATTGAAACTTGCCATATGAACTGTAGTTTGTGCTCTTAACTTTTTTAGCAGTTTTCTGATCCTTAATATGGTACAGACTTGAAACAGCCATTATCAAATTGCCATTTTACCTGTAGAATATGAATGAAGCCAAATGTAGCACGATATTGACTTCAAAACACAACAGAAGCTAAGAAGCCTACCCTTTCCATTATTAGATGGTTAGCCTAGTGAACAAACAAGAGAAGAGAGCAAACAAGGTCCTAGTGACCTCCAGGAATGAGGAATAAGAATTAACACATGAAGAGAACATTATTTATGGGAGATAGTTTCATATTTTGGAAGCGGTACAGTGTTTTTCAAATGAGCCCTTTATTGCTAATAAACAAGAGAAGTCACTACTGCTATCATCATACAAGGTCAATAATTAAGGTTGTGCACTTAAAGGAGAGAGCCAACCACTTGGTGATTGAATATGTGACAGTAGTTACCCAAAATTAATGTTTTGCTCCAAGTTTGAGAAGTGTTCCCTACTGCTGGTAATTTAAAGGTTATGCCAAATGTATGGGGAACGGGAGATGTCAGAAAAGACAATGTTCAGTGGTAACATTGAAAGGGAAACGAAAATGTGCGTAAATGGAATTTTAGAAGGAGTAGTTTTTTTAAATGATTTTGGAGAGTGGAAGGATATCAGACTTTGGGATTTTTCTTTGAAACATTACTGTCAATTTTGAGATACTTACATAAGCATTCTTAAATTAAAGGTTCAGTATCACATGGAAGAGAAAATTATGGAGGTCCTCCTCGTAGAGAGCCAGTCTCTTTTCAGAGAGTTGGCTATATGTCACAAAGAGATGGTGGTTATGCTACTAGAGACAGGTAGAGAAAACACAGTATATGAATTAAGTCATGGTTAATTTTGTTGTTCTTGTTGAAATTTACCTAACACAAAATTGAACCTTTAAAAGTGAACAAGTCAGTAACATTTAGTACACTTAACAGCGTTATGCAACCACCAGCTCTGTTCAGTTCCAAAACATTTCATTACCCCAAAATAAAATTAATAAGCAGTCACTCCCATTTTCTCCCCTCTTGTCCCTGGTAGGTACCCACCTGTGTCCTTATCTATGAATTTATCTAATCCTGAATATACCATACTAATGGAAGGAAACAATATGTGACCTTTATTATCCAGCTTCCCCTTAGCATAAATGTTTTCAAAGATCATTCATGCTCTAGCATGAATCAGTACTTCAGACCTTGTTTTTTTTTTTCTTGGCTGACTAAATATTCCATTTTATGTGCGATTAACATGGTTTGTTTATCCATCTGTGTGAGTTATTCCCATCATTGTGCTGTCATGAATACTCCTGTACAAGCATTTGGGTACCTGTTTTCAATTCTTTTTGAGTGTATATATACTTAGGAGTGGAATTCCTGGGACATATAGTAATTCTTTAATTTTTTAAGGAACTGCTGATCTGTTCCACAGAGCCGGTACTATTTCACATTTCTGCCACGCACATATACTTGATTTGTTTCTCTGCATCTGCACCAACACTTGATATATTCAGTTTGTTTATTTTTAATTATAGCCAGTCTGAGAGGTGCAAAGTAGATATTCCATTTTGGTTTTGAATTTCATTTCCCTAATAAATATGTTGAGCATCTTTTCATGTCCTTGTTGGTCATTGTATATCTTCTTTGAACAAAAGTATATTCAAGTCCTTTGCCCGTTTAAAATTTTTTGTCTTTTTGCTGTCTGAATTCTTTATATATTCTGGATATGATAAGTTGCCTTTAAAACTTTATCTGCTTTATTTAAGTTATTCACGGAGAAATTATCCAAGCTTCCGAGCCAGCAAGGATTATATTCCGCCACGTAGAGTCTATGCACACGGTTATTATGGACATTCAAGTTCTTGGATTGATCATCCCTCTAGAGGATATAGGTAATATAAAATTTTGTGTTTATATCAAATAAAAACATTCTTTTAAATTATGTGACCATGACACATAATTTAAATTGATGACATAATTTATATCATTCTTTTAAATTTAGTGATCGTGATGGCTATGGTGGAAATCCTGATACAGATTATTCTGCATATCGAAGTGGAAGCTCTTACAGGGATTCATATGGGAGTTACGGTAAGAGTCCAGTTACAACTTGTAAATCATAGAATTAGACTTAACCAGATCGTTGTTTACTCTACTTTTACTTCAGTTCCTTAAAGGTAAAACTATGATTAGCATAGCCTTTTTTATAAGTTAAAGACCTTTGAATTGTTTTGTTAATAGCTCACTTAAAATAAAATGCTATGAAGGGTAAATGGGCAGTCTCATCTTTTTTTCTCATTACCGAAAAACTATTTTAACATTAGTATTATTATTTTATTTATTTATTTTTTTGCAGCACATGGGCCTCTCACCGTTGTGCCCTCTCCCATTGCAGAGCACAGGCTCCTCACGCGCAGGCCCAGCGGCCGTGGCCCATGGTCCCAACCGCTCCCTGGCATGTGGGATCCTCCCGGACCGGGTCACGAACCCGTGTCCCCTGCATCGGCAGGCAGACTGTCAACTACTGCGCCACCAGGGAAGCCCCACTAAATATTGTTAAACGTTGCCACTCTACCGATTATTTAAAAATTCTAAAATATTGGCTTTTATTGTCAAACTACTTAGGCTGAAAAATATTGCTCTCTCTTTTAAATAAATATGAAAGCCCTTCACCCTTGCTACATAGTTTATATTTTCATAGCAGTGACAGATAAAGCTTATCTTTTCCAATATTTAGCACTTTGAGTCATGTTATATGATACCAGAAAAATTTGTAATGTTTAAAGTTTGTTTATCAATCATTAACTTCCCAGTTGACTACCGTGTTGCACCAGCAGCACGAAGGGTCCCGCTGACATATGGAGGAATCAGTTGCTGTGATAGCAATACGAGAGATGTATATGGAGGAGGTCCGGGAGGTTACTCAAGCAGCCAAAGCAATACTTATTCAAGTGGTTGTGAGCGTGGAAGACAGGAACAATGAGGGTTTCCACCCTCTGTGAATAGGGAGTACCTTGCTCCCTGTGACTCTCATACAGTAGCTCAGGTTGTGGGGCATCCAGATGAGGTTATGTGGGAAGCCAATCTGAAAGAGAGGGCCGAAGCAGATATTAAAAATAACACTCAGTTATGTACCAAATGTTCTTTACAAAGGAAAAGTTTAAGTTCTTTTCTTTAATTGATGCTTGAATACTACTAAAAGAAAAACGTTGGTTTGCGGGGACGAGGCATATATTACCTTTTCCTCTATGAATTTTCAGACAAAGTGAAAACATGGAATTATTCAAAGTACTTGCATAGTTGTTAATATTAATTGAAATATAGAATTTGTGTTTAAAATGTTCAAAATTTTCAGAATAAAAAAATCAGAATTTTCTTGAAACCTATGTCCTGTGAGAGAATGTTCTGGTCTGTAGACTAGTTTAGCTATGTATATTGGCTACCTGTTTTTTTTATTTAATTATTATAAACAATAATTGAAACTTGCCATATGAACTGTAGTTTGTGCTCTTAACTTTTTTAGCAGTTTTCTGATCCTTAATATGGTACAGACTTGAAACAGCCATTATCAAATTGCCATTTTACCTGTAGAATATGAATGAAGCCAAATGTAGCACGATATTGACTTCAAAACACAACAGAAGCTAAGAAGCCTACCCTTTCCATTATTAGATGGTTAGCCTAGTGAACAAACAAGAGAAGAGAGCAAACAAGGTCCTAGTGACCTCCAGGAATGAGGAATAAGAATTAACACATGAAGAGAACATTATTTATGGGAGATAGTTTCATATTTTGGAAGTGGTACAGTGTTTTTCAAATGAGCCCTTTATTGCTAATAAACAAGAGAAGTCACTACTGCTATCATCATACAAGGTCAATAATTAAGGTTGTGCACTTAAAGGAGAGAGCCAACCACTTGGTGATTGAATATGTGACAGTAGTTACCCAAAATTAATGTTTTGCTCCAAGTTTGAGAAGTGTTCCCTACTGCTGGTAATTTAAAGGTTATGCCAAATGTATGGGGAACGGGAGATGTCAGAAAAGACAATGTTCAGTGGTAACATTGAAAGGGAAACGAAAATGTGCGTAAATGGAATTTTAGAAGGAGTAGTTTTTTTAAATGATTTTGGAGAGTGGAAGGATATCAGACTTTGGGATTTTTCTTTGAAACATTACTGTCAATTTTGAGATACTTACATAAGCATTCTTAAATTAAAGGTTCAGTATCACATGGAAGAGAAAATTATGGAGGTCCTCCTCGTAGAGAGCCAGTCTCTTTTCAGAGAGTTGGCTATATGTCACAAAGAGATGGTGGTTATGCTACTAGAGACAGGTAAGGGAAAACACAGTATATGAATTAAGTCATGGTTAATTTTGTTGTTCTTGTTGAAATTTACCTAACACAAAATTGAACCTTTAAAAGTGAACAAGTCAGTAACATTTAGTACACTTAACAGTGTTATGCAACCACCAGCTCTGTTCAGTTCCAAAACATTTCATTACCCCAAAATAAAATTAATAAGCAGTCACTCCCATTTTCTCCCCCCTTGTCCCTGGTAGGTACCCACCTGTGTCCTTATCTATGAATTTATCTAATCCTGAATATACCATACTAATGGAAGCAAACAATATGTGACCTTTATTATCCAGCTTCCCCTTAGCATAAATGTTTTCAAAGATCATTCATGCTCTAGCATGAATCAGTACTTCAGACCTTGTTTTTTTTTTTGGCTGACTAAATATTCCATTTTATGTGCGATTAACATGGTTTGTTTATCCATCTGTGTGAGTTATTCCCATCATTGTGCTGTCATGAATACTCCTGTACAAGCATTTGGGTACCTGTTTTCAATTCTTTATGAGTGTATATATACTTAGGAGTGGAATTCCTGGGACATATAGTAATTCTTTAATTTTTTAAGGAACTGCTGATCTGTTCCACAGAGCCGGTACTATTTCACATTTCTGCCACGCACATATACTTGATTTGTTTCTCTGCATCTGCACCAACACTTGATATATTCAGTTTGTTTATTTTTAATTATAGCCAGTCTGAGAGGTGCAAAGTAGATATTCCATTTTGGTTTTGAATTTCATTTCCCTAATAAATATGTTGAGCATCTTTTCATGTCCTTGTTGGTCATTGTATATCTTCGTTGAACAAAAGTATATTCAAGTCCTTTGCCCGTTTAAAATTTTTTGTCTTTTTGCTGTCTGAATTCTTTATATATTCTGGATATGATAAGTTGCCTTTAAAACTTTATCTGCTTTATTTAAGTTATTCACGGAGAAATTATCCAAGCTTCCGAGCCAGCAAGGATTATATTCCGCCACGTAGAGTCTATGCACACGGTTATTATGGACATTCAAGTTCTCGGATTGATCATCCCTCTAGAGGATATAGGTAATATAAAATTTTGTGTTTATATCAAATAAAAACATTCTTTTAAATTATGTGACCATGACACATAATTTAAATTGATGACATAATTTATATCATTCTTTTAAATTTAGTGATCGTGATGGCTATGGTGGAAATCCTGATACAGATTATTCTGCATATCGAAGTGGAAGCTCTTACAGGGATTCATATGGGAGTTACGGTAAGAGTCCAGTTACAACTTGTAAATCATAGAATTAGACTTAACCAGATTGTTGTTTACTCTACTTTTACTTCAGTTCCTTAAAGGTAATACTATGATTAGCATAGCCTTTTTTATAAGTTAAAGACCTTTGAATTGTTTTGTTAATAGCTCACTTAAAATAAAATGCTATGAAGGGTAAATGGGCAGTCTCATCTTTTTTTCTCATTACCGAAAAACTATTTTAACATTAGTATTATTATTTTATTTATTTATTTTTTTGCAGCACATGGGCCTCTCACCGTTGTGCCCTCTCCCATTGCAGAGCACAGGCTCCTCACGTGCAGGCCCAGCGGCTGTGGCCCATGGTCCCAACCGCTCCCTGGCATGTGGGATCCTCCCGGACCGGGTCACGAACCCGTGTCCCCTGCATCGGCAGGCAGACTGTCAACTACTGCGCCACCAGGGAAGCCCCACTAAATCTTGTTAAACGTTGCCACTCTACCGATTATTTAAAAATTCTAAAATATTGGCTTTTATTGTCAAACTCCTTAGGCTGAAAAATATTGCTCTCTCTTTTAAATAAATATGAAAGCCCTTCACCCTTGCTACATAGTTTATATTTTCATAGCAGTGACAGATAAAGCTTATCTTTTCCAATATTTAGCACTTTGAGTCATGTTATATGATACCAGAAAAATTTGTAATGTTTAAAGTTTGTTTATCAATCATTAACTTCCCAGTAGACTACCGTGTTGCACCAGCAGCACGAAGGGTCCCGCTGACATATGGAGGAATCAGTTGCTGTGATAGCAATACGAGAGATGTATATGGAGGAGGTCCGGAAGGTTACTCAAGCAGCCAAAGCAATACTTATTCAAGTGGTTGTGAGCGTGGAAGACAGGAACAATGAGGGTTTCCACCCTCTGTGAATAGGGAGTACCTTGCTCCCTGTGACTCTCATACAGTAGCTCAGGTTGTGGGGCATCCAGATGAGGTTATGTGGGAAGCCAATCTGAAAGAGAGGGCCGAAGCAGATATTAAAAATAACACTCAGTTATGTACCAAATGTTCTTTACAAAGGAAAAGTTTAAGTTCTTTTCTTTAATTGATGCTTGAATACTACTAAAAGAAAAACGTTGGTTTGCGGGGACGAGGCATATATTACCTTTTCCTCTATGAATTTTCAGACAAAGTGAAAACATGGAATTATTCAAAGTACTTGCATAGTTGTTAATATTAATTGAAATATAGAATTTGTGTTTAAAATGTTCAAAATTTTCAGAATAAAAAAATCAGAATTTTCTTGAAACCTATGTCCTGTGAGAGAATGTTCTGGTCTGTAGACTAGTTTAGCTATGTATATTGGCTACCTGTTTTTTTATTTAATTATTATAAACAATAATTGAAACTTGCCATATGAACTGTAGTTTGTGCTCTTAACTTTTTTAGCAGTTTTCTGATCCTTAATATGGTACAGACTTGAAACAGCCATTATCAAATTGCCATTTTACCTGTAGAATATGAATGAAGCCAAATGTAGCACGATATTGACTTCAAAACACAACAGAAGCTAAGAAGCCTACCCTTTCCATTATTAGATGGTTAGCCTAGTGAACAAACAAGAGAAGAGAGCAAACAAGGTCCTAGTGACCTCCAGGAATGAGGAATAAGAATTAACACATGAAGAGAACATTATTTATGGGAGATAGTTTCATATTTTGGAAGTGGTACAGTGTTTTTCAAATGAGCCCTTTATTGCTAATAAACAAGAGAAGTCACTACTGCTATCATCATACAAGGTCAATAATTAAGGTTGTGCACTTAAAGGAGAGAGCCAACCACTTGGTGATTGAATATGTGACAGTAGTTACCCAAAATTAATGTTTTGCTCCAAGTTTGAGAAGTGTTCCCTACTGCTGGTAATTTAAAGGTTATGCCAAATGTATGGGGAACGGGAGATGTCAGAAAAGACAATGTTCAGTGGTAACATTGAAAGGGAAACGAAAATGTGCGTAAATGGAATTTTAGAAGGAGTAGTTTTTTTAAATGATTTTGGAGAGTGGAAGGATATCAGACTTTGGGATTTTTCTTTGAAACATTACTGTCAATTTTGAGATACTTACATAAGCATTCTTAAATTAAAGGTTCAGTATCACATGGAAGAGAAAATTATGGAGGTCCTCCTCGTAGAGAGCCAGTCTCTTTTCAGAGAGTTGGCTATATGTCACAAAGAGATGGTGGTTATGCTACTAGAGACAGGTAAGGGAAAACACAGTATATGAATTAAGTCATGGTTAATTTTGTTGTTCTTGTTGAAATTTACCTAACACAAAATTGAACCTTTAAAAGTGAACAAGTCAGTAACATTTAGTACACTTAACAGTGTTATGCAACCACCAGCTCTGTTCAGTTCCAAAACATTTCATTACCCCAAAATAAAATTAATAAGCAGTCACTCCCATTTTCTCCCCCCTTGTCCCTGGTAGGTACCCACCTGTGTCCTTATCTATGAATTTATCTAATCCTGAATATACCATACTAATGGAAGCAAACAATATGTGACCTTTATTATCCAGCTTCCCCTTAGCATAAATGTTTTCAAAGATCATTCATGCTCTAGCATGAATCAGTACTTCAGACCTTGTTTTTTTTTTTTGGCTGACTAAATATTCCATTTTATGTGCGATTAACATGGTTTGTTTATCCATCTGTGTGAGTTATTCCCATCATTGTGCTGTCATGAATACTCCTGTACAAGCATTTGGGTACCTGTTTTCAATTCTTTTTGAGTGTATATATACTTAGGAGTGGAATTCCTGGGACATATAGTAATTCTTTAATTTTTTAAGGAACTGCTGATCTGTTCCACAGAGCCGGTACTATTTTACATTTCTGCCACGCACATATACTTGATTTGTTTCTCTGCATCTGCACCAACACTTGATATATTCAGTTTGTTTATTTTTAATTATAGCCAGTCTGAGAGGTGCAAAGTAGATATTCCATTTTGGTTTTGAATTTCATTTCCCTAATAAATATGTTGAGCATCTTTTCATGTCCTTGTTGGTCATTGTATATCTTCTTTGAACAAAAGTATATTCAAGTCCTTTGCCCGTTTAAAATTTTTTGTCTTTTTGCTGTCTGAATTCTTTATATATTCTGGATATGATAAGTTGCCTTTAAAACGTTATCTGCTTTATTTAAGTTATTCACGGAGAAATTATCCAAGCTTCCGAGCCAGCAAGGATTATATTCCGCCACGTAGAGTCTATGCACACGGTTATTATGGACATTCAAGTTCTCGGATTGATCATCCCTCTAGAGGATATAGGTAATATAAAATTTTGTGTTTATATCAAATAAAAACATTCTTTTAAATTATGTGACCATGACACATAATTTAAATTGATGACATAATTTATATCATTCTTTTAAATTTAGTGATCGTGATGGCTATGGTGGAAATCCTGATACAGATTATTCTGCATATCGAAGTGGAAGCTCTTACAGGGATTCATATGGGAGTTACGGTAAGAGTCCAGTTACAACTTGTAAATCATAGAATTAGACTTAACCAGATCGTTGTTTACTCTACTTTTACTTCAGTTCCTTAAAGGTAAAACTATGATTAGCATAGCCTTTTTTATAAGTTAAAGACCTTTGAATTGTTTTGTTAATAGCTCACTTAAAATAAAATGCTATGAAGGGTAAATGGGCAGTCTCATCTTTTTTTCTCATTACCGAAAAACTATTTTAACATTAGTATTATTATTTTATTTATTTATTTTTTTGCAGCACATGGGCCTCTCACCGTTGTGCCCTCTCCCATTGCAGAGCACAGGCTCCTCACGCGCAGGCCCAGCGGCCGTGGCCCATGGTCCCAACCGCTCCCTGGCATGTGGGATCCTCCCGGACCGGGTCACGAACCCGTGTCCCCTGCATCGGCAGGCAGACTGTCAACTACTGCGCCACCAGGGAAGCCCCACTAAATCTTGTTAAACGTTGCCACTCTACCGATTATTTAAAAATTCTAAAATATTGGCTTTTATTGTCAAACTCCTTAGGCTGAAAAATATTGCTCTCTCTTTTAAATAAATATGAAAGCCCTTCACCCTTGCTACATAGTTTATATTTTCATAGCAGTGACAGATAAAGCTTATCTTTTCCAATATTTAGCACTTTGAGTCATGTTATATGATACCAGAAAAATTTGTAATGTTTAAAGTTTGTTTATCAATCATTAACTTCCCAGTAGACTACCGTGTTGCACCAGCAGCACGAAGGGTCCCGCTGACATATGGAGGAATCAGTTGCTGTGATAGCAATACGAGAGATGTATATGGAGGAGGTCCGGAAGGTTACTCAAGCAGCCAAAGCAATACTTATTCAAGTGGTTGTGAGCGTGGAAGACAGGAACAATGAGGGTTTCCACCCTCTGTGAATAGGGAGTACCTTGCTCCCTGTGACTCTCATACAGTAGCTCAGGTTGTGGGGCATCCAGATGAGGTTATGTGGGAAGCCAATCTGAAAGAGAGGGCCGAAGCAGATATTAAAAATAACACTCAGTTATGTACCAAATGTTCTTTACAAAGGAAAAGTTTAAGTTCTTTTCTTTAATTGATGCTTGAATACTACTAAAAGAAAAACGTTGGTTTGCGGGGACGAGGCATATATTACCTTTTCCTCTATGAATTTTCAGACAAAGTGAAAACATGGAATTATTCAAAGTACTTGCATAGTTGTTAATATTAATTGAAATATAGAATTTGTGTTTAAAATGTTCAAAATTTTCAGAATAAAAAAATCAGAATTTTCTTGAAACCTATGTCCTGTGAGAGAATGTTCTGGTCTGTAGACTAGTTTAGCTATGTATATTGGCTACCTGTTTTTTTATTTAATTATTATAAACAATAATTGAAACTTGCCATATGAACTGTAGTTTGTGCTCTTAACTTTTTTAGCAGTTTTCTGATCCTTAATATGGTACAGACTTGAAACAGCCATTATCAAATTGCCATTTTACCTGTAGAATATGAATGAAGCCAAATGTAGCACGATATTGACTTCAAAACACAACAGAAGCTAAGAAGCCTACCCTTTCCATTATTAGATGGTTAGCCTAGTGAACAAACAAGAGAAGAGAGCAAACAAGGTCCTAGTGACCTCCAGGAATGAGGAATAAGAATTAACACATGAAGAGAACATTATTTATGGGAGATAGTTTCATATTTTGGAAGCGGTACAGTGTTTTTCAAATGAGCCCTTTATTGCTAATAAACAAGAGAAGTCACTACTGCTATCATCATACAAGGTCAATAATTAAGGTTGTGCACTTAAAGGAGAGAGCCAACCACTTGGTGATTGAATATGTGACAGTAGTTACCCAAAATTAATGTTTTGCTCCAAGTTTGAGAAGTGTTCCCTACTGCTGGTAATTTAAAGGTTATGCCAAATGTATGGGGAACGGGAGATGTCAGAAAAGACAATGTTCAGTGGTAACATTGAAAGGGAAACGAAAATGTGCGTAAATGGAATTTTAGAAGGAGTAGTTTTTTTAAATGATTTTGGAGAGTGGAAGGATATCAGACTTTGGGATTTTTCTTTGAAACATTACTGTCAATTTTGAGATACTTACATAAGCATTCTTAAATTAAAGGTTCAGTATCACATGGAAGAGAAAATTATGGAGGTCCTCCTCGTAGAGAGCCAGTCTCTTTTCAGAGAGTTGGCTATATGTCACAAAGAGATGGTGGTTATGCTACTAGAGACAGGTAGAGAAAACACAGTATATGAATTAAGTCATGGTTAATTTTGTTGTTCTTGTTGAAATTTACCTAACACAAAATTGAACCTTTAAAAGTGAACAAGTCAGTAACATTTAGTACACTTAACAGCGTTATGCAACCACCAGCTCTGTTCAGTTCCAAAACATTTCATTACCCCAAAATAAAATTAATAAGCAGTCACTCCCATTTTCTCCCCTCTTGTCCCTGGTAGGTACCCACCTGTGTCCTTATCTATGAATTTATCTAATCCTGAATATACCATACTAATGGAAGGAAACAATATGTGACCTTTATTATCCAGCTTCCCCTTAGCATAAATGTTTTCAAAGATCATTCATGCTCTAGCATGAATCAGTACTTCAGACCTTGTTTTTTTTTTTCTTGGCTGACTAAATATTCCATTTTATGTGCGATTAACATGGTTTGTTTATCCATCTGTGTGAGTTATTCCCATCATTGTGCTGTCATGAATACTCCTGTACAAGCATTTGGGTACCTGTTTTCAATTCTTTTTGAGTGTATATATACTTAGGAGTGGAATTCCTGGGACATATAGTAATTCTTTAATTTTTTAAGGAACTGCTGATCTGTTCCACAGAGCCGGTACTATTTCACATTTCTGCCACGCACATATACTTGATTTGTTTCTCTGCATCTGCACCAACACTTGATATATTCAGTTTGTTTATTTTTAATTATAGCCAGTCTGAGAGGTGCAAAGTAGATATTCCATTTTGGTTTTGAATTTCATTTCCCTAATAAATATGTTGAGCATCTTTTCATGTCCTTGTTGGTCATTGTATATCTTCTTTGAACAAAAGTATATTCAAGTCCTTTGCCCGTTTAAAATTTTTTGTCTTTTTGCTGTCTGAATTCTTTATATATTCTGGATATGATAAGTTGCCTTTAAAACTTTATCTGCTTTATTTAAGTTATTCACGGAGAAATTATCCAAGCTTCCGAGCCAGCAAGGATTATATTCCGCCACGTAGAGTCTATGCACACGGTTATTATGGACATTCAAGTTCTTGGATTGATCATCCCTCTAGAGGATATAGGTAATATAAAATTTTGTGTTTATATCAAATAAAAACATTCTTTTAAATTATGTGACCATGACACATAATTTAAATTGATGACATAATTTATATCATTCTTTTAAATTTAGTGATCGTGATGGCTATGGTGGAAATCCTGATACAGATTATTCTGCATATCGAAGTGGAAGCTCTTACAGGGATTCATATGGGAGTTACGGTAAGAGTCCAGTTACAACTTGTAAATCATAGAATTAGACTTAACCAGATCGTTGTTTACTCTACTTTTACTTCAGTTCCTTAAAGGTAAAACTATGATTAGCATAGCCTTTTTTATAAGTTAAAGACCTTTGAATTGTTTTGTTAATAGCTCACTTAAAATAAAATGCTATGAAGGGTAAATGGGCAGTCTCATCTTTTTTTCTCATTACCGAAAAACTATTTTAACATTAGTATTATTATTTTATTTATTTATTTTTTTGCAGCACATGGGCCTCTCACCGTTGTGCCCTCTCCCATTGCAGAGCACAGGCTCCTCACGCGCAGGCCCAGCGGCCGTGGCCCATGGTCCCAACCGCTCCCTGGCATGTGGGATCCTCCCGGACCGGGTCACGAACCCGTGTCCCCTGCATCGGCAGGCAGACTGTCAACTACTGCGCCACCAGGGAAGCCCCACTAAATATTGTTAAACGTTGCCACTCTACCGATTATTTAAAAATTCTAAAATATTGGCTTTTATTGTCAAACTACTTAGGCTGAAAAATATTGCTCTCTCTTTTAAATAAATATGAAAGCCCTTCACCCTTGCTACATAGTTTATATTTTCATAGCAGTGACAGATAAAGCTTATCTTTTCCAATATTTAGCACTTTGAGTCATGTTATATGATACCAGAAAAATTTGTAATGTTTAAAGTTTGTTTATCAATCATTAACTTCCCAGTTGACTCCCGTGTTGCACCAGCAGCACGAAGGGTCCCGCTGACATATGGAGGAATCAGTTGCTGTGATAGCAATACGAGAGATGTATATGGAGGAGGTCCGGGAGGTTACTCAAGCAGCCAAAGCAATACTTATTCAAGTGGTTGTGAGCGTGGAAGACAGGAACAATGAGGGTTTCCACCCTCTGTGAATAGGGAGTACCTTGCTCCCTGTGACTCTCATACAGTAGCTCAGGTTGTGGGGCATCCAGATGAGGTTATGTGGGAAGCCAATCTGAAAGAGAGGGCCGAAGCAGATATTAAAAATAACACTCAGTTATGTACCAAATGTTCTTTACAAAGGAAAAGTTTAAGTTCTTTTCTTTAATTGATGCTTGAATACTACTAAAAGAAAAACGTTGGTTTGCGGGGACGAGGCATATATTACCTTTTCCTCTATGAATTTTCAGACAAAGTGAAAACATGGAATTATTCAAAGTACTTGCATAGTTGTTAATATTAATTGAAATATAGAATTTGTGTTTAAAATGTTCAAAATTTTCAGAATAAAAAAATCAGAATTTTCTTGAAACCTATGTCCTGTGAGAGAATGTTCTGGTCTGTAGACTAGTTTAGCTATGTATATTGGCTACCTGTTTTTTTTATTTAATTATTATAAACAATAATTGAAACTTGCCATATGAACTGTAGTTTGTGCTCTTAACTTTTTTAGCAGTTTTCTGATCCTTAATATGGTACAGACTTGAAACAGCCATTATCAAATTGCCATTTTACCTGTAGAATATGAATGAAGCCAAATGTAGCACGATATTGACTTCAAAACACAACAGAAGCTAAGAAGCCTACCCTTTCCATTATTAGATGGTTAGCCTAGTGAACAAACAAGAGAAGAGAGCAAACAAGGTCCTAGTGACCTCCAGGAATGAGGAATAAGAATTAACACATGAAGAGAACATTATTTATGGGAGATAGTTTCATATTTTGGAAGTGGTACAGTGTTTTTCAAATGAGCCCTTTATTGCTAATAAACAAGAGAAGTCACTACTGCTATCATCATACAAGGTCAATAATTAAGGTTGTGCACTTAAAGGAGAGAGCCAACCACTTGGTGATTGAATATGTGACAGTAGTTACCCAAAATTAATGTTTTGCTCCAAGTTTGAGAAGTGTTCCCTACTGCTGGTAATTTAAAGGTTATGCCAAATGTATGGGGAACGGGAGATGTCAGAAAATACAATGTTCAGTGGTAACATTGAAAGGGAAACGAAAATGTGCGTAAATGGAATTTTAGAAGGAGTAGTTTTTTTAAATGATTTTGGAGAGTGGAAGGATATCAGACTTTGGGATTTTTCTTTGAAACATTACTGTCAATTTTGAGATACTTACATAAGCATTCTTAAATTAAAGGTTCAGTATCACATGGAAGAGAAAATTATGGAGGTCCTCCTCGTAGAGAGCCAGTCTCTTTTCAGAGAGTTGGCTATATGTCACAAAGAGATGGTGGTTATGCTACTAGAGACAGGTAAGGGAAAACACAGTATATGAATTAAGTCATGGTTAATTTTGTTGTTCTTGTTGAAATTTACCTAACACAAAATTGAACCTTTAAAAGTGAACAAGTCAGTAACATTTAGTACACTTAACAGTGTTATGCAACCACCAGCTCTGTTCAGTTCCAAAACATTTCATTACCCCAAAATAAAATTAATAAGCAGTCACTCCCATTTTCTCCCCCCTTGTCCCTGGTAGGTACCCACCTGTGTCCTTATCTATGAATTTATCTAATCCTGAATATACCATACTAATGGAAGCAAACAATATGTGACCTTTATTATCCAGCTTCCCCTTAGCATAAATGTTTTCAAAGATCATTCATGCTCTAGCATGAATCAGTACTTCAGACCTTGTTTTTTTTTTTGGCTGACTAAATATTCCATTTTATGTGCGATTAACATGGTTTGTTTATCCATCTGTGTGAGTTATTCCCATCATTGTGCTGTCATGAATACTCCTGTACAAGCATTTGGGTACCTGTTTTCAATTCTTTATGAGTGTATATATACTTAGGAGTGGAATTCCTGGGACATATAGTAATTCTTTAATTTTTTAAGGAACTGCTGATCTGTTCCACAGAGCCGGTACTATTTCACATTTCTGCCACGCACATATACTTGATTTGTTTCTCTGCATCTGCACCAACACTTGATATATTCAGTTTGTTTATTTTTAATTATAGCCAGTCTGAGAGGTGCAAAGTAGATATTCCATTTTGGTTTTGAATTTCATTTCCCTAATAAATATGTTGAGCATCTTTTCATGTCCTTGTTGGTCATTGTATATCTTCGTTGAACAAAAGTATATTCAAGTCCTTTGCCCGTTTAAAATTTTTTGTCTTTTTGCTGTCTGAATTCTTTATATATTCTGGATATGATAAGTTGCCTTTAAAACTTTATCTGCTTTATTTAAGTTATTCACGGAGAAATTATCCAAGCTTCCGAGCCAGCAAGGATTATATTCCGCCACGTAGAGTCTATGCACACGGTTATTATGGACATTCAAGTTCTCGGATTGATCATCCCTCTAGAGGATATAGGTAATATAAAATTTTGTGTTTATATCAAATAAAAACATTCTTTTAAATTATGTGACCATGACACATAATTTAAATTGATGACATAATTTATATCATTCTTTTAAATTTAGTGATCGTGATGGCTATGGTGGAAATCCTGATACAGATTATTCTGCATATCGAAGTGGAAGCTCTTACAGGGATTCATATGGGAGTTACGGTAAGAGTCCAGTTACAACTTGTAAATCATAGAATTAGACTTAACCAGATTGTTGTTTACTCTACTTTTACTTCAGTTCCTTAAAGGTAATACTATGATTAGCATAGCCTTTTTTATAAGTTAAAGACCTTTGAATTGTTTTGTTAATAGCTCACTTAAAATAAAATGCTATGAAGGGTAAATGGGCAGTCTCATCTTTTTTTCTCATTACCGAAAAACTATTTTAACATTAGTATTATTATTTTATTTATTTATTTTTTTGCAGCACATGGGCCTCTCACCGTTGTGCCCTCTCCCATTGCAGAGCACAGGCTCCTCACGCGCAGGCCCAGCGGCCGTGGCCCATGGTCCCAACCGCTCCCTGGCATGTGGGATCCTCCCGGACCGGGTCACGAACCCGTGTCCCCTGCATCGGCAGGCAGACTGTCAACTACTGCGCCACCAGGGAAGCCCCACTAAATCTTGTTAAACGTTGCCACTCTACCGATTATTTAAAAATTCTAAAATATTGGCTTTTATTGTCAAACTCCTTAGGCTGAAAAATATTGCTCTCTCTTTTAAATAAATATGAAAGCCCTTCACCCTTGCTACATAGTTTATATTTTCATAGCAGTGACAGATAAAGCTTATCTTTTCCAATATTTAGCACTTTGAGTCATGTTATATGATACCAGAAAAATTTGTAATGTTTAAAGTTTGTTTATCAATCATTAACTTCCCAGTAGACTACCGTGTTGCACCAGCAGCACGAAGGGTCCCGCTGACATATGGAGGAATCAGTTGCTGTGATAGCAATACGAGAGATGTATATGGAGGAGGTCCGGAAGGTTACTCAAGCAGCCAAAGCAATACTTATTCAAGTGGTTGTGAGCGTGGAAGACAGGAACAATGAGGGTTTCCACCCTCTGTGAATAGGGAGTACCTTGCTCCCTGTGACTCTCATACAGTAGCTCAGGTTGTGGGGCATCCAGATGAGGTTATGTGGGAAGCCAATCTGAAAGAGAGGGCCGAAGCAGATATTAAAAATAACACTCAGTTATGTACCAAATGTTCTTTACAAAGGAAAAGTTTAAGTTCTTTTCTTTAATTGATGCTTGAATACTACTAAAAGAAAAACGTTGGTTTGCGGGGACGAGGCATATATTACCTTTTCCTCTATGAATTTTCAGACAAAGTGAAAACATGGAATTATTCAAAGTACTTGCATAGTTGTTAATATTAATTGAAATATAGAATTTGTGTTTAAAATGTTCAAAATTTTCAGAATAAAAAAATCAGAATTTTCTTGAAACCTATGTCCTGTGAGAGAATGTTCTGGTCTGTAGACTAGTTTAGCTATGTATATTGGCTACCTGTTTTTTTATTTAATTATTATAAACAATAATTGAAACTTGCCATATGAACTGTAGTTTGTGCTCTTAACTTTTTTAGCAGTTTTCTGATCCTTAATATGGTACAGACTTGAAACAGCCATTATCAAATTGCCATTTTACCTGTAGAATATGAATGAAGCCAAATGTAGCACGATATTGACTTCAAAACACAACAGAAGCTAAGAAGCCTACCCTTTCCATTATTAGATGGTTAGCCTAGTGAACAAACAAGAGAAGAGAGCAAACAAGGTCCTAGTGACCTCCAGGAATGAGGAATAAGAATTAACACATGAAGAGAACATTATTTATGGGAGATAGTTTCATATTTTGGAAGCGGTACAGTGTTTTTCAAATGAGCCCTTTATTGCTAATAAACAAGAGAAGTCACTACTGCTATCATCATACAAGGTCAATAATTAAGGTTGTGCACTTAAAGGAGAGAGCCAACCACTTGGTGATTGAATATGTGACAGTAGTTACCCAAAATTAATGTTTTGCTCCAAGTTTGAGAAGTGTTCCCTACTGCTGGTAATTTAAAGGTTATGCCAAATGTATGGGGAACGGGAGATGTCAGAAAAGACAATGTTCAGTGGTAACATTGAAAGGGAAACGAAAATGTGCGTAAATGGAATTTTAGAAGGAGTAGTTTTTTTAAATGATTTTGGAGAGTGGAAGGATATCAGACTTTGGGATTTTTCTTTGAAACATTACTGTCAATTTTGAGATACTTACATAAGCATTCTTAAATTAAAGGTTCAGTATCACATGGAAGAGAAAATTATGGAGGTCCTCCTCGTAGAGAGCCAGTCTCTTTTCAGAGAGTTGGCTATATGTCACAAAGAGATGGTGGTTATGCTACTAGAGACAGGTAAGGGAAAACACAGTATATGAATTAAGTCATGGTTAATTTTGTTGTTCTTGTTGAAATTTACCTAACACAAAATTGAACCTTTAAAAGTGAACAAGTCAGTAACATTTAGTACACTTAACAGTGTTATGCAACCACCAGCTCTGTTCAGTTCCAAAACATTTCATTACCCCAAAATAAAATTAATAAGCAGTCACTCCCATTTTCTCCCCCCTTGTCCCTGGTAGGTACCCACCTGTGTCCTTATCTATGAATTTATCTAATCCTGAATATACCATACTAATGGAAGCAAACAATATGTGACCTTTATTATCCAGCTTCCCCTTAGCATAAATGTTTTCAAAGATCATTCATGCTGTAGCATGAATCAGTACTTCAGACCTTGTTTTTTTTTTTTGGCTGACTAAATATTCCATTTTATGTGCGATTAACATGGTTTGTTTATCCATCTGTGTGAGTTATTCCCATCATTGTGCTGTCATGAATACTCCTGTACAAGCATTTGGGTACCTGTTTTCAATTCTTTTTGAGTGTATATATACTTAGGAGTGGAATTCCTGGGACATATAGTAATTCTTTAATTTTTTAAGGAACTGCTGATCTGTTCCACAGAGCCGGTACTATTTTATATTTCTGCCATGCACATATACTTGATTTGTTTCTCTGCATCTGCACCAACACTTGATATATTCAGTTTGTTTATTTTTAATTATAGCCAGTCTGAGAGGTGCAAAGTAGATATTCCATTTTGGTTTTGAATTTCATTTCCCTAATAAATATGTTGAGCATCTTTTCATGTCCTTGTTGGTCATTGTATATCTTCTTTGAACAAAAGTATATTCAAGTCCTTTGCCCGTTTAAAATTTTTTGTCTTTTTGCTGTCTGAATTCTTTATATATTCTGGATATGATAAGTTGCCTTTAAAACTTTATCTGCTTTATTTAAGTTATTCACGGAGAAATTATCCAAGCTTCCGAGCCAGCAAGGATTATATTCCGCCACGTAGAGTCTATGCACACGGTTATTATGGACATTCAAGTTCTCGGATTGATCATCCCTCTAGAGGATATAGGTAATATAAAATTTTGTGTTTATATCAAATAAAAACATTCTTTTAAATTATGTGACCATGACACATAATTTAAATTGATGACATAATTTATATCATTCTTTTAAATTTAGTGATCGTGATGGCTATGGTGGAAATCCTGATACAGATTATTCTGCATATCGAAGTGGAAGCTCTTACAGGGATTCATATGGGAGTTACGGTAAGAGTCCAGTTACAACTTGTAAATCATAGAATTAGACTTAACCAGATCGTTGTTTACTCTACTTTTACTTCAGTTCCTTAAAGGTAAAACTATGATTAGCATAGCCTTTTTTATAAGTTAAAGACCTTTGAATTGTTTTGTTAATAGCTCACTTAAAATAAAATGCTATGAAGGGTAAATGGGCAGTCTCATCTTTTTTTCTCATTACCGAAAAACTATTTTAACATTAGTATTATTATTTTATTTATTTATTTTTTTGCAGCACATGGGCCTCTCACCGTTGTGCCCTCTCCCATTGCAGAGCACAGGCTCCTCACGCGCAGGCCCAGCGGCCGTGGCCCATGGTCCCAACCGCTCCCTGGCATGTGGGATCCTCCCGGACCGGGTCACGAACCCGTGTCCCCTGCATCGGCAGGCAGACTGTCAACTACTGCGCCACCAGGGAAGCCCCACTAAATCTTGTTAAACGTTGCCACTCTACCGATTATTTAAAAATTCTAAAATATTGGCTTTTATTGTCAAACTCCTTAGGCTGAAAAATATTGCTCTCTCTTTTAAATAAATATGAAAGCCCTTCACCCTTGCTACATAGTTTATATTTTCATAGCAGTGACAGATAAAGCTTATCTTTTCCAATATTTAGCACTTTGAGTCATGTTATATGATACCAGAAAAATTTGTAATGTTTAAAGTTTGTTTATCAATCATTAACTTCCCAGTTGACTCCCGTGTTGCACCAGCAGCACGAAGGGTCCCGCTGACATATGGAGGAATCAGTTGCTGTGATAGCAATACGAGAGATGTATATGGAGGAGGTCCGGAAGGTTACTCAAGCAGCCAAAGCAATACTTATTCAAGTGGTTGTGAGCGTGGAAGACAGGAACAATGAGGGTTTCCACCCTCTGTGAATAGGGAGTACCTTGCTCCCTGTGACTCTCATACAGTAGCTCAGGTTGTGGGGCATCCAGATGAGGTTACGTGGGAAGCCAATCTGAAAGAGAGGGCCGAAGCAGATATTAAAAATAACACTCAGTTATGTACCAAATGTTCTTTACAAAGGAAAAGTTTAAGTTCTTTTCTTTAATTGATGCTTGAATACTACTAAAAGAAAAACGTTGGTTTGCGGGGACGAGGCATATATTACCTTTTCCTCTATGAATTTTCAGACAAAGTGAAAACATGGAATTATTCAAAGTACTTGCATAGTTGTTAATATTAATTGAAATATAGAATTTGTGTTTAAAATGTTCAAAATTTTCAGAATAAAAAAATCAGAATTTTCTTGAAACCTATGTCCTGTGAGAGAATGTTCTGGTCTGTAGACTAGTTTAGCTATGTATATTGGCTACCTGTTTTTTTATTTAATTATTATAAACAATAATTGAAACTTGCCATATGAACTGTAGTTTGTGCTCTTAACTTTTTTAGCAGTTTTCTGATCCTTAATATGGTACAGACTTGAAACAGCCATTATCAAATTGCCATTTTACCTGTAGAATATGAATGAAGCCAAATGTAGCACGATATTGACTTCAAAATACAACAGAAGCTAAGAAGCCTACCCTTTCCATTATTAGATGGTTAGCCTAGTGAACAAACAAGAGAAGAGAGCAAACAAGGTCCTAGTGACCTCCAGGAATGAGGAATAAGAATTAACACATGAAGAGAACATTATTTATGGGAGATAGTTTCCTATTTTGGAAGCAGTACAGTGTTTTTCAAATGAGCCCTTTATTGCTAATAAACAAGAGAAGTCACTACTGCTATCATCATACAAGGTCAATAATTAAGGTTGTGCACTTAAAGGAGAGAGCCAACCACTTGGTGATTGAATATGTGACAGTAGTTACCCAAAATTAATGTTTTGCTCCAAGTTTGAGAAGTGTTCCCTACTGCTGGTAATTTAAAGGTTATGCCAAATGTATGGGGAACGGGAGATGTCAGAAAAGACAATGTTCAGTGGTAACATTGAAAGGGAAATGAAAACGTGCGTAAATGGAATTTTAGAAGGAGTAGTTTTTTTAAATGATTTTGGAGAGTGGAAGGATATCAGACTTTGGGATTTTTCTTTGAAACATTACTGTCAATTTTGAGATACTTACATAAGCATTCTTAAATTAAAGGTTCAGTATCACATGGAAGAGAAAATTATGGAGGTCCTCCTCGTAGAGAGCCAGTCTCTTTTCAGAGAGTTGGCTATATGTCACAAAGAGATGGTGGTTATGCTACTAGAGACAGGTAAGGGAAAACACAGTATATGAATTAAGTCATGGTTAATTTTGTTGTTCTTGTTGAAATTTACCTAACACAAAATTGAACCTTTAAAAGTGAACAAGTCAGTAACATTTAGTACACTTAACAGTGTTATGCAACCACCAGCTCTGTTCAGTTCCAAAACATTTCATTACCCCAAAATAAAATTAATAAGCAGTCACTCCCATTTTCTCCCCCCTTGTCCCTGGTAGGTACCCACCTGTGTCCTTATCTATGAATTTATCTAATCCTGAATATACCATACTAATGGAAGCAAACAATATGTGACCTTTATTATCCAGCTTCCCCTTAGCATAAATGTTTTCAAAGATCATTCATGCTGTAGCATGAATCAGTACTTCAGACCTTGTTTTTTTTTTTGGCTGACTAAATATTCCATTTTATGTGCGATTAACATGGTTTGTTTATCCATCTGTGTGAGTTATTCCCATCATTGTGCTGTCATGAATACTCCTGTACAAGCATTTGGGTACCTGTTTTCAATTCTTTTTGAGTGTATATATACTTAGGAGTGGAATTCCTGGGACATATAGTAATTCTTTAATTTTTTAAGGAACTGCTGATCTGTTCCACAGAGCCGGTACTATTTTACATTTCTGCCACGCACATATACTTGATTTGTTTCTCTGCATCTGCACCAACACTTGATATATTCAGTTTGTTTATTTTTAATTATAGCCAGTCTGAGAGGTGCAAAGTAGATATTCCATTTTGGTTTTGAATTTCATTTCCCTAATAAATATGTTGAGCATCTTTTCATGTCCTTGTTGGTCATTGTATATCTTCTTTGAACAAAAGTATATTCAAGTCCTTTGCCCGTTTAAAATTTTTTGTCTTTTTGTTGTCTGAATTCTTTATATATTCTGGATATGATAAGTTGCCTTTAAAACTTTATCTGCTTTATTTAAGTTATTCACGGAGAAATTATCCAAGCTTCCAAGCGAGCAAGGATTATATTCCGCCACGTAGAGTCTATGCACACGGTTATTATGGACATTCAAGTTCTCGGATTGATCATCCCTCTAGAGGATATAGGTAATATAAAATTTTGTGTTTATATCAAATAAAAACATTCTTTTAAATTATGTGACCATGACACATAATTTAAATTGATGACATAATTTATATCATTCTTTTAAATTTAGTGATCGTGATGGCTATGGTGGAAATCCTGATACAGATTATTCTGCATATCGAAGTGGAAGCTCTTACAGGGATTCATATGGGAGTTACGGTAAGAGTCCAGTTACAACTTGTAAATCATAGAATTAGACTTAACCAGATTGTTGTTTACTCTACTTTTACTTCAGTTTCTTAAAGGTAAAACTATGATTAGCATAGCCTTTTTTATAAGTTAAAGACCTTTGAATTGTTTTGTTAATAGCTCACTTAAAATAAAATGCTATGAAGGGTAAATGGGCAGTCTCATCTTTTTTTCTCATTACCGAAAAACTATTTTAACATTAGTATTATTATTTTATTTATTTATTTTTTTGCAGCACATGGGCCTCTCACCGTTGTGCCCTCTCCCATTGCAGAGCACAGGCTCCTCACGCGCAGGCCCAGCGGCCGTGGCCCATGGTCCCAACCGCTCCCTGGCATGTGGGATCCTCCCGGACCGGGTCACGAACCCGTGTCCCCTGCATCGGCAGGCAGACTGTCAACTACTGCGCCACCAGGGAAGCCCCACTAAATCTTGTTAAACGTTGCCACTCTACCGATTATTTAAAAATTCTAAAATATTGGCTTTTATTGTCAAACTACTTAGGCTGAAAAATATTGCTCTCTCTTTTAAATAAATATGAAAGCCCTTCACCCTTGCTACATAGTTTATATTTTCATAGCAGTGACAGATAAAGCTTATCTTTTCCAATATTTAGCACTTTGAGTCATGTTATATGATACCAGAAAAATTTGTAATGTTTAAAGTTTGTTTATCAATCATTAACTTCCCAGTTGACTACCGTGTTGCACCAGCAGCACGAAGGGTCCCGCTGACATATGGAGGAATCAGTTGCTGTGATAGCAATACGAGAGATGTATATGGAGGAGGTCCGGAAGGTTACTCAAGCAGCCAAAGCAATACTTATTCAAGTGGTTGTGAGCGTGGAAGACAGGAACAATGAGGGTTTCCACCCTCTGTGAATAGGGAGTACCTTGCTCCCTGTGACTCTCATACAGTAGCTCAGGTTGTGGGGCATCCAGATGAGGTTATGTGGGAAGCCAATCTGAAAGAGAGGGCCGAAGCAGATATTAAAAATAACACTCAGTTATGTACCAAATGTTCTTTACAAAGGAAAAGTTTAAGTTCTTTTCTTTAATTGATGCTTGAATACTACTAAAAGAAAAACGTTGGTTTGCGGGGACGAGGCATATATTACCTTTTCCTCTATGAATTTTCAGACAAAGTGAAAACATGGAATTATTCAAAGTACTTGCATAGTTGTTAATATTAATTGAAATATAGAATTTGTGTTTAAAATGTTCAAAATTTTCAGAATAAAAAAATCAGAATTTTCTTGAAACCTATGTCCTGTGAGAGAATGTTCTGGTCTGTAGACTAGTTTAGCTATGTATATTGGCTACCTGTTTTTTTATTTAATTATTATAAACAATAATTGAAACTTGCCATATGAACTGTAGTTTGTGCTCTTAACTTTTTTAGCAGTTTTCTGATCCTTAATATGGTACAGACTTGAAACAGCCATTATCAAATTGCCATTTTACCTGTAGAATATGAATGAAGCCAAATGTAGCACGATATTGACTTCAAAACACAACAGAAGCTAAGAAGCCTACCCTTTCCATTATTAGATGGTTAGCCTAGTGAACAAACAAGAGAAGAGAGCAAACAAGGTCCTAGTGACCTCCAGGAATGAGGAATAAGAATTAACACATGAAGAGAACATTATTTATGGGAGATAGTTTCATATTTTGGAAGTGGTACAGTGTTTTTCAAATGAGCCCTTTATTGCTAATAAACAAGAGAAGTCACTACTGCTATCATCATACAAGGTCAATAATTAAGGTTGTGCACTTAAAGGAGAGAGCCAACCACTTGGTGATTGAATATGTGACAGTAGTTACCCAAAATTAATGTTTTGCTCCAAGTTTGAGAAGTGTTCCCTACTGCTGGTAATTTAAAGGTTATGCCAAATGTATGGGGAACGGGAGATGTCAGAAAAGACAATGTTCAGTGGTAACATTGAAAGGGAAACGAAAATGTGCGTAAATGGAATTTTAGAAGGAGTAGTTTTTTTAAATGATTTTGGAGAGTGGAAGGATATCAGACTTTGGGATTTTTCTTTGAAACATTACTGTCAATTTTGAGATACTTACATAAGCATTCTTAAATTAAAGGTTCAGTATCACATGGAAGAGAAAATTATGGAGGTCCTCCTCGTAGAGAGCCAGTCTCTTTTCAGAGAGTTGGCTATATGTCACAAAGAGATGGTGGTTATGCTACTAGAGACAGGTAAGGGAAAACACAGTATATGAATTAAGTCATGGTTAATTTTGTTGTTCTTGTTGAAATTTACCTAACACAAAATTGAACCTTTAAAAGTGAACAAGTCAGTAACATTTAGTACACTTAACAGTGTTATGCAACCACCAGCTCTGTTCAGTTCCAAAACATTTCATTACCCCAAAATAAAATTAATAAGCAGTCACTCCCATTTTCTCCCCCCTTGTCCCTGGTAGGTACCCACCTGTGTCCTTATCTAT
This sequence comes from Mesoplodon densirostris, assembly GCF_025265405.1. Taxonomy (NCBI): domain Eukaryota; kingdom Metazoa; phylum Chordata; class Mammalia; order Artiodactyla; family Ziphiidae; genus Mesoplodon; species Mesoplodon densirostris. Next base: position 2,007,200 of record NW_026778236.1, on the reverse strand, counting down.
GAATTTATCTAATCCTGACTATACCATACTAATGGAAGCAAACAATATGTGACCTTTATTATCCAGCTTCCCCTTAGCATAAATGTTTTCAAAGATCATTCATGCTCTAGCATGAATCAGTACTTCAGACCTTGTTTTTTTTTTTTGGCTGACTAAATATTCCATTTTATGTGCGATTAACATGGTTTGTTTATCCATCTGTGTGAGTTATTCCCATCATTGTGCTGTCATGAATACTCCTGTACAAGCATTTGGGTACCTGTTTTCAATTCTTTTTGAGTGTATATATACTTAGGAGTGGAATTCCTGGGACATATAGTAATTCTTTAATTTTTTAAGGAACTGCTGATCTGTTCCACAGAGCCGGTACTATTTTACATTTCTGCCACGCACATATACTTGATTTGTTTCTCTGCATCTGCACCAACACTTGATATATTCAGTTTGTTTATTTTTAATTATAGCCAGTCTGAGAGGTGCAAAGTAGATATTCCATTTTGGTTTTGAATTTCATTTCCCTAATAAATATGTTGAGCATCTTTTCATGTCCTTGTTGGTCATTGTATATCTTCTTTGAACAAAAGTATATTCAAGTCCTTTGCCCGTTTAAAATTTTTTGTCTTTTTGCTGTCTGAATTCTTTATATATTCTGGATATGATAAGTTGCCTTTAAAACGTTATCTGCTTTATTTAAGTTATTCACGGAGAAATTATCCAAGCTTCCGAGCCAGCAAGGATTATATTCCGCCACGTAGAGTCTATGCACACGGTTATTATGGACATTCAAGTTCTCGGATTGATCATCCCTCTAGAGGATATAGGTAATATAAAATTTTGTGTTTATATCAAATAAAAACATTCTTTTAAATTATGTGACCATGACACATAATTTAAATTGATGACATAATTTATATCATTCTTTTAAATTTAGTGATCGTGATGGCTATGGTGGAAATCCTGATACAGATTATTCTGCATATCGAAGTGGAAGCTCTTACAGGGATTCATATGGGAGTTACGGTAAGAGTCCAGTTACAACTTGTAAATCATAGAATTAGACTTAACCAGATCGTTGTTTACTCTACTTTTACTTCAGTTCCTTAAAGGTAAAACTATGATTAGCATAGCCTTTTTTATAAGTTAAAGACCTTTGAATTGTTTTGTTAATAGCTCACTTAAAATAAAATGCTATGAAGGGTAAATGGGCAGTCTCATCTTTTTTTCTCATTACCGAAAAACTATTTTAACATTAGTATTATTATTTTATTTATTTATTTTTTTGCAGCACATGGGCCTCTCACCGTTGTGCCCTCTCCCATTGCAGAGCACAGGCTCCTCACGCGCAGGCCCAGCGGCCGTGGCCCATGGTCCCAACCGCTCCCTGGCATGTGGGATCCTCCCGGACCGGGTCACGAACCCGTGTCCCCTGCATCGGCAGGCAGACTGTCAACTACTGCGCCACCAGGGAAGCCCCACTAAATCTTGTTAAACGTTGCCACTCTACCGATTATTTAAAAATTCTAAAATATTGGCTTTTATTGTCAAACTACTTAGGCTGAAAAATATTGCTCTCTCTTTTAAATAAATATGAAAGCCCTTCACCCTTGCTACATAGTTTATATTTTCATAGCAGTGACAGATAAAGCTTATCTTTTCCAATATTTAGCACTTTGAGTCATGTTATATGATACCAGAAAAATTTGTAATGTTTAAAGTTTGTTTATCAATCATTAACTTCCCAGTTGACTACCGTGTTGCACCAGCAGCACGAAGGGTCCCGCTGACATATGGAGGAATCAGTTGCTGTGATAGCAATACGAGAGATGTATATGGAGGAGGTCCGGAAGGTTACTCAAGCAGCCAAAGCAATACTTATTCAAGTGGTTGTGAGCGTGGAAGACAGGAACAATGAGGGTTTCCACCCTCTGTGAATAGGGAGTACCTTGCTCCCTGTGACTCTCATACAGTAGCTCAGGTTGTGGGGCATCCAGATGAGGTTATGTGGGAAGCCAATCTGAAAGAGAGGGCCGAAGCAGATATTAAAAATAACACTCAGTTATGTACCAAATGTTCTTTACAAAGGAAAAGTTTAAGTTCTTTTCTTTAATTGATGCTTGAATACTACTAAAAGAAAAACGTTGGTTTGCGGGGACGAGGCATATATTACCTTTTCCTCTATGAATTTTCAGACAAAGTGAAAACATGGAATTATTCAAAGTACTTGCATAGTTGTTAATATTAATTGAAATATAGAATTTGTGTTTAAAATGTTCAAAATTTTCAGAATAAAAAAATCAGAATTTTCTTGAAACCTATGTCCTGTGAGAGAATGTTCTGGTCTGTAGACTAGTTTAGCTATGTATATTGGCTACCTGTTTTTTTATTTAATTATTATAAACAATAATTGAAACTTGCCATATGAACTGTAGTTTGTGCTCTTAACTTTTTTAGCAGTTTTCTGATCCTTAATATGGTACAGACTTGAAACAGCCATTATCAAATTGCCATTTTACCTGTAGAATATGAATGAAGCCAAATGTAGCACGATATTGACTTCAAAACACAACAGAAGCTAAGAAGCCTACCCTTTCCATTATTAGATGGTTAGCCTAGTGAACAAACAAGAGAAGAGAGCAAACAAGGTCCTAGTGACCTCCAGGAATGAGGAATAAGAATTAACACATGAAGAGAACATTATTTATGGGAGATAGTTTCATATTTTGGAAGCGGTACAGTGTTTTTCAAATGAGCCCTTTATTGCTAATAAACAAGAGAAGTCACTACTGCTATCATCATACAAGGTCAATAATTAAGGTTGTGCACTTAAAGGAGAGAGCCAACCACTTGGTGATTGAATATGTGACAGTAGTTACCAAAAATTAATGTTTTGCTCCAAGTTTGAGAAGTGTTCCCTACTGCTGGTAATTTAAAGGTTATGCCAAATGTATGGGGAACGGGAGATGTCAGAAAAGACAATGTTCAGTGGTAACATTGAAAGGGAAACGAAAATGTGCGTAAATGGAATTTTAGAAGGAGTAGTTTTTTTAAATGATTTTGGAGAGTGGAAGGATATCAGACTTTGGGATTTTTCTTTGAAACATTACTGTCAATTTTGAGATACTTACATAAGCATTCTTAAATTAAAGGTTCAGTATCACATGGAAGAGAAAATTATGGAGGTCCTCCTCGTAGAGAGCCAGTCTCTTTTCAGAGAGTTGGCTATATGTCACAAAGAGATGGTGGTTATGCTACTAGAGACAGGTAAGGGAAAACACAGTATATGAATTAAGTCATGGTTAATTTTGTTGTTCTTGTTGAAATTTACCTAACACAAAATTGAACCTTTAAAAGTGAACAAGTCAGTAACATTTAGTACACTTAACAGTGTTATGCAACCACCAGCTCTGTTCAGTTCCAAAACATTTCATTACCCCAAAATAAAATTAATAAGCAGTCACTCCCATTTTCTCCCCCCTTGTCCCTGGTAGGTACCCACCTGTGTCCTTATCTATGAATTTATCTAATCCTGAATATACCATACTAATGGAAGCAAACAATATGTGACCTTTATTATCCAGCTTCCCCTTAGCATAAATGTTTTCAAAGATCATTCATGCTCTAGCATGAATCAGTACTTCAGACCTTGTTTTTTTTTTTGGCTGACTAAATATTCCATTTTATGTGCGATTAACATGGTTTGTTTATCCATCTGTGTGAGTTATTCCCATCATTGTGCTGTCATGAATACTCCTGTACAAGCATTTGGGTACCTGTTTTCAATTCTTTTTGAGTGTATATATACTTAGGAGTGGAATTCCTGGGACATATAGTAATTCTTTAATTTTTTAAGGAACTGCTGATCTGTTCCACAGAGCCGGTACTATTTTACATTTCTGCCACGCACATATACTTGATTTGTTTCTCTGCATCTGCACCAACACTTGATATATTCAGTTTGTTTATTTTTAATTATAGCCAGTCTGAGAGGTGCAAAGTAGATATTCCATTTTGGTTTTGAATTTCATTTCCCTAATAAATATGTTGAGCATCTTTTCATGTCCTTGTTGGTCATTGTATATCTTCTTTGAACAAAAGTATATTCAAGTCCTTTGCCCGTTTAAAATTTTTTGTCTTTTTGCTGTCTGAATTCTTTATATATTCTGGATATGATAAGTTGCCTTTAAAACTTTATCTGCTTTATTTAAGTTATTCACGGAGAAATTATCCAAGCTTCCAAGCGAGCAAGGATTATATTCCGCCACGTAGAGTCTATGCACACGGTTATTATGGACATTCAAGTTCTCGGATTGATCATCCCTCTAGAGGATATAGGTAATATAAAATTTTGTGTTTATATCAAATAAAAACATTCTTTTAAATTATGTGACCATGACACATAATTTAAATTGATGACATAATTTATATCATTCTTTTAAATTTAGTGATCGTGATGGCTATGGTGGAAATCCTGATACAGATTATTCTGCATATCGAAGTGGAAGCTCTTACAGGGATTCATATGGGAGTTACGGTAAGAGTCCAGTTACAACTTGTAAATCATAGAATTAGACTTAACCAGATTGTTGTTTACTCTACTTTTACTTCAGTTTCTTAAAGGTAAAACTATGATTAGCATAGCCTTTTTTATAAGTTAAAGACCTTTGAATTGTTTTGTTAATAGCTCACTTAAAATAAAATGCTATGAAGGGTAAATGGGCAGTCTCATCTTTTTTTCTCATTACCGAAAAACTATTTTAACATTAGTATTATTATTTTATTTATTTATTTTTTTGCAGCACATGGGCCTCTCACCGTTGTGCCCTCTCCCATTGCAGAGCACAGGCTCCTCACGCGCAGGCCCAGCGGCCGTGGCCCATGGTCCCAACCGCTCCCTGGCATGTGGGATCCTCCCGGACCGGGTCACGAACCCGTGTCCCCTGCATCGGCAGGCAGACTGTCAACTACTGCGCCACCAGGGAAGCCCCACTAAATATTGTTAAACGTTGCCACTCTACCGATTATTTAAAAATTCTAAAATATTGGCTTTTATTGTCAAACTACTTAGGCTGAAAAATATTGCTCTCTCTTTTAAATAAATATGAAAGCCCTTCACCCTTGCTACATAGTTTATATTTTCATAGCAGTGACAGATAAAGCTTATCTTTTCCAATATTTAGCACTTTGAGTCATGTTATATGATACCAGAAAAATTTGTAATGTTTAAAGTTTGTTTATCAATCATTAACTTCCCAGTTGACTACCGTGTTGCACCAGCAGCACGAAGGGTCCCGCTGACATATGGAGGAATCAGTTGCTGTGATAGCAATACGAGAGATGTATATGGAGGAGGTCCGGAAGGTTACTCAAGCAGCCAAAGCAATACTTATTCAAGTGGTTGTGAGCGTGGAAGACAGGAACAATGAGGGTTTCCACCCTCTGTGAATAGGGAGTACCTTGCTCCCTGTGACTCTCATACAGTAGCTCAGGTTGTGGGGCATCCAGATGAGGTTATGTGGGAAGCCAATCTGAAAGAGAGGGCCGAAGCAGATATTAAAAATAACACTCGGTTATGTACCAAATGTTCTTTACAAAGGAAAAGTTTAAGTTCTTTTCTTTAATTGATGCTTGAATACTACTAAAAGAAAAACGTTGGTTTGCGGGGACGAGGCATATATTACCTTTTCCTCTATGAATTTTCAGACAAAGTGAAAACATGGAATTATTCAAAGTACTTGCATAGTTGTTAATATTAATTGAAATATAGAATTTGTGTTTAAAATGTTCAAAATTTTCAGAATAAAAAAATCAGAATTTTCTTGAAACCTATGTCCTGTGAGAGAATGTTCTGGTCTGTAGACTAGTTTAGCTATGTATATTGGCTACCTGTTTTTTTATTTAATTATTATAAACAATAATTGAAACTTGCCATATGAACTGTAGTTTGTGCTCTTAACTTTTTTAGCAGTTTTCTGATCCTTAATATGGTACAGACTTGAAACAGCCATTATCAAATTGCCATTTTACCTGTAGAATATGAATGAAGCCAAATGTAGCATGATATTGACTTCAAAACACAACAGAAGCTAAGAAGCCTACCCCTTCCATTATTAGATGGTTAGCCTAGTGAACAAACATGAGAAGAGAGCAAACAAGGTCCTAGTGACCTCCAGGAATGAGGAATAAGAATTAACACATGAAGAGAACATTATTTATGGGAGATAGTTTCATATTTTGGAAGTGGTACAGTGTTTTTCAAATGAGCCCTTTATTGCTAATAAACAAGAGAAGTCACTACTGCTATCATCATACAAGGTCAATAATTAAGGTTGTGCACTTAAAGGAGAGAGCCAACCACTTGGTGATTGAATATGTGACAGTAGTTACCCAAAATTAATGTTTTGCTCCAAGTTTGAGAAGTGTTCCCTACTGCTGGTAATTTAAAGGTTATGCCAAATGTATGGGGAACGGGAGATGTCAGAAAAGACAATGTTCAGTGGTAACATTGAAAGGGAAACGAAAATGTGCGTAAATGGAATTTTAGAAGGAGTAGTTTTTTTAAATGATTTTGGAGAGTGGAAGGATATCAGACTTTGGGATTTTTCTTTGAAACATTACTGTCAATTTTGAGATACTTACATAAGCATTCTTAAATTAAAGGTTCAGTATCACATGGAAGAGAAAATTATGGAGGTCCTCCTCGTAGAGAGCCAGTCTCTTTTCAGAGAGTTGGCTATATGTCACAAAGAGATGGTGGTTATGCTACTAGAGACAGGTAAGGGAAAACACAGTATATGAATTAAGTCATGGTTAATTTTGTTGTTCTTGTTGAAATTTACCTAACACAAAATTGAACCTTTAAAAGTGAACAAGTCAGTAACATTTAGTACACTTAACAGTGTTATGCAACCACCAGCTCTGTTCAGTTCCAAAACATTTCATTACCCCAAAATAAAATTAATAAGCAGTCACTCCCATTTTCTCCCCCCTTGTCCCTGGTAGGTACCCACCTGTGTCCTTATCTATGAATTTATCTAATCCTGAATATACCATACTAATGGAAGCAAACAATATGTGACCTTTATTATCCAGCTTCCCCTTAGCATAAATGTTTTCAAAGATCATTCATGCTCTAGCATGAATCAGTACTTCAGACCTTGTTTTTTTTTTTGGCTGACTAAATATTCCATTTTATGTGCGATTAACATGGTTTGTTTATCCATCTGTGTGAGTTATTCCCATCATTGTGCTGTCATGAATACTCCTGTACAAGCATTTGGGTACCTGTTTTCAATTCTTTTTGAGTGTATATATACTTAGGAGTGGAATTCCTGGGACATATAGTAATTCTTTAATTTTTTAAGGAACTGCTGATCTGTTCCACAGAGCCGGTACTATTTTACATTTCTGCCACGCACATATACTTGATTTGTTTCTCTGCATCTGCACCAACACTTGATATATTCAGTTTGTTTATTTTTAATTATAGCCAGTCTGAGAGGTGCAAAGTAGATATTCCATTTTGGTTTTGAATTTCATTTCCCTAATAAATATGTTGAGCATCTTTTCATGTCCTTGTTGGTCATTGTATATCTTCTTTGAACAAAAGTATATTCAAGTCCTTTGCCCGTTTAAAATTTTTTGTCTTTTTGCTGTCTGAATTCTTTATATATTCTGGATATGATAAGTTGCCTTTAAAACGTTATCTGCTTTATTTAAGTTATTCACGGAGAAATTATCCAAGCTTCCAAGCGAGCAAGGATTATATTCCGCCACGTAGAGTCTATGCACACGGTTATTATGGACATTCAAGTTCTCGGATTGATCATCCCTCTAGAGGATATAGGTAATATAAAATTTTGTGTTTATATCAAATAAAAACATTCTTTTAAATTATGTGACCATGACACATAATTTAAATTGATGACATAATTTATATCATTCTTTTAAATTTAGTGATCGTGATGGCTATGGTGGAAATCCTGATACAGATTATTCTGCATATCGAAGTGGAAGCTCTTACAGGGATTCATATGGGAGTTACGGTAAGAGTCCAGTTACAACTTGTAAATCATAGAATTAGACTTAACCAGATTGTTGTTTACTCTACTTTTACTTCAGTTCCTTAAAGGTAAAACTATGATTAGCATAGCCTTTTTTATAAGTTAAAGACCTTTGAATTGTTTTGTTAATAGCTCACTTAAAATAAAATGCTATGAAGGGTAAATGGGCAGTCTCATCTTTTTTTCTCATTACCGAAAAACTATTTTAACATTAGTATTATTATTTTATTTATTTATTTTTTTGCAGCACATGGGCCTCTCACCGTTGTGCCCTCTCCCATTGCAGAGCACAGGCTCCTCACGCGCAGGCCCAGCGGCCGTGGCCCATGGTCCCAACCGCTCCCTGGCATGTGGGATCCTCCCGGACCAGGTCACGAACCCGTGTCCCCTGCATCGGCAGGCAGACTGTCAACTACTGCGCCACCAGGGAAGCCCCACTAAATCTTGTTAAACGTTGCCACTCTACCGATTATTTAAAAATTCTAAAATATTGGCTTTTATTGTCAAACTACTTAGGCTGAAAAATATTGCTCTCTCTTTTAAATAAATATGAAAGCCCTTCACCCTTGCTACATAGTTTATATTTTCATAGCAGTGACAGATAAAGCTTATCTTTTCCAATATTTAGCACTTTGAGTCATGTTATATGATACCAGAAAAATTTGTAATGTTTAAAGTTTGTTTATCAATCATTAACTTCCCAGTTGACTACCGTGTTGCACCAGCAGCACGAAGGGTCCCGCTGACATATGGAGGAATCAGTTGCTGTGATAGCAATACGAGAGATGTATATGGAGGAGGTCCGGAAGGTTACTCAAGCAGCCAAAGCAATACTTATTCAAGTGGTTGTGAGCGTGGAAGACAGGAACAATGAGGGTTTCCACCCTCTGTGAATAGGGAGTACCTTGCTCCCTGTGACTCTCATACAGTAGCTCAGGTTGTGGGGCATCCAGATGAGGTTATGTGGGAAGCCAATCTGAAAGAGAGGGCCGAAGCAGATATTAAAAATAACACTCAGTTATGTACCAAATGTTCTTTACAAAGGAAAAGTTTAAGTTCTTTTCTTTAATTGATGCTTGAATACTACTAAAAGAAAAACGTTGGTTTGCGGGGACGAGGCATATATTACCTTTTCCTCTATGAATTTTCAGACAAAGTGAAAACATGGAATTATTCAAAGTACTTGCATAGTTGTTAATATTAATTGAAATATAGAATTTGTGTTTAAAATGTTCAAAATTTTCAGAATAAAAAAATCAGAATTTTCTTGAAACCTATGTCCTGTGAGAGAATGTTCTGGTCTGTAGACTAGTTTAGCTATGTATATTGGCTACCTGTTTTTTTATTTAATTATTATAAACAATAATTGAAACTTGCCATATGAACTGTAGTTTGTGCTCTTAACTTTTTTAGCAGTTTTCTGATCCTTAATATGGTACAGACTTGAAACAGCCATTATCAAATTGCCATTTTACCTGTAGAATATGAATGAAGCCAAATGTAGCATGATATTGACTTCAAAACACAACAGAAGCTAAGAAGCCTACCCCTTCCATTATTAGATGGTTAGCCTAGTGAACAAACAAGAGAAGAGAGCAAACAAGGTCCTAGTGACCTCCAGGAATGAGGAATAAGAATTAACACATGAAGAGAACATTATTTATGGGAGATAGTTTCATATTTTGGAAGTGGTACAGTGTTTTTCAAATGAGCCCTTTATTGCTAATAAACAAGAGAAGTCACTACTGCTATCATCATACAAGGTCAATAATTAAGGTTGTGCACTTAAAGGAGAGAGCCAACCACTTGGTGATTGAATATGTGACAGTAGTTACCCAAAATTAATGTTTTGCTCCAAGTTTGAGAAGTGTTCCCTACTGCTGGTAATTTAAAGGTTATGCCAAATGTATGGGGAACGGGAGATGTCAGAAAAGACAATGTTCAGTGGTAACATTGAAAGGGAAACGAAAATGTGCGTAAATGGAATTTTAGAAGGAGTAGTTTTTTTAAATGATTTTGGAGAGTGGAAGGATATCAGACTTTGGGATTTTTCTTTGAAACATTACTGTCAATTTTGAGATACTTACATAAGCATTCTTAAATTAAAGGTTCAGTATCACATGGAAGAGAAAATTATGGAGGTCCTCCTCGTAGAGAGCCAGTCTCTTTTCAGAGAGTTGGCTATATGTCACAAAGAGATGGTGGTTATGCTACTAGAGACAGGTAAGGGAAAACACAGTATATGAATTAAGTCATGGTTAATTTTGTTGTTCTTGTTGAAATTTACCTAACACAAAATTGAACCTTTAAAAGTGAACAAGTCAGTAACATTTAGTACACTTAACAGTGTTATGCAACCACCAGCTCTGTTCAGTTCCAAAACATTTCATTACCCCAAAATAAAATTAATAAGCAGTCACTCCCATTTTCTCCCCCCTTGTCCCTGGTAGGTACCCACCTGTGTCCTTATCTATGAATTTATCTAATCCTGAATATACCATACTAATGGAAGCAAACAATATGTGACCTTTATTATCCAGCTTCCCCTTAGCATAAATGTTTTCAAAGATCATTCATGCTCTAGCATGAATCAGTACTTCAGACCTTGTTTTTTTTTTTGGCTGACTAAATATTCCATTTTATGTGCGATTAACATGGTTTGTTTATCCATCTGTGTGAGTTATTCCCATCATTGTGCTGTCATGAATACTCCTGTACAAGCATTTGGGTACCTGTTTTCAATTCTTTTTGAGTGTATATATACTTAGGAGTGGAATTCCTGGGACATATAGTAATTCTTTAATTTTTTAAGGAACTGCTGATCTGTTCCACAGAGCCGGTACTATTTTACATTTCTGCCACGCACATATACTTGATTTGTTTCTCTGCATCTGCACCAACACTTGATATATTCAGTTTGTTTATTTTTAATTATAGCCAGTCTGAGAGGTGCAAAGTAGATATTCCATTTTGGTTTTGAATTTCATTTCCCTAATAAATATGTTGAGCATCTTTTCATGTCCTTGTTGGTCATTGTATATCTTCTTTGAACAAAAGTATATTCAAGTCCTTTGCCCGTTTAAAATTTTTTGTCTTTTTGCTGTCTGAATTCTTTATATATTCTGGATATGATAAGTTGCCTTTAAAACGTTATCTGCTTTATTTAAGTTATTCACGGAGAAATTATCCAAGCTTCCAAGCGAGCAAGGATTATATTCCGCCACGTAGAGTCTATGCACACGGTTATTATGGACATTCAAGTTCTCGGATTGATCATCCCTCTAGAGGATATAGGTAATATAAAATTTTGTGTTTATATCAAATAAAAACATTCTTTTAAATTATGTGACCATGACACATAATTTAAATTGATGACATAATTTATATCATTCTTTTAAATTTAGTGATCGTGATGGCTATGGTGGAAATCCTGATACAGATTATTCTGCATATCGAAGTGGAAGCTCTTACAGGGATTCATATGGGAGTTACGGTAAGAGTCCAGTTACAACTTGTAAATCATAGAATTAGACTTAACCAGATTGTTGTTTACTCTACTTTTACTTCAGTTCCTTAAAGGTAAAACTATGATTAGCATAGCCTTTTTTATAAGTTAAAGACCTTTGAATTGTTTTGTTAATAGCTCACTTAAAATAAAATGCTATGAAGGGTAAATGGGCAGTCTCATCTTTTTTTCTCATTACCGAAAAACTATTTTAACATTAGTATTATTATTTTATTTATTTATTTTTTTGCAGCACATGGGCCTCTCACCGTTGTGCCCTCTCCCATTGCAGAGCACAGGCTCCTCACGCGCAGGCCCAGCGGCCGTGGCCCATGGTCCCAACCGCTCCCTGGCATGTGGGATCCTCCCGGACCGGGTCACGAACCCGTGTCCCCTGCATCGGCAGGCAGACTGTCAACTACTGCGCCACCAGGGAAGCCCCACTAAATCTTGTTAAACGTTGCCACTCTACCGATTATTTAAAAATTCTAAAATATTGGCTTTTATTGTCAAACTACTTAGGCTGAAAAATATTGCTCTCTCTTTTAAATAAATATGAAAGCCCTTCACCCTTGCTACATAGTTTATATTTTCATAGCAGTGACAGATAAAGCTTATCTTTTCCAATATTTAGC